>NC_140988.1:89249087-89509515 GCF_052327205.1 Somniosus microcephalus
GGTCATGGGGAGATTGTGGTCGGGGAGAGATCGTGGTCGGGGAGAGATTGTGGTCGGGGGAGAGATCGTGGTTCGGGAGAGACCGTGGTCGGGGAGAGATTGTGGTCGGGGGGGAGCGTGGTCAGAGGGAGATCGTGGTGGGGGGTAGATCGTGGTCTCGCGAGATCGTGTTCGGGGGAGATCGTGGTCTGTGGGAAATTGTGGTCGGGTGGGGAGATTGTAGTCGGGGTTAGAGCGTGGTGGGGGGCTGATCATGGTCGGAGGGAGGTCGTGGTCGGGGGGAGATCGTGGTCGGTGAGATCGTGGTCGGTGAGATCGTGGTCGGGGGAGATCGTGCTCGGAGGGAGATCGTGGTCGGGGGGAGAGGGTGGTCGGGGGAGAGATCGTGGTCGGGGGGAGATCGTACTTGGGGGGAGATCGTGGTTGGGGGGAGATCATGGTCGGCGGGGTGATCGTGTTCTGAGGGAGATCGTGGTCGGGGGAGAGATCGTGGTCGGGGGGAGATCGTGGTCGGGGGTGAGATCGTGGTCGGAGGGAGATCGTGGTCTGGGGAGAGATCGTGGTCGGGGGGAGATCGTGGTCGGGGGAGATTGTGGTCGGTGGGGAGATTGTGGTCGGGGGTGAGATCATGGTCGGGGAGAGATTGTGGTCGGGGGGAGAGATCGTGGTTGGGGTGAGAACGTGCTCGGGGGGAGGTCGTGGTCGGGGGGAGATCGTGGTCTGGGGGGCGATGGTGGTTGGAGGAGAGATCGTGGTCGGGGGGAGATCGTGATCGGGGGAGAGATCGTGGTCGGGGGGAGATCGTGGTCGGGGAGAGATCGTGGTCGGCGGGAGATCGTGGTCGGCGGGAGATCGTGGTTGGGAGTAGATCGTGGTCGGGGGGAGATCGTGGTCGGTGGGAAATTGTGGTCGGGGTTAGAGCGTGGTGGGGGGCTGATCATGGTCGGGGGGAGAACGTGGTCGGGGTGAGATCGTGGTCGGGGGGAGAACGTGGTCGGGGGGGATCGTGGTCGGGGGGGTGATCGTGTTCGGAGGGAGATCGTGGTTGTGGGGGAGATCGTGGTCATGGGAGATCGTGGTCGGGGGAGAGATCATGTTTGAGTGGAGATCGTGGTCGGGGTGAGATCGTGGTCGGGGTGAGATCGTGGTCGGGGGGAGATCGTGTTTGGGGGGAGATCGTGGTCGGGGGGAGATCGTGGTCGGGGGGAGATCGTGGTCGGGGGGAGATCGTGGTCGGGGGGAGATCGTGGTCGGGGGGGAGATCGTGGTCGGGGTGTGAAAGTGGTCGGGGGGAGATCGTGGTTGGGGGGAGACTGTGGTCGGGTGACAGATCACGGTCAGGGGGAGAGATCGTGGTCGGGGGGAGATCGTGGTCAGGGGGAGATCGTGGTCAGGGGAGAGATCGTGGTCGGGGGGAGATCGCGGTTATGGGGAGATCGTGGTCGGTGGGAGATCGTGGTCGGGGGGAGATCATGGTCGAGGGGAGATCGTGTTCGGGGGGAGATCGTGGTCGGGGGGAGATCATGGTCGAGGGGAGATCGTGTTCGGGGGGAGATCGTGGTCGGGGGGAGATCATGGTCGAGGGGAGATCGTGTTCGGGGGGAGATCGTGGTCGGGGGGAGATCATTGTCGAGGGGAGATCGTGTTCGGGGGGAGAGATCGTGGTTCGGGAGAGACCGTGGTCGGGGAGAGATTGTGGTCGGGGAGAGATCGTGGTCGGGGAGAGATTGTGGTCGGGGGAGAGATCGTGGTTCGGGAGAGACCGTGGTCGGGGAGAGATTGTGGTCGGGGGGGTGCGTGGTCAGAGGGAGATCGTGGTGGGGGGTAGATCGTGGTCTCGCGAGATCGTGTTCGGGGGAGATCGTGGTCTGTGGGAAATTGTGGTCGGGTGGGGAGATTGTAGTCGGGGTTAGAGCGTGGTGGGGGGCTGATCATGGTCGGAGGGAGGTCGTGGTCGGGGGGAGATCGTGGTCGGGGGGAGATCGTGGTCGGGAGGAGATCGTGGTCGGGGAGAGATCGTGGTCGGGGAGAGATCGTGATCGGGGAGAGATCGTGGTCGGGGGGTGATCGTGGTCGGGGGGGTGATCGTGTTCGGAGGGAGATCGTGGTCGGGGGGAGACCGTGGTCGGGGGGATATCGTGATCGGGGGGAGATCGTGGTCAGGGGGGAGAGATCGTGGTCGGGGGGAGATCGTGGTCAGGGAGAGATCGTGGTTGTGGGGGAGAGATCATGGTCAGGGGGGAGAGATCGTGGTTGGAGGGAGGTTGTGCTCGGGGGGAGATCGTGGTCAGGGGGAGAGATATCATGGTCGGGGGGAGATCGTGGTCAGGGGGAGAGAGATCGTGGTCAGGGGGAGAGATCGTGGTCGGGGCGAGATCGTGGTCGGGGGGAGATCGTGGTCGGGGAGAGATTGTGCTCGGGGGGAGATCGTGGTCAGGGGGAGAGATATCATGGTCGGGGGGAGATCGTGGTCGGGGGAGAGAGATCGTGGTCAGGGGGAGAGATCATGGTCAGGGGGGAGAGATCATGGTTGGAGGGAGATTGTGGTCGGGGGGAGATCGTGGTCAGGGGGAGAGATATCATGGTCGGGGGGAGATCGTGGTCAGGGGGAGAGAGATCGTGGTCAGGGGGAGAGATCGTGGTCGGGGGGAGATCGTGGTCGGGGAGAGATTGTGGTCGGAGGGAGATCGTGGTCAGGGGGGAGAGATCGTGGTCGGGGGGAGATCGTGGTCGGGGAGAGATCATGGTCGGGGGGAGATTGTGGTCGGGGGGAGAGCGTGGTCGGGGGGAGATCGTGGTGGGGAGTAGATCGTGGTTGGGAGTAGATCGTGGTTGGGAGTAGATCGTGGTTGGGGCAAGATCGTGGTCGGGGGGAGATCGTGGTCGGTGGGAAATTGTGGTCGGGGTTAGAGCGTGGTGGGGGGCTGATCGTGGTCGGGAGGAGAACGTGGTCGGGGTGAGATCATGGTCGGGGGGGAGAACGTGGTCGGCGGGGGATCGTGGTCGGGGGTTGATCGTGTTCGGAGGGAGATCGTGGTTGGGGGGAGGAGATCGTGGTCGGGGTGAGATTGTGGTCGGGGGGAGATCGTGTTCGGGGGGAGATCGTGGTCGGGGGGAGATCGTGGTTGGGGGGAGATCGTGGTCGGGGAGTGAAAGTGGTCGGGGGGAGATCGTGGTTGGGGGGAGGATGTGGTTGGGTGACAGATCGTGGTCGGGGGGAGAGGTCGTGGTCGAGGGGGGAGATCATGGTCGGGGGGAGAGATCGTGGTCGGGGGAGATCGTGGTCGGGGGGAGATCGTGGTCGGGGGGAGATCATGGTCAGGGGAGATCATGTTCGGGGGGAGATCGGGTCGGGGGGAGATCATGGTCGAGGGGTGATCGTGTTTGGGGGGAGATCGTGGTCGGGGGGAGATCATGATTGAGGGGAGATTGTGTTCGGGGGAAAATCATGGTCGGGGGGAGATCGTGGTCGGGGGGAGATGGTGGTCAGGGGGGGAGATCATGGTCGGGGAGAGATCGTGGTCGGGGGGAGAGATCGTGGTTGGGGTGAGATCGTGCTCGGGGTGAGGTTGGGGTCGGGGGGAGATCGTGGTCCGGGGGGGCGATGGTGGTTGGAGGAGAGATCATGGTCGGGGGGAGATCGTGATCGGGGGAGAGATCGTGGTCGGGGGAGAGATCGTGGTCGGGGAGAGATCGTGGTCGGCGGAAGATCATGGTCGGGGGGAGATCGCGGTCAGGGAGAGATCGTGGTCGGAGGGAGATCGTGGTCAGGGGGGAGAGATCGTGGTCGGGGGGAGATCGTGGTCGGGGAGAGATCGTGGTCGGGGGGAGATTGTGGTCGGGGGCAGATCGTGGTCGGGGAGAGATCGTGGTCGGGGGAGATCGTGGTCGGGGGGAGATCGTGGTCAGGGGGAGAGATATCATGGTCGGGGGGAGATCGTGGTCAGGGGGAGAGAGATCGTGGTCCGGGGGAGAGATCGTGGTCGGGGGGAGATCGTGGTCGGGGAGAGATCGTGGTCGGGGGGAGATCGTGGTCGGGGGGAGATTGTGGTCGGGGGGAGATCGTGGTCGGGGTGTGAAAGTGGTCGGGGGGAGATCGTGGTTGGGGGGAGACTGTGGTCGGGTGACAGATCACGGTCGGGGGGAGAGGTCGTGGTCGAGGGGGGAGAGATCGTGGTCGGGGGGAGATCGTGGTCGGGGGGAGATCGTGGTCAGGGGGAGATCGTGGTCAGGGGGAGATCGTGGTCAGGGGAGAGATCGTGGTCGGGGTGAAATCGCGGTTATGGGGAGATCGTGGTCGGTGGGAGATCGTGGTCAGGGGGAGATCGTGGTCGGGGGGAGATCATGGTCGAGGGGAGATCGTGTTCGGGGGGAGATCGTGGTCGGGGGGAGATCATGGTCGAGGGGAGATCGTGTTCGGGGGGAGATCGTGGTCGGGGGGAGATCATTGTCGAGGGGAGATCGTGTTCGGGGGGAGATCGTGGTCGGGGGGAGATCATGGTCGAGGGGAGATCGTGTTCGGGGGGAGATCGTGGTCGGGGGGAGATCATTGTCGAGGGGAGATCGTGTTCGGGGGGTGATCGTGGTTGGGGGGAGATCATGGTTGAGGGGAGATTGTGTTCGGGGGGAAAATCATGGTCGGGGGGAGATCGTGGTCGGGGAGAGATTGTAGTCGGGGAGAGATCGTGGTCGGGGGTGAGACCGTGGTCGGGGGGAGATCGTGGTCAGTGGTAGAGATTGTTGTCGGGGGGAGATCGTGCACGGGGGGAGATCGTGGTCGGGGTGAGATTGTGGTCAGGGGGAGATCGTGTTCGGGGGGAGATAGTGTTCAGGGGGAGATCGTGTTCGGGGGGAGATCGTGTTCGGGGGGAGATCGTGTTCGGGGGGAGATCGTGGTCGGGGGGAGATCGTGGTCGGGGGGAGATCGTGGTCGGGGGGAGATCTTAGTCGGGAGTGAAAGTGGTCGGGGGGAGATCGTGCTCAGGGGAGATCGTGGTCGGGGTGAGATTGTGGTCGGGGGGAGATCGTGTTTGGGGGGAGATCGTGTTCGGGGGAGATCGTGGTCGGGAGGAGATCGTGGTCGGGGGGAGATCGTGGTCGGGGAGTGAAAGTGGTCGGGCGGAGATCGTGGTCGGGGGGAGAGGTCGTGGTCGGGGGGGGGAGATCATGGTCGGGGGGAGATCGTGGTCGGGGGGAGATCGTGGTCAGGGGGGGAGATCGTGGTCGGGGGGAGATCGTGGTCGGGCGGAGATCGTGGTCGGGGGGAGAGGTCGTGGTCAGGGGGGGAGATCGTGGTCGGGGGGAGATCGTGGTCGGGGGGTGATCGTGGTCGGAGGGAGGTCCTGGTCAGGGAGAGATCGTGGTTGGTGAGATCGTGGTCGGGGGGAGATCATGGTTGAAGGGAGATCGTGGTCGGGGGGGTGATCGTGTTCGGTGGGAGATCGTGGTCGTGGGGAGATTGTGGTCGGGGAGAGATCGTGGTCGGGGAGAGATTGTGGTCGGGGGAGAGATCGTGGTTGGGGAGAGACTGTGGTCGGGGAGAGATTGTGGTCGGGGGTGAGCGTGGTCGGAGGGAGATCGTGGTGGGGGGTAGATCGTGGTCTCGCGAGATCGTGTTCGGGGGAGATCGTGGTCTGTGGGAAATTGTGGTCGGGTGGGGAGATTGTAGTCGGGGTTAGAGCGTGGTGGGGGGCTGATCATGGTCGGAGGGAGGTCGTGGTCGGGGGGAGATCGTGGTCAGGGGGAGAGAGATCGTGGTCAGGGGGAGAGATCGTGGTCGGGGGGAGATCGTGGTCGGGGAGAGATTGTGGTCGGAGGGAGATCGTGGTCAGGGGGGAGAGATCGTGGGCGGGGGGAGATCATGGTCGGGGGGAGATCGTGGTCAGGGGAGAGATCGTGGTCGGGGGGAAATCGCGGTTATGGGGAGATCGTGGTCGGTGGGAGATCGTGGTCAGGGGGAGATCGTGGTCGGGGGGAGATCGTGGTCAGGGGGAGATCGTGGTCAGGGGGAGATCGTGGTCAGGGGAGAGATCGTGGTCGGGGGGAAATCGCGGTTATGGGGAGATCGTGGTCAGGGAGAGATCGTGGTTGTGGGGGAGAGATCATGGTCAGGGGGGAGAGATCATGGTTGGAGGGAGATTGTGGTCGGGGGGAGATCGTGGTCAGGGGGAGAGATATCATGGTCGGGGGGAGATCGTGGTCAGGGGGAGAGAGATCGTGGTCAGGGGGAGAGATCGTGGTCGGGGGGAGATCGTGGTCGGGGAGAGATTGTGGTCGGAGGGAGATCGTGGTCAGGGGGGAGAGATCGTGGTCGGGGGGAGATCGTGGTCGGGGAGAGATCATGGTCGGGGGGAGATTGTGGTCGGGGGGAGAGCGTGGTCGGGGGGAGATCGTGGTGGGGAGTAGATCGTGGTTGGGAGTAGATCGTGGTTGGGAGTAGATCGTGGTTGGGGCAAGATCGTGGTCGGGGGGAGATCGTGGTCGGTGGGAAATTGTGGTCGGGGTTAGAGCGTGGTGGGGGGCTGATCGTGGTCGGGAGGAGAACGTGGTCGGGGTGAGATCATGGTCGGGGGGAGAACGTGGTCGGCGGGGGATCGTGGTCGGGGGTTGATCGTGTTCGGAGGGAGATCGTGGTTGGGGGGAGGAGATCGTGGTCGGGGTGAGATTGTGGTCGGGGGGAGATCGTGGTCGGGGGGAGATCGTGGTTGGGGGGAGATCGTGGTCGGGGAGTGAAAGTGGTCGGGGGGAGATCGTGGTTGGGGGGAGGATGTGGTTGGGTGACAGATCGTGGTCGGGGGGAGAGGTCGTGGTCGAGGGGGGAGATCATGGTCGGGGGGAGAGATCGTGGTCGGGGGAGATCGTGGTCGGGGGGAGATCGTGGTCGGGGGGAGATCATGGTCAGGGGAGATCATGTTCGGGGGGAGATCGGGGTCGGGGGGAGATCATGGTCGAGGGGTGATCGTGTTTGGGGGGAGATCGTGGTCGGGGGGAGATCATGATTGAGGGGAGATTGTGTTCGGGGGAAAATCATGGTCGGGGGGAGATCGTGGTCGGGGGGAGATGGTGGTCAGGGGGGGAGATCATGGTCGGGGAGAGATCGTGGTCGGGGGGAGAGATCGTGGTTGGGGTGAGATCGTGCTCGGGGTGAGGTTGGGGTCGGGGGGAGATCGTGGTCCGGGGGGGCGATGGTGGTTGGAGGAGAGATCATGGTCGGGGGGAGATCGTGATCGGGGGAGAGATCGTGGTCGGGGGAGAGATCGTGGTCGGGGAGAGATCGTGGTCGGCGGAAGATCATGGTCGGGGGGAGATCGCGGTCAGGGAGAGATCGTGGTCGGAGGGAGATCGTGGTCAGGGGGGAGAGATCGTGGTCGGGGGGAGATCGTGGTCGGGGAGAGATCGTGGTCGGGGGGAGATTGTGGTCGGGGGCAGATCGTGGTCGGGGAGAGATCGTGGTCGGGGGAGATCGTGGTCGGGGGGAGATCGTGGTCAGGGGGAGAGATATCATGGTCGGGGGGAGATCGTGGTCAGGGGGAGAGAGATCGTGGTCCGGGGGAGAGATCGTGGTCGGGGGGAGATCGTGGTTGGGGAGAGATCGTGGTCGGGGGGAGATCGTGGTCGGGGGGAGATTGTGGTCGGGGGGAGATCGTGGTCGGGGTGTGAAAGTGGTCGGGGGGAGATCGTGGTTGGGGGGAGACTGTGGTCGGGTGACAGATCACGGTCGGGGGGAGAGGTCGTGGTCGAGGGGGGAGAGATCGTGGTCGGGGGGAGATCGTGGTCGGGGGGAGATCGTGGTCAGGGGGAGATCGTGGTCAGGGGGAGATCGTGGTCAGGGGAGAGATCGTGGTCGGGGTGAAATCGCGGTTATGGGGAGATCGTGGTCGGTGGGAGATCGTGGTCAGGGGGAGATCGTGGTCGGGGGGAGATCATGGTCGAGGGGAGATCGTGTTCGGGGGGAGATCGTGGTCGGGGGGAGATCATGGTCGAGGGGAGATCGTGTTCGGGGGGAGATCGTGGTCGGGGGGAGATCATTGTCGAGGGGAGATCGTGTTCGGGGGGAGATCGTGGTTGGGGGGAGATCATGGTTGAGGGGAGATTGTGTTCAGGGGGAAAATCATGGTCGGGGGGAGATCGTGGTCGGGGAGAGATTGTAGTCGGGGAGAGATCGTGGTCGGGGGTGAGACCGTGGTCGGGGGGAGATCGTGGTCAGTGGTAGAGATTGTTGTCGGGGGGAGATCGTGCACGGGGGGAGATCGTGGTCGGGGAGATCATGGTCGGGGGGAGATTGTGGTCGGGGGGAGAGCGTGGTCGGGGGGAGATCGTGGTCGGGGAGATCATGGTCGGGGGGAGATTGTGGTCGGGGGGAGAGCGTGGTCGGGGGGAGATCGTGGTGGGGAGTAGATCGTGGTTGGGAGTAGATCGTGGTTGGGAGTAGATCGTGGTTGGGGCAAGATCGTGGTCGGGGGGAGATCGTGGTCGGTGGGAAATTGTGGTCGGGGTTAGAGCGTGGTGGGGGGCTGATCGTGGTCGGGAGGAGAACGTGGTCGGGGTGAGATCATGGTCGGGGGGAGAACGTGGTCGGCGGGGGATCGTGGTCGGGGGTTGATCGTGTTCGGAGGGAGATCGTGGTTGGGGGGAGGAGATCGTGGTCGGGGTGAGATTGTGGTCGGGGGGAGATCGGGTTCGGGGGGAGATCGTGGTCGGGGGGAGATCGTGGTTGGGGGGAGATCGTGGTCGGGGAGTGAAAGTGGTCGGGGGGAGATCGTGGTTGGGGGGAGGATGTGGTTGGGTGACAGATCGTGGTCGGGGGGAGAGGTCGTGGTCGAGGGGGGAGATCATGGTCGGGGGGAGAGATCGTGGTCGGGGGGAGAGATCGTGGTCGGGGGAGATCGTGGTCGGGGGGAGATCGTGGTCGGGGGGAGATCATGGTCAGGGGAGATCATGTTCGGGGGGAGATCGGGGTCGGGGGGAGATCATGGTCGAGGGGAGATCGTGTTCGGGGGGAGATCGGGGTCGGGGGGAGATCATGGTCGAGGGGTGATCGTGTTTGGGGGGAGATCGTGGTCGGGGGGAGATCATGATTGAGGGGAGATTGTGTTCGGGGGAAAATCATGGTCGGGGGGAGATCGTGGTCGGGGGGAGATGGTGGTCAGGGGGGGAGATCATGGTCGGGGAGAGATCGTGGTCGGGGGGAGAGATCGTGGTTGGGGTGAGATCGTGCTCGGGGTGAGGTTGGGGTCGGGGGGAGATCGTGGTCCGGGGGGGCGATGGTGGTTGGAGGAGAGATCATGGTCGGGGGGAGATCGTGGTCGGGGGGAGATCGTGATCGGGGGAGAGATCGTGGTCGGGGGAGAGATCGTGGTCGGGGAGAGATCGTGGTCGGCGGAAGATCATGGTCGGGGGGAGATCGCGGTCAGGGAGAGATCGTGGTCGGAGGGAGATCGTGGTCAGGGGGGAGAGATCGTGGTCGGGGGGAGATCGTGGTCGGGGAGAGATCGTGGTCGGGGGGAGATTGTGGTCGGGGGCAGATCGTGGTCGGGGAGAGATCGTGGTCGGGGGAGATCGTGGTCGGGGGGAGATCGTGGTCAGGGGGAGAGATATCATGGTCGGGGGGAGATCGTGGTCAGGGGGAGAGAGATCGTGGTCCGGGGGAGAGATCGTGGTCGGGGGGAGATCGTGGTCGGGGAGAGATCGTGGTCGGGGGGAGATCGTGGTCGGGGGGAGATTGTGGTCGGGGGGAGATCGTGGTCGGGGTGTGAAAGTGGTCGGGGGGAGATCGTGGTTGGGGGGAGACTGTGGTCGGGTGACAGATCACGGTCGGGGGGAGAGGTCGTGGTCGAGGGGGGAGAGATCGTGGTCGGGGGGAGATCGTGGTCGGGGGGAGATCGTGGTCAGGGGGAGATCGTGGTCAGGGGGAGATCGTGGTCAGGGGAGAGATCGTGGTCGGGGTGAAATCGCGGTTATGGGGAGATCGTGGTCGGTGGGAGATCGTGGTCAGGGGGAGATCGTGGTCGGGGGGAGATCATGGTCGAGGGGAGATCGTGTTCGGGGGGAGATCGTGGTCGGGGGGAGATCATGGTCGAGGGGAGATCGTGTTCGGGGGGAGATCGTGGTCGGGGGGAGATCATTGTCGAGGGGAGATCGTGTTCGGGGGGAGATCGTGGTCGGGGGGAGATCATGGTCGAGGGGAGATCGTGTTCGGGGGGAGATCGTGGTCGGGGGGAGATCATTGTCGAGGGGAGATCGTGTTCGGGGGGTGATCGTGGTTGGGGGGAGATCATGGTTGAGGGGAGATTGTGTTCGGGGGGAAAATCATGGTCGGGGGGAGATCGTGGTCGGGGAGAGATTGTAGTCGGGGAGAGATCGTGGTCGGGGGTGAGACCGTGGTCGGGGGGAGATCGTGGTCAGTGGTAGAGATTGTTGTCGGGGGGAGATCGTGCACGGGGGGAGATCGTGGTCGGGGTGAGATTGTGGTCAGGGGGAGATCGTGTTCGGGGGGAGATAGTGTTCAGGGGGAGATCGTGTTCGGGGGGAGATCGTGTTCGGGGGGAGATCGTGTTCGGGGGGAGATCGTGGTCGGGGGGAGATCGTGGTCGGGGGGAGATCGTGGTCGGGGGGAGATCTTAGTCGGGAGTGAAAGTGGTCGGGGGGAGATCGTGCTCAGGGGAGATCGTGGTCGGGGTGAGATTGTGGTCGGGGGGAGATCGTGTTTGGGGGGAGATCGTGTTCGGGGGAGATCGTGGTCGGGAGGAGATCGTGGTCGGGGGGAGATCGTGGTCGGGGAGTGAAAGTGGTCGGGCGGAGATCGTGGTCGGGGGGAGAGGTCGTGGTCGGGGGGGGAGATCATGGTCGGGGGGAGATCGTGGTCGGGGGGAGATCGTGGTCAGGGGGGGAGATCGTGGTCGGGGGGAGATCGTGGTCGGGCGGAGATCGTGGTCGGGGGGAGAGGTCGTGGTCAGGGGGGGAGATCGTGGTCGGGGGGAGATCGTGGTCGGGGGGTGATCGTGGTCGGAGGGAGGTCCTGGTCAGGGAGAGATCGTGGTTGGTGAGATCGTGGTCGGGGGGAGATCATGGTTGAAGGGAGATCGTGGTCGGGGGGGTGATCGTGTTCGGTGGGAGATCGTGGTCGTGGGGAGATTGTGGTCGGGGAGAGATCGTGGTCGGGGAGAGATTGTGGTCGGGGGAGAGATCGTGGTTGGGGAGAGACTGTGGTCGGGGAGAGATTGTGGTCGGGGGGGAGCGTGGTCGGAGGGAGATCGTGGTGGGGGGTAGATCGTGGTCTCGCGAGATCGTGTTCGGGGGAGATCGTGGTCTGTGGGAAATTGTGGTCGGGTGGGGAGATTGTAGTCGGGGTTAGAGCGTGGTGGGGGGCTGATCATGGTCGGAGGGAGGTCGTGGTCGGGGGGAGATCGTGGTCAGGGGGAGAGAGATCGTGGTCAGGGGGAGAGATCGTGGTCGGGGGGAGATCGTGGTCGGGGAGAGATTGTGGTCGGAGGGAGATCGTGGTCAGGGGGGAGAGATCGTGGGCGGGGGGAGATCATGGTCGGGGGGAGATCGTGGTCAGGGGAGAGATCGTGGTCGGGGGGAAATCGCGGTTATGGGGAGATCGTGGTCGGTGGGAGATCGTGGTCAGGGGGAGATCGTGGTCGGGGGGAGATCGTGGTCAGGGGGAGATCGTGGTCAGGGGGAGATCGTGGTCAGGGGAGAGATCGTGGTCGGGGGGAAATCGCGGTTATGGGGAGATCGTGGTCAGGGAGAGATCGTGGTTGTGGGGGAGAGATCATGGTCAGGGGGGAGAGATCATGGTTGGAGGGAGATTGTGGTCGGGGGGAGATCGTGGTCAGGGGGAGAGATATCATGGTCGGGGGGAGATCGTGGTCAGGGGGAGAGAGATCGTGGTCAGGGGGAGAGATCGTGGTCGGGGGGAGATCGTGGTCGGGGAGAGATTGTGGTCGGAGGGAGATCGTGGTCAGGGGGGAGAGATCGTGGTCGGGGGGAGATCGTGGTCGGGGAGAGATTGTGGTCGGAGGGAGATCGTGGTAAGGGGGGAGAGATCGTGGTCGGGGGGAGATCGTGGTCGGGGAGAGATCATGGTCGGGGGGAGATTGTGGTCGGGGGGAGAGCGTGGTCGGGGGGAGATCGTGGTGGGGAGTAGATCGTGGTTGGGAGTAGATCGTGGTTGGGAGTAGATCGTGGTTGGGGCAAGATCGTGGTCGGGGGGAGATCGTGGTCGGTGGGAAATTGTGGTCGGGGTTAGAGCGTGGTGGGGGGCTGATCGTGGTCGGGAGGAGAACGTGGTCGGGGTGAGATCATGGTCGGGGGGAGAACGTGGTCGGCGGGGGATCGTGGTCGGGGGTTGATCGTGTTCGGAGGGAGATCGTGGTTGGGGGGAGGAGATCGTGGTCGGGGTGAGATTGTGGTCGGGGGGAGATCGTGGTCGGGGGGAGATCGTGGTTGGGGGGAGATCGTGGTCGGGGAGTGAAAGTGGTCGGGGGGAGATCGTGGTTGGGGGGAGGATGTGGTTGGGTGACAGATCGTGGTCGGGGGGAGAGGTCGTGGTCGAGGGGGGAGATCATGGTCGGGGGGAGAGATCGTGGTCGGGGGAGATCGTGGTCGGGGGGAGATCGTGGTCGGGGGGAGATCATGGTCAGGGGAGATCATGTTCGGGGGGAGATCGGGGTCGGGGGGAGATCATGGTCGAGGGGTGATCGTGTTTGGGGGGAGATCGTGGTCGGGGGGAGATCATGATTGAGGGGAGATTGTGTTCGGGGGAAAATCATGGTCGGGGGGAGATCGTGGTCGGGGGGAGATGGTGGTCAGGGGGGGAGATCATGGTCGGGGAGAGATCGTGGTCGGGGGGAGAGATCGTGGTTGGGGTGAGATCGTGCTCGGGGTGAGGTTGGGGTCGGGGGGAGATCGTGGTCCGGGGGGGCGATGGTGGTTGGAGGAGAGATCATGGTCGGGGGGAGATCGTGATCGGGGGAGAGATCGTGGTCGGGGGAGAGATCGTGGTCGGGGAGAGATCGTGGTCGGCGGAAGATCATGGTCGGGGGGAGATCGCGGTCAGGGAGAGATCGTGGTCGGAGGGAGATCGTGGTCAGGGGGGAGAGATCGTGGTCGGGGGGAGATCGTGGTCGGGGAGAGATCGTGGTCGGGGGGAGATTGTGGTCGGGGGCAGATCGTGGTCGGGGAGAGATCGTGGTCGGGGGAGATCGTGGTCGGGGGGAGATCGTGGTCAGGGGGAGAGATATCATGGTCGGGGGGAGATCGTGGTCAGGGGGAGAGAGATCGTGGTCCGGGGGAGAGATCGTGGTCGGGGGGAGATCGTGGTTGGGGAGAGATCGTGGTCGGGGGGAGATCGTGGTCGGGGGGAGATTGTGGTCGGGGGGAGATCGTGGTCGGGGTGTGAAAGTGGTCGGGGGGAGATCGTGGTTGGGGGGAGACTGTGGTCGGGTGACAGATCACGGTCGGGGGGAGAGGTCGTGGTCGAGGGGGGAGAGATCGTGGTCGGGGGGAGATCGTGGTCGGGGGGAGATCGTGGTCAGGGGGAGATCGTGGTCAGGGGGAGATCGTGGTCAGGGGAGAGATCGTGGTCGGGGTGAAATCGCGGTTATGGGGAGATCGTGGTCGGTGGGAGATCGTGGTCAGGGGGAGATCGTGGTCGGGGGGAGATCATGGTCGAGGGGAGATCGTGTTCGGGGGGAGATCGTGGTCGGGGGGAGATCATGGTCGAGGGGAGATCGTGTTCGGGGGGAGATCGTGGTCGGGGGGAGATCATTGTCGAGGGGAGATCGTGTTCGGGGGGAGATCGTGGTTGGGGGGAGATCATGGTTGAGGGGAGATTGTGTTCAGGGGGAAAATCATGGTCGGGGGGAGATCGTGGTCGGGGAGAGATTGTAGTCGGGGAGAGATCGTGGTCGGGGGTGAGACCGTGGTCGGGGGGAGATCGTGGTCAGTGGTAGAGATTGTTGTCGGGGGGAGATCGTGCACGGGGGGAGATCGTGGTCGGGGAGATCATGGTCGGGGGGAGATTGTGGTCGGGGGGAGAGCGTGGTCGGGGGGAGATCGTGGTCGGGGAGATCATGGTCGGGGGGAGATTGTGGTCGGGGGGAGAGCGTGGTCGGGGGGAGATCGTGGTGGGGAGTAGATCGTGGTTGGGAGTAGATCGTGGTTGGGAGTAGATCGTGGTTGGGGCAAGATCGTGGTCGGGGGGAGATCGTGGTCGGTGGGAAATTGTGGTCGGGGTTAGAGCGTGGTGGGGGGCTGATCGTGGTCGGGAGGAGAACGTGGTCGGGGTGAGATCATGGTCGGGGGGAGAACGTGGTCGGCGGGGGATCGTGGTCGGGGGTTGATCGTGTTCGGAGGGAGATCGTGGTTGGGGGGAGGAGATCGTGGTCGGGGTGAGATTGTGGTCGGGGGGAGATCGGGTTCGGGGGGAGATCGTGGTCGGGGGGAGATCGTGGTTGGGGGGAGATCGTGGTCGGGGAGTGAAAGTGGTCGGGGGGAGATCGTGGTTGGGGGGAGGATGTGGTTGGGTGACAGATCGTGGTCGGGGGGAGAGGTCGTGGTCGAGGGGGGAGATCATGGTCGGGGGGAGAGATCGTGGTCGGGGGGAGAGATCGTGGTCGGGGGAGATCGTGGTCGGGGGGAGATCGTGGTCGGGGGGAGATCATGGTCAGGGGAGATCATGTTCGGGGGGAGATCGGGGTCGGGGGGAGATCATGGTCGAGGGGAGATCGTGTTCGGGGGGAGATCGGGGTCAGGGGGAGATCATGGTCGAGGGGTGATCGTGTTTGGGGGGAGATCGTGGTCGGGGGGAGATCATGATTGAGGGGAGATTGTGTTCGGGGGAAAATCATGGTCGGGGGGAGATCGTGGTCGGGGGGAGATGGTGGTCAGGGGGGGAGATCATGGTCGGGGAGAGATCGTGGTCGGGGGGAGAGATCGTGGTTGGGGTGAGATCGTGCTCGGGGTGAGGTTGGGGTCGGGGGGAGATCGTGGTCCGGGGGGGCGATGGTGGTTGGAGGAGAGATCATGGTCGGGGGGAGATCGTGGTCGGGGGGAGATCGTGATCGGGGGAGAGATCGTGGTCGGGGGAGAGATCGTGGTCGGGGAGAGATCGTGGTCGGCGGAAGATCATGGTCGGGGGGAGATCGCGGTCAGGGAGAGATCGTGGTCGGAGGGAGATCGTGGTCAGGGGGGAGAGATCGTGGTCGGGGGGAGATCGTGGTCGGGGAGAGATCGTGGTCGGGGGGAGATTGTGGTCGGGGGCAGATCGTGGTCGGGGAGAGATCGTGGTCGGGGGAGATCGTGGTCGGGGGGAGATCGTGGTCAGGGGGAGAGATATCATGGTCGGGGGGAGATCGTGGTCAGGGGGAGAGAGATCGTGGTCCGGGGGAGAGATCGTGGTCGGGGGGAGATCGTGGTCGGGGAGAGATCGTGGTCGGGGGGAGATCGTGGTCGGGGGGAGATTGTGGTCGGGGGGAGATCGTGGTCGGGGTGTGAAAGTGGTCGGGGGGAGATCGTGGTTGGGGGGAGACTGTGGTCGGGTGACAGATCACGGTCGGGGGGAGAGGTCGTGGTCGAGGGGGGAGAGATCGTGGTCGGGGGGAGATCGTGGTCGGGGGGAGATCGTGGTCGGGGGGAGATCTTGGTCGGGGAGTGAAAGTGGTCGGGGGGAGATCGTGCTCAGGGGAGATCGTGGTCGGGGTGAGATTGTGGTCGGGGGGAGATCGTGTTCGGGGGAGATCGTGTTCGGGGGGAGATCGTGGTCGGGAGGAGATCGTGGTCGGGGGGAGATCGTGGTCGGGGAGTGAAAGTGGTCGGGCGGAGATCGTGGTCGGGGGGAGAGGTCGTCGTCGGGGGGGGAGATCATGGTCGGGGGAGATCGTGGTCGGGGGGAGATCGTGGTCAGGGGGGGAGATCGTGGTCGGGGGGAGATCGTGGTCGGGGGGTGATCGTGGTCGGAGGGAGGTCCTGGTCAGGGAGAGATCGTGGTTGGTGAGATCGTGGTCGGGGGGAGATCATGGTTGAAGGGAGATCGTGGTCGGGGGGGTGATCGTGTTCGGTGGGAGATCGTGGTCATGGGGAGATTGTGGTCGGGGAGAGATCGTGGTCGGGGAGAGATTGTGGTCGGGGGAGAGATCGTGGTTCGGGAGAGACCGTGGTCGGGGAGAGATTGTGGTCGGGGGGGAGCGTGGTCAGAGGGAGATCGTGGTGGGGGGTAGATCGTGGTCTCGCGAGATCGTGTTCGGGGGAGATCGTGGTCTGTGGGAAATTGTGGTCGGGTGGGGAGATTGTAGTCGGGGTTAGAGCGTGGTGGGGGGCTGATCATGGTCGGAGGGAGGTCGTGGTCGGGGGGAGATCGTGGTCGGTGAGATCGTGGTCGGTGAGATCGTGGTCGGGGGAGATCGTGCTCGGAGGGAGATCGTGGTCGGGGGGAGAGGGTGGTCGGGGGAGAGATCGTGGTCGGGGGGAGATCGTACTTGGGGGGAGATCGTGGTTGGGGGGAGATCATGGTCGGCGGGGTGATCGTGTTCTGAGGGAGATCGTGGTCGGGGGAGAGATCGTGGTCGGGGGGAGATCGTGGTCGGGGGTGAGATCGTGGTCGGAGGGAGATCGTGGTCTGGGGAGAGATCGTGGTCGGGGGGAGATCGTGGTCGGGGGAGATTGTGGTCGGTGGGGAGATTGTGGTCGGGGGTGAGATCATGGTCGGGGAGAGATTGTGGTCGGGGGGAGAGATCGTGGTTGGGGTGAGAACGTGCTCGGGGGGAGGTCGTGGTCGGGGGGAGATCGTGGTCTGGGGGGCGATGGTGGTTGGAGGAGAGATCGTGGTCGGGGGGAGATCGTGATCGGGGGAGAGATCGTGGTCGGGGGGAGATCGTGGTCGGGGAGAGATCGTGGTCGGCGGGAGATCGTGGTCGGCGGGAGATCGTGGTTGGGAGTAGATCGTGGTCGGGGGGAGATCGTGGTCGGTGGGAAATTGTGGTCGGGGTTAGAGCGTGGTGGGGGGCTGATCATGGTCGGGGGGAGAACGTGGTCGGGGTGAGATCGTGGTCGGGGGGAGAACGTGGTCGGGGGGGATCGTGGTCGGGGGGGTGATCGTGTTCGGAGGGAGATCGTGGTTGTGGGGGAGATCGTGGTCATGGGAGATCGTGGTCGGGGGAGAGATCATGTTTGAGTGGAGATCGTGGTCGGGGTGAGATCGTGGTCGGGGTGAGATCGTGGTCGGGGGGAGATCGTGTTTGGGGGGAGATCGTGGTCGGGGGGAGATCGTGGTCGGGGGGAGATCGTGGTCGGGGGGAGATCGTGGTCGGGGGGAGATCGTGGTCGGGGGGGAGATCGTGGTCGGGGTGTGAAAGTGGTCGGGGGGAGATCGTGGTTGGGGGGAGACTGTGGTCGGGTGACAGATCACGGTCAGGGGGAGAGATCGTGGTCGGGGGGAGATCGTGGTCAGGGGGAGATCGTGGTCAGGGGAGAGATCGTGGTCGGGGGGAGATCGCGGTTATGGGGAGATCGTGGTCGGTGGGAGATCGTGGTCGGGGGGAGATCATGGTCGAGGGGAGATCGTGTTCGGGGGGAGATCGTGGTCGGGGGGAGATCATGGTCGAGGGGAGATCGTGTTCGGGGGGAGATCGTGGTCGGGGGGAGATCATGGTCGAGGGGAGATCGTGTTCGGGGGGAGATCGTGGTCGGGGGGAGATCATTGTCGAGGGGAGATCGTGTTCGGGGGGAGAGATCGTGGTTCGGGAGAGACCGTGGTCGGGGAGAGATTGTGGTCGGGGAGAGATCGTGGTCGGGGAGAGATTGTGGTCGGGGGAGAGATCGTGGTTCGGGAGAGACCGTGGTCGGGGAGAGATTGTGGTCGGGGGGGTGCGTGGTCAGAGGGAGATCGTGGTGGGGGGTAGATCGTGGTCTCGCGAGATCGTGTTCGGGGGAGATCGTGGTCTGTGGGAAATTGTGGTCGGGTGGGGAGATTGTAGTCGGGGTTAGAGCGTGGTGGGGGGCTGATCATGGTCGGAGGGAGGTCGTGGTCGGGGGGAGATCGTGGTCGGGGGGAGATCGTGGTCGGGAGGAGATCGTGGTCGGGGAGAGATCGTGGTCGGGGAGAGATCGTGATCGGGGAGAGATCGTGGTCGGGGGGTGATCGTGGTCGGGGGGGTGATCGTGTTCGGAGGGAGATCGTGGTCGGGGGGAGACCGTGGTCGGCGGTATATCGTGATCGGGGGGAGATCGTGGTCAGGGGGGAGAGATCGTGGTCGGGGGGAGATCGTGGTCAGGGAGAGATCGTGGTTGTGGGGGAGAGATCATGGTCAGGGGGGAGAGATCGTGGTTGGAGGGAGGTTGTGCTCGGGGGGAGATCGTGGTCAGGGGGAGAGATATCATGGTCGGGGGGAGATCGTGGTCAGGGGGAGAGAGATCGTGGTCAGGGGGAGAGATCGTGGTCGGGGCGAGATCGTGGTCGGGGGGAGATCGTGGTCGGGGAGAGATTGTGCTCGGGGGGAGATCGTGGTCAGGGGGAGAGATATCATGGTCGGGGGGAGATCGTGGTCGGGGGAGAGAGATCGTGGTCAGGGGGAGAGATCATGGTCAGGGGGGAGAGATCATGGTTGGAGGGAGATTGTGGTCGGGGGGAGATCGTGGTCAGGGGGAGAGATATCATGGTCGGGGGGAGATCGTGGTCAGGGGGAGAGAGATCGTGGTCAGGGGGAGAGATCGTGGTCGGGGGGAGATCGTGGTCGGGGAGAGATTGTGGTCGGAGGGAGATCGTGGTCAGGGGGGAGAGATCGTGGTCGGGTGGAGATCGTGGTCGGGGAGAGATCATGGTCGGGGGGAGATTGTGGTCGGGGGGAGAGCGTGGTCGGGGGGAGATCGTGGTGGGGAGTAGATCGTGGTTGGGAGTAGATCGTGGTTGGGAGTAGATCGTGGTTGGGGCAAGATCGTGGTCGGGGGGAGATCGTGGTCGGTGGGAAATTGTGGTCGGGGTTAGAGCGTGGTGGGGGGCTGATCGTGGTCGGGAGGAGAACGTGGTCGGGGTGAGATCATGGTCGGGGGGAGAACGTGGTCGGCGGGGGATCGTGGTCGGGGGTTGATCGTGTTCGGAGGGAGATCGTGGTTGGGGGGAGGAGATCGTGGTCGGGGTGAGATTGTGGTCGGGGGGAGATCGTGTTCGGGGGGAGATCGTGGTCGGGGGGAGATCGTGGTTGGGGGGAGATCGTGGTCGGGGAGTGAAAGTGGTCGGGGGGAGATCGTGGTTGGGGGGAGGATGTGGTTGGGTGACAGATCGTGGTCGGGGGGAGAGGTCGTGGTCGAGGGGGGAGATCATGGTCGGGGGGAGAGATCGTGGTCGGGGGAGATCGTGGTCGGGGGGAGATCGTGGTCGGGGGGAGATCATGGTCAGGGGAGATCATGTTCGGGGGGAGATCGGGGTCGGGGGGAGATCATGGTCGAGGGGTGATCGTGTTTGGGGGGAGATCGTGGTCGGGGGGAGATCATGATTGAGGGGAGATTGTGTTCGGGGGAAAATCATGGTCGGGGGGAGATCGTGGTCGGGGGGAGATGGTGGTCAGGGGGGGAGATCATGGTCGGGGAGAGATCGTGGTCGGGGGGAGAGATCGTGGTTGGGGTGAGATCGTGCTCGGGGTGAGGTTGGGGTCGGGGGGAGATCGTGGTCCGGGGGGGCGATGGTGGTTGGAGGAGAGATCATGGTCGGGGGGAGATCGTGGTCGGGGGGAGATCGTGATCGGGGGAGAGATCGTGGTCGGGGGAGAGATCGTGGTCGGGGAGAGATCGTGGTCGGCGGAAGATCATGGTCGGGGGGAGATCGCGGTCAGGGAGAGATCGTGGTCGGAGGGAGATCGTGGTCAGGGGGGAGAGATCGTGGTCGGGGGGAGATCGTGGTCGGGGAGAGATCGTGGTCGGGGGGAGATTGTGGTCGGGGGCAGATCGTGGTCGGGGAGAGATCGTGGTCGGGGGAGATCGTGGTCGGGGGGAGATCGTGGTCAGGGGGAGAGATATCATGGTCGGGGGGAGATCGTGGTCAGGGGGAGAGAGATCGTGGTCCGGGGGAGAGATCGTGGTCGGGGGGAGATCGTGGTCGGGGAGAGATCGTGGTCGGGGGGAGATCGTGGTCGGGGGGAGATTGTGGTCGGGGGGAGATCGTGGTCGGGGTGTGAAAGTGGTCGGGGGGAGATCGTGGTTGGGGGGAGACTGTGGTCGGGTGACAGATCACGGTCGGGGGGAGAGGTCGTGGTCGAGGGGGGAGAGATCGTGGTCGGGGGGAGATCGTGGTCGGGGGGAGATCGTGGTCAGGGGGAGATCGTGGTCAGGGGGAGATCGTGGTCAGGGGAGAGATCGTGGTCGGGGTGAAATCGCGGTTATGGGGAGATCGTGGTCGGTGGGAGATCGTGGTCAGGGGGAGATCGTGGTCGGGGGGAGATCATGGTCGAGGGGAGATCGTGTTCGGGGGGAGATCGTGGTCGGGGGGAGATCATGGTCGAGGGGAGATCGTGTTCGGGGGGAGATCGTGGTCGGGGGGAGATCATTGTCGAGGGGAGATCGTGTTCGGGGGGTGATCGTGGTTGGGGGGAGATCATGGTTGAGGGGAGATTGTGTTCGGGGGGAAAATCATGGTCGGGGGGAGATCGTGGTCGGGGAGAGATTGTAGTCGGGGAGAGATCGTGGTCGGGGGTGAGACCGTGGTCGGGGGGAGATCGTGGTCAGTGGTAGAGATTGTTGTCGGGGGGAGATCGTGCACGGGGGGAGATCGTGGTCGGGGTGAGATTGTGGTCAGGGGGAGATCGTGTTCGGGGGGAGATAGTGTTCAGGGGGAGATCGTGTTCGGGGGGAGATCGTGTTCGGGGGGAGATCGTGTTCGGGGGGAGATCGTGGTCGGGGGGAGATCGTGGTCGGGGGGAGATCGTGGTCGGGGGGAGATCTTAGTCGGGAGTGAAAGTGGTCGGGGGGAGATCGTGCTCAGGGGAGATCGTGGTCGGGGTGAGATTGTGGTCGGGGGGAGATCGTGTTTGGGGGGAGATCGTGTTCGGGGGAGATCGTGGTCGGGAGGAGATCGTGGTCGGGGGGAGATCGTGGTCGGGGAGTGAAAGTGGTCGGGCGGAGATCGTGGTCGGGGGGAGAGGTCGTGGTCGGGGGGGGAGATCATGGTCGGGGGGAGATCGTGGTCGGGGGGAGATCGTGGTCAGGGGGGGAGATCGTGGTCGGGGGGAGATCGTGGTCGGGCGGAGATCGTGGTCGGGGGGAGAGGTCGTGGTCAGGGGGGGAGATCGTGGTCGGGGGGAGATCGTGGTCGGGGGGTGATCGTGGTCGGAGGGAGGTCCTGGTCAGGGAGAGATCGTGGTTGGTGAGATCGTGGTCGGGGGGAGATCATGGTTGAAGGGAGATCGTGGTCGGGGGGGTGATCGTGTTCGGTGGGAGATCGTGGTCGTGGGGAGATTGTGGTCGGGGAGAGATCGTGGTCGGGGAGAGATTGTGGTCGGGGGAGAGATCGTGGTTGGGGAGAGACTGTGGTCGGGGAGAGATTGTGGTCGGGGGGGAGCGTGGTCGGAGGGAGATCGTGGTGGGGGGTAGATCGTGGTCTCGCGAGATCGTGTTCGGGGGAGATCGTGGTCTGTGGGAAATTGTGGTCGGGTGGGGAGATTGTAGTCGGGGTTAGAGCGTGGTGGGGGGCTGATCATGGTCGGAGGGAGGTCGTGGTCGGGGGGAGATCGTGGTCAGGGGGAGAGAGATCGTGGTCAGGGGGAGAGATCGTGGTCGGGGGGGAGATCGTGGTCGGGGAGAGATTGTGGTCGGAGGGAGATCGTGGTCAGGGGGGAGAGATCGTGGGCGGGGGGAGATCATGGTCGGGGGGAGATCGTGGTCAGGGGGAGATCATGGTCGGGGGGAGATCGTGGTCAGGGGAGAGATCGTGGTCGGGGGGAAATCGCGGTTATGGGGAGATCGTGGTCGGTGGGAGATCGTGGTCAGGGGGAGATCGTGGTCGGGGGGAGATCGTGGTCAGGGGGAGATCGTGGTCAGGGGGAGATCGTGGTCAGGGGAGAGATCGTGGTCGGGGGGAAATCGCGGTTATGGGGAGATCGTGGTCAGGGAGAGATCGTGGTTGTGGGGGAGAGATCATGGTCAGGGGGGAGAGATCATGGTTGGAGGGAGATTGTGGTCGGGGGGAGATCGTGGTCAGGGGGAGAGATATCATGGTCGGGGGGAGATCGTGGTCAGGGGGAGAGAGATCGTGGTCAGGGGGAGAGATCGTGGTCGGGGGGAGATCGTGGTCGGGGAGAGATTGTGGTCGGAGGGAGATCGTGGTCAGGGGGGAGAGATCGTGGTCGGGGGGAGATCGTGGTCGGGGAGAGATCATGGTCGGGGGGAGATTGTGGTCGGGGGGAGAGCGTGGTCGGGGGGAGATCGTGGTGGGGAGTAGATCGTGGTTGGGAGTAGATCGTGGTTGGGAGTAGATCGTGGTTGGGGCAAGATCGTGGTCGGGGGGAGATCGTGGTCGGTGGGAAATTGTGGTCGGGGTTAGAGCGTGGTGGGGGGCTGATCGTGGTCGGGAGGAGAACGTGGTCGGGGTGAGATCATGGTCGGGGGGAGAACGTGGTCGGCGGGGGATCGTGGTCGGGGGTTGATCGTGTTCGGAGGGAGATCGTGGTTGGGGGGAGGAGATCGTGGTCGGGGTGAGATTGTGGTCGGGGGGAGATCGTGGTCGGGGGGAGATCGTGGTTGGGGGGAGATCGTGGTCGGGGAGTGAAAGTGGTCGGGGGGAGATCGTGGTTGGGGGGAGGATGTGGTTGGGTGACAGATCGTGGTCGGGGGGAGAGGTCGTGGTCGAGGGGGGAGATCATGGTCGGGGGGAGAGATCGTGGTCGGGGGAGATCGTGGTCGGGGGGAGATCGTGGTCGGGGGGAGATCATGGTCAGGGGAGATCATGTTCGGGGGGAGATCGGGGTCGGGGGGAGATCATGGTCGAGGGGTGATCGTGTTTGGGGGGAGATCGTGGTCGGGGGGAGATCATGATTGAGGGGAGATTGTGTTCGGGGGAAAATCATGGTCGGGGGGAGATCGTGGTCGGGGGGAGATGGTGGTCAGGGGGGGAGATCATGGTCGGGGAGAGATCGTGGTCGGGGGGAGAGATCGTGGTTGGGGTGAGATCGTGCTCGGGGTGAGGTTGGGGTCGGGGGGAGATCGTGGTCCGGGGGGGCGATGGTGGTTGGAGGAGAGATCATGGTCGGGGGGAGATCGTGGTCGGGGGGAGATCGTGATCGGGGGAGAGATCGTGGTCGGGGGAGAGATCGTGGTCGGGGAGAGATCGTGGTCGGCGGAAGATCATGGTCGGGGGGAGATCGCGGTCAGGGAGAGATCGTGGTCGGAGGGAGATCGTGGTCAGGGGGGAGAGATCGTGGTCGGGGGGAGATCGTGGTCGGGGAGAGATCGTGGTCGGGGGGAGATTGTGGTCGGGGGCAGATCGTGGTCGGGGAGAGATCGTGGTCGGGGGAGATCGTGGTCGGGGGGAGATCGTGGTCAGGGGGAGAGATATCATGGTCGGGGGGAGATCGTGGTCAGGGGGAGAGAGATCGTGGTCCGGGGGAGAGATCGTGGTCGGGGGGAGATCGTGGTTGGGGAGAGATCGTGGTCGGGGGGAGATCGTGGTCGGGGGGAGATTGTGGTCGGGGGGAGATCGTGGTCGGGGTGTGAAAGTGGTCGGGGGGAGATCGTGGTTGGGGGGAGACTGTGGTCGGGTGACAGATCACGGTCGGGGGGAGAGGTCGTGGTCGAGGGGGGAGAGATCGTGGTCGGGGGGAGATCGTGGTCGGGGGGAGATCGTGGTCAGGGGGAGATCGTGGTCAGGGGGAGATCGTGGTCAGGGGAGAGATCGTGGTCGGGGTGAAATCGCGGTTATGGGGAGATCGTGGTCGGTGGGAGATCGTGGTCAGGGGGAGATCGTGGTCGGGGGGAGATCATGGTCGAGGGGAGATCGTGTTCGGGGGGAGATCGTGGTCGGGGGGAGATCATGGTCGAGGGGAGATCGTGTTCGGGGGGAGATCGTGGTCGGGGGGAGATCATTGTCGAGGGGAGATCGTGTTCGGGGGGAGATCGTGGTTGGGGGGAGATCATGGTTGAGGGGAGATTGTGTTCAGGGGGAAAATCATGGTCGGGGGGAGATCGTGGTCGGGGAGAGATTGTAGTCGGGGAGAGATCGTGGTCGGGGGTGAGACCGTGGTCGGGGGGAGATCGTGGTCAGTGGTAGAGATTGTTGTCGGGGGGAGATCGTGCACGGGGGGAGATCGTGGTCGGGGTGAGATTGTGGTCAGGGGGAGATCGTGTTCGGGGGGAGATAGTGTTCAGGGGGAGATCGTGTTCGGGGGGAGATCGTGTTCGGGGGGAGATCGTGTTCGGGGGGAGATCGTGGTCGGGGGGAGATCGTGGTCGGGGGGAGATCGTGGTCGGGGGGAGATCTTAGTCGGGAGTGAAAGTGGTCGGGGGGAGATCGTGCTCAGGGGAGATCGTGGTCGGGGTGAGATTGTGGTCGGGGGGAGATCGTGTTTGGGGGGAGATCGTGTTCGGGGGAGATCGTGGTCGGGAGGAGATCGTGGTCGGGGGGAGATCGTGGTCGGGGAGTGAAAGTGGTCGGGCGGAGATCGTGGTCGGGGGGAGAGGTCGTGGTCGGGGGGGGAGATCATGGTCGGGGGGAGATCGTGGTCGGAGGGAGATCGTGGTCAGGGGGGGAGATCGTGGTCGGGGGGAGATCGTGGTCGGGGGGTGATCGTGGTCGGAGGGAGTTCCTGGTCAGGGAGAGATCGTGGTTGGTGAGATCGTGGTCGGGGGGAGATCATGGTTGAAGGGAGATCGTGGTCGGGGGGGTGATCGTGTTCGGTGGGAGATCGTGGTCGTGGGGAGATTGTGGTCGGGAAGAGATCGTGGTCGGGGAGAGATTGTGGTCGGGGGAGAGATCGTGGTTGGGGAGAGACTGTGGTCGGGGAGAGATTGTGGTCGGGGGGGAGCGTGGTCGGAGGGAGATCGTGGTGGGGGGTAGATCGTGGTCTCGCGAGATCGTGTTCGGGGGAGATCGTGGTCTGTGGGAAATTGTGGTCGGGTGGGGAGATTGTAGTCGGGGTTAGAGCGTGGTGGGGGGCTGATCATGGTCGGAGGGAGGTCGTGGTCGGGGGGAGATCGTGGTCAGGGGGAGAGAGATCGTGGTCAGGGGGAGAGATCGTGGTCGGGGGGAGATCGTGGTCGGGGAGAGATTGTGGTCGGAGGGAGATCGTGGTCAGGGGGGAGAGATCGTGGGCGGGGGGAGATCATGGTCGGGGGGAGATCGTGGTCAGGGGAGAGATCGTGGTCGGGGGGAAATCGCGGTTATGGGGAGATCGTGGTCAGGGAGAGATCGTGGTTGTGGGGGAGAGATCATGGTCAGGGGGGAGAGATCATGGTTGGAGGGAGATTGTGGTCGGGGGGAGATCGTGGTCAGGGGGAGAGATATCATGGTCGGGGGGAGATCGTGGTCAGGGGGAGAGAGATCGTGGTCAGGGGGAGAGATCGTGGTCGGGGGGAGATCGTGGTCGGGGAGAGATTGTGGTCGGAGGGAGATCGTGGTCAGGGGGGAGAGATCGTGGTCGGGGGGAGATCGTGGTCGGGGAGAGATCATGGTCGGGGGGAGATTGTGGTCGGGGGGAGAGCGTGGTCGGGGGGAGATCGTGGTGGGGAGTAGATCGTGGTTGGGAGTAGATCGTGGTTGGGAGTAGATCGTGGTTGGGGCAAGATCGTGGTCGGGGGGAGATCGTGGTCGGTGGGAAATTGTGGTCGGGGTTAGAGCGTGGTGGGGGGCTGATCGTGGTCGGGAGGAGAACGTGGTCGGGGTGAGATCATGGTCGGGGGGAGAACGTGGTCGGCGGGGGATCGTGGTCGGGGGTTGATCGTGTTCGGAGGGAGATCGTGGTTGGGGGGAGGAGATCGTGGTCGGGGTGAGATTGTGGTCGGGGGGAGATCGTGGTCGGGGGGAGATCGTGGTTGGGGGGAGATCGTGGTCGGGGAGTGAAAGTGGTCGGGGGGAGATCGTGGTTGGGGGGAGGATGTGGTTGGGTGACAGATCGTGGTCGGGGGGAGAGGTCGTGGTCGAGGGGGGAGATCATGGTCGGGGGGAGAGATCGTGGTCGGGGGAGATCGTGGTCGGGGGGAGATCGTGGTCGGGGGGAGATCATGGTCAGGGGAGATCATGTTCGGGGGGAGATCGGGGTCGGGGGGAGATCATGGTCGAGGGGTGATCGTGTTTGGGGGGAGATCGTGGTCGGGGGGAGATCATGATTGAGGGGAGATTGTGTTCGGGGGAAAATCATGGTCGGGGGGAGATCGTGGTCGGGGGGAGATGGTGGTCAGGGGGGGAGATCATGGTCGGGGAGAGATCGTGGTCGGGGGGAGAGATCGTGGTTGGGGTGAGATCGTGCTCGGGGTGAGGTTGGGGTCGGGGGGAGATCGTGGTCCGGGGGGGCGATGGTGGTTGGAGGAGAGATCATGGTCGGGGGGAGATCGTGGTCGGGGGGAGATCGTGATCGGGGGAGAGATCGTGGTCGGGGGAGAGATCGTGGTCGGGGAGAGATCGTGGTCGGCGGAAGATCATGGTCGGGGGGAGATCGCGGTCAGGGAGAGATCGTGGTCGGAGGGAGATCGTGGTCAGGGGGGAGAGATCGTGGTCGGGGGGAGATCGTGGTCGGGGAGAGATCGTGGTCGGGGGGAGATTGTGGTCGGGGGCAGATCGTGGTCGGGGAGAGATCGTGGTCGGGGGAGATCGTGGTCGGGGGGAGATCGTGGTCAGGGGGAGAGATATCATGGTCGGGGGGAGATCGTGGTCAGGGGGAGAGAGATCGTGGTCCGGGGGAGAGATCGTGGTCGGGGGGAGATCGTGGTTGGGGAGAGATCGTGGTCGGGGGGAGATCGTGGTCGGGGGGAGATTGTGGTCGGGGGGAGATCGTGGTCGGGGTGTGAAAGTGGTCGGGGGGAGATCGTGGTTGGGGGGAGACTGTGGTCGGGTGACAGATCACGGTCGGGGGGAGAGGTCGTGGTCGAGGGGGGAGAGATCGTGGTCGGGGGGAGATCGTGGTCGGGGGGAGATCGTGGTCAGGGGGAGATCGTGGTCAGGGGGAGATCGTGGTCAGGGGAGAGATCGTGGTCGGGGTGAAATCGCGGTTATGGGGAGATCGTGGTCGGTGGGAGATCGTGGTCAGGGGGAGATCGTGGTCGGGGGGAGATCATGGTCGAGGGGAGATCGTGTTCGGGGGGAGATCGTGGTCGGGGGGAGATCATGGTCGAGGGGAGATCGTGTTCGGGGGGAGATCGTGGTCGGGGGGAGATCATTGTCGAGGGGAGATCGTGTTCGGGGGGAGATCGTGGTTGGGGGGAGATCATGGTTGAGGGGAGATTGTGTTCAGGGGGAAAATCATGGTCGGGGGGAGATCGTGGTCGGGGAGAGATTGTAGTCGGGGAGAGATCGTGGTCGGGGGTGAGACCGTGGTCGGGGGGAGATCGTGGTCAGTGGTAGAGATTGTTGTCGGGGGGAGATCGTGCACGGGGGGAGATCGTGGTCGGGGTGAGATTGTGGTCAGGGGGAGATCGTGTTCGGGGGGAGATAGTGTTCAGGGGGAGATCGTGTTCGGGGGGAGATCGTGTTCGGGGGGAGATCGTGTTCGGGGGGAGATCGTGGTCGGGGGGAGATCGTGGTCGGGGGGAGATCGTGGTCGGGGGGAGATCTTAGTCGGGAGTGAAAGTGGTCGGGGGGAGATCGTGCTCAGGGGAGATCGTGGTCGGGGTGAGATTGTGGTCGGGGGGAGATCGTGTTTGGGGGGAGATCGTGTTCGGGGGAGATCGTGGTCGGGAGGAGATCGTGGTCGGGGGGAGATCGTGGTCGGGGAGTGAAAGTGGTCGGGCGGAGATCGTGGTCGGGGGGAGAGGTCGTGGTCGGGGGGGGAGATCATGGTCGGGGGGAGATCGTGGTCGGAGGGAGATCGTGGTCAGGGGGGGAGATCCTGGTCAGGGAGAGATCGTGGTTGGTGAGATCGTGGTCGGGGGGAGATCATGGTTGAAGGGAGATCGTGGTCGGGGGGGTGATCGTGTTCGGTGGGAGATCGTGGTCGTGGGGAGATTGTGGTCGGGAAGAGATCGTGGTCGGGGAGAGATTGTGGTCGGGGGAGAGATCGTGGTTGGGGAGAGACTGTGGTCGGGGAGAGATTGTGGTCGGGGGGGAGCGTGGTCGGAGGGAGATCGTGGTGGGGGGTAGATCGTGGTCTCGCGAGATCGTGTTCGGGGGAGATCGTGGTCTGTGGGAAATTGTGGTCGGGTGGGGAGATTGTAGTCGGGGTTAGAGCGTGGTGGGGGGCTGATCATGGTCGGAGGGAGGTCGTGGTCGGGGGGAGATCGTGGTCAGGGGGAGAGAGATCGTGGTCAGGGGGAGAGATCGTGGTCGGGGGGAGATCGTGGTCGGGGAGAGATTGTGGTCGGAGGGAGATCGTGGTCAGGGGGGAGAGATCGTGGGCGGGGGGAGATCATGGTCGGGGGGAGATCGTGGTCAGGGGAGAGATCGTGGTCGGGGGGAAATCGCGGTTATGGGGAGATCGTGGTCAGGGAGAGATCGTGGTTGTGGGGGAGAGATCATGGTCAGGGGGGAGAGATCGTGGTTGGAGGGAGATTGTGCTCGGGGGGAGATCGTGGTCAGGGGGAGAGATATCATGGTCGGGGGAGATCGTGGTCGGGGGGAGAGAGATCGTGGTCACGGGGAGAGATCATGGTCAGGGGGGAGAGATCGTGGTTGGAGGGAGATTGTGGTCGGGGGGAGATCGTGGTCAGGGGGAGAGATATCATGGTCGGGGGGCGATCGTGGTCAGGGGGAGAGAGATCGTGGTCAGGGGGAGAGATCGTGGTCGGGGGGAGATCGTGGTCGGGGAGAGATTGTGGTCGGAGGGAGATCGTGGTCAGGGGGGAGAGATCGTGGTCAGGGGGGAGAGATCGTGGTCGGGGGGAGATCGTGGTCGGGGAGAGATCATGGTCGGGGGGAGATTGTGGTCGGGGGGAGAGCGTGGTCGGGGGGAGATCGTGGTGGGGAGTAGATCGTGGTTGGGAGTAGATCGTGGTTGGGGCAAGATCGTGGTCGGAGGGAGATCGTGGTCGGTGGGAAATTGTGGTCGGGGTTAGAGCGTGGTGGGGGGCTGATCGTGGTCGGGAGGAGAACGTGGTCGGGGTGAGATCGTGGTCGGGGGGAGAACGTGGTCGGCGGGGGATCGTGGTCGGGGGTTGATCGTGTTCGGAGGGAGATCGTGGTTGGGGGGGGAGATCGTGGTCATGGGAGATCGTGGTCGGGCGAGAGATCATGTTCGAGTGGAGATCGTGGTCGGGGTGAGATTGTGGTCGGGGGGAGATCGTGTTCGGGGGGAGATCGTGGTCGGGGGGAGATCGTGGTTGGGGGGAGATCGTGGTCGGGGAGTGAAAGTGGTCGGGGGGAGATCGTGGTTGGGGGGAGGATGTGGTCGGGTGACAGATCGTGGTCGGGGGGAGAGGTCGTGGTCGAGGGGGGAGATCATGGTCGGGGGGAGAGATCGTGGTCGGGGCAGATCGTGGTCGGGGGGAGATCGTGGTCGGGGGGAGATCATGGTCAGGGGAGAGATCGTGGTCGGGGGGAAATTGCGGTTGAGGGGAGATCGTGGTCGGTGGGAGATCGTGGTCAGGGGAAGATCGTGGTCGGGGGGAGATCATGGTCGAGGGGAGATCATGTTCGGGGGGAGATCGGGGTCGGGGGGAGATCATGGTCGAGGGGAGATCGTGTTTGGGGGGAGATCGTGGTCGGGGGGAGATCATGATTGAGGGGAGATTGTGTTCGGGGGAAAATCATGGTCGGGGGGAGATCGTGGTCGGGGGGAGATCGTGGTCAGGGGGGGAGATCATGGTCGGGGAGAGATCGTGGTCGGGGGGAGAGATCGTGGTTGGGGTGAGATCGTGCTCGGGGTGAGGTTGGGGTCGAGGGGAGATCGTGGTCCGGGGGGGCGATGGTGGTTGGAGGAGAGATCGTGGTCGGGGGGAGATCGTGGTCGGGGGGAGATCGTGATCGGGGGAGAGATCGTGGTCGGGGGAGAGATCGTGGTCGGGGAGAGATCGTGGTCGGCGGAAGATCATGGTCGGGGGGAGATCGCGGTCATGGAGAGATCGTGGTCGGAGGGAGATCGTGGTCAGGGGGGAGAGATCGTGGTCGGGGGGAGATCGTGGTCGGGGAGAGATCGTGGTCGGGGGGAGATTGTGGTCGGGGGGAGATCGTGGTCGGGGGAGATCGTGGTCGGGGGGAGATCGTGGTCAGGGGGAGAGATATCATGGTCGGGGGGAGATCGTGGTCAGGGGGAGAGAGATCGTGGTCCGGGGGAGAGATCGTGGTCGGGGGGAGATCGTGGTCGGGGAGAGATCATGGTCGGGGGGAGATCGTGGTCGGGGGGAGATTGTGGTCGGGGGGAGATCGTGGTCGGGGTGTGAAAGTGGTCGGGGGGAGATCGTGGTTGGGCGGAGACTGTGGTCGGGTGACAGATCACGGTCGGGGGGAGAGGTCGTGGTCGAGGGGGGAGAGATCGTGGTCGGGGGAGATCGTGGTCGGGGGGAGATCGTGGTCAGGGGGAGATCGTGGTCAGGGGGAGATCGTGGTCAGGGGAGAGATCGTGGTCGGGGGGAAATCGCGGTTATGGGGAGATCGTGGTCGGGGGGAGATCGTGGTCGGGGGGAGATCATGGTCGAGGGGAGATCGTGTTCGGGGGGAGATCGTGGTCGGGGGGAGATCATGTTCGGGGGGAGATCGTGGTCGGGGGGAGATCATGGTCGAGGGGAGATCGCGTTCGGGGGGAGATCGTGGTTGGGGGGAGATCATGGTTGAGGGGAGATTGTGTTCGGGGGGAAAATCATGGTCGGGGGGAGATCGTGGTCGGGGAGAGATTGTAGTCGGGGAGAGATCGTGGTCGGGGGTGAGATCGTGGTCGGGGGGAGATCGTGGTCAGTGGTAGAGATTGTTGTCGGGGGGAGATCGTGCACGGGGGGAGATCGTGGTCGGGGTGAGATTGTGGTCAGGGGGAGATCGTGTTCGGGGGGAGATTGTGTTCACGGGGAGATCGTGTTCGGGGGGAGATCGTGTTCGGGGGGAGATCGTGGTCGGGGGGAGATCGTGGTCGGGGGGAGATCGTGGTCGGGGGGAGATCTTGGTCGGGGAGTGAAAGTGGTCGGGGGGAGATCGTGCTCAGGGGAGATCGTGGTCGGGGTGAGATTGTGGTCGGGGGGAGATCGTGTTCGGGGGGAGATCGTGTTCGGGGGGAGATCGTGGTCGGGAGGAGATCGTGGTCGGGGGGAGATCGTGGTCGGGGAGTGAAAGTGGTCGGGCGGAGATCGTGGTCGGGGGGAGAGGTCGTGGTCGGGGGGGGAGATCATGGTCGGGGGGAGATCGTGGTCGGGGGGAGATCGTGGTCAGGGGGGGAGATCGTGGTCGGGGGGAGATCGTGGTCGGGGGGTGATCGTGGTCGGAGGGAGGTCCTGGTCAGGGAGAGATCGTGGTTGGTGAGATCGTGGTCGGGGGGAGATCATGGTTGAAGGGAGATCATGGTCGGGGGGGTGACCATGTTCGGTGGGAGATCGTGGTCGTGGGGAGATTGTGGTCGGGGAGAGATCGTGGTCGGGGAGAGATTGTGGTCGGGGGAGAGATCGTGGTTGGGGAGAGACTGTGGTCGGGGAGAGATTGTGGTCGGGGGGGAGCGTGGTCGGAGGGAGATCGTGGTGGGGGGTAGATCGTGGTCTCACGAGATCGTGTTCGGGGGAGATCGTGGTCTGTGGGAAATTGTGGTCGGGTGGGGAGATTGTAGTCGGGGTTAGAGCGTGGTGGGGGGCTGATCATGGTCGGAGGGAGGTCGTGGTCGGGGGGAGATCGTGGTCGGGAGGAGATCGTGGTCGGGGAGAGATCGTGGTCGGGGAGAGATCGTGATCGGGGAGAGATCGTGGTCGGGGGGTGATCGTGGTCGGGGGGGTGATCGTGTTCGGAGGGAGATCGTGGTCGGGGGGAGACCGTGGTCGGGGGATATCGTGATCGGGGGGAGATCGTGGTCAGGGGGGAGAGATCGTGGTCGGGGGGAGATCGTGGTCAGGGAGAGATCGTGGTTGTGGGGGAGAGATCATGGTCAGGGGGGAGAGATCGTGGTTGGAGGGAGATTGTGCTCGGGGGGAGATCGTGGTCAGGGGGAGAGATATCATGGTCGGGGGGAGATCGTGGTCGGGGGGAGAGAGATCGTGGTCAGGGGGAGAGATCATGGTCAGGGGGGAGAGATCGTGGTTGGAGGGAGATTGTGGTCGGGGGGAGATCGTGGTCAGGGGGAGAGATATCATGGTCGGAGGGAGATCGTGGTCAGGGGGGAGAGATCGTGGTCGGGGGGAGATCGTGGTCGGGGGGAGATCATGGTCGGGGGGAGATTGTGGTCGGGGGGAGAGCGTGGTCGGGGGGAGATCGTGGTGGGGAGTAGATCGTGGTTGGGAGTAGATCGTGGTTGGGAGTAGATCGTGGTTGGGGCAAGATCGTGGTCGGGGGGAGATCGTGGTCGGTGGGAAATTGTGGTCGGGGTTAGAGCGTGGTGGGGGGCTGATCGTGGTCGGGAGGAGAACGTGGTCGGGGTGAGATCGTGGTCGGGGGGAGAACGTGGTCGGCGGGGGATCGTGGTCGGGGGTTGATCGTGTTCGGAGGGAGATCGTGGTTGCGGGGGGAGATCGTGGTCATGGGAGATCGTGGTCGGGCGAGAGATCATGTTCGAGTGGAGATCGTGTTCGGGGGGAGATCGTGGTCGGGGGGAGATCGTGGTTGGGGGGAGATCGTGGTCGGGGAGTGAAAGTGGTCGGGGGGAGATCGTGGTTGGGGGGAGGGTGTGGTCGGGTGACAGATCGTGGTCGGGGGGAGAGGTCGTGGTCGAGGGGGGAGATCATGGTCGGGGGAGAGATCGTGGTCGGGGGAGATCGTGGTCGGGGGGAGATCGTGGTCGGGGGGAGATCATGGTCAGGGGAGAGATCGTGGTCGGGGTAAATTGCGGTTGAGGGGAGATCGTGGTCGGTGGGAGATCATGGTCGAGGGGAGATCGTGTTCGGGGGGAGATCGGGGTCGGGGGGAGATCATGGTCGAGGGGAGATCGTGTTTGCGGGGAGATCGTGGTCGGGGGGAGATCATGATTGAGGGGAGATTGTGTTCGGGGGAAAATCATGGTCGGGGGGAGATCGTGGTCGGGGGGAGATCGTGGTCAGGGGGGGAGATCATGGTCGGGGAGAGATCGTGGTCGGGGGGAGAGATCGTGGTTGGGGTGAGATCGTGCTCGGGGTGAGGTTGGGGTCGGGGGGAGATCGTGGTCCGGGGGGGCGATGGTGGTTGGAGGAGAGATCGTGGTCGGGGGGAGATCGTGGTCGGGGGGAGATCGTGGTCGGGGGGAGATCGTGATCGGGGGAGAGATCGTGGTCGGGGGAGAGATCGTGGTCGGGGAGAGATCGTGGTCGGCGGAAGATCATGGTCGGGGGGAGATCGCGGTCAGGGAGAGATCGTGGTCGGAGGGAGATCGTGTTCAGGGGGGAGAGATCGTGGTCGGGGGGAGATCGTGGTCGGGGAGAGATCGTGGTCGGGGGGAGATTGTGGTCGGGGGGAGATCGTGGTCGGGGAGAGATCGTGGTCGGGGGAGATCGTGGTCGGGGGGAGAGCGTGGTCGCGGGGATATCGTGGTGGGGAGTAGATCGTGGTTGGGGCGAGATCGTGGTCGGGGGGATATCGTGGTCGGGGGGAAATTGTCGTCGGGTGGGGAGATGGTGGTCGGGGTTAGAGCATGGTGGGGGGCTGATCGTGGTCAGGGGGAGAACGTGGTCGGGGTGAGATCGTGGTCGGGGGGAGATCGTGGTCGGGGAGAGATCGTGGTCGGGGGGAGATTGTGGTTGGGGGGAGATCGTGGTCGGGGAGAGATCGTGGTCGGGGGAGATCGTGGTCGGGGGGAGATCGTGGTCGGGGGGAGATCGTGGTCGGGGGGAGATCGTGGTCGGGGGGAGAGCGTGGTCGGGGGGAGATCGTGGTGGGGAGCAGATCGTGGTTGGGGCGAGATCGTGGTCGGGGGGAGATCGTGGTCGGTGGGAAATTGTGGTCGGGTGGGGAGATTGTGGTCGGGGTTAGAGCGTGGTGGGGGGCTGATCATGGTCGGGGGGAGAGCGTGGTCGGGGTGAGATCGTGGTCGGGGGGAGAACGTGGTCGGAGGGAGGTCCTGGTCAGGGAGAGATCGTGGTCGGTGAGATCGTGGTCGGGGGGAGATCATGGTTGAAGGGAGATCGTGGTCGGGGGGGTGATCGTGTTCGGTGGGAGATCGTGGTCGTGGGGAGATTGTGGTCGGGGAGAGATCGTGGTCGGGGAGAGATTGTGGTCGGGGGAGAGATCGTGGTTGGGGAGAGATCGTGGTCGGGGAGAGTTTGTGGTCGGGGGGGAGCGTGGTCGGAGGGAGATCGTGGTGGGGGGTAGATCGTGGTCTCGCGAGATCATGTTCGGGGGAAACCGTGGTCTGTGGGAAATTGTGGTCGGGTGGGGAGATTGTAGTCGGGGTTAGAGCGTGGTGGGGGGCTGATCATGGTCGGAGGGAGGTCATGGTCGGGGGGAGATCGTGGTCGGGGGGAGATCGTGGTCGGGGAGAGATTGTGGTCGGGGGGAGATCGTGGTCGTGGGGGAGAGATCATGGTCAGCGGGGAGAGATTGTGGTTGGAGGGAGATTGTGGTCGGGGGGAAATCATGGTCACGGGGAGACATATCGTGGTCGGGGGGAGAGAGATCGTGGTCAGGGGGGAGATCATGTTCGGGGGGAGATTGTGGTTGGGGGAGAGAGATCGTGGTCGGAGGGAGATCGTGGTCAGGGGGAGAGATCGTGGTCGGGGGGAGATGGTTGCGGGGAGATCGTGGTCATTGGAAGATCGTGGTCGGGGGAGATCGTGGTCGATGGTGGAGATCGTGGTTGGGGGAGATCGTGGTCGTGGGGGAGAGATCATGGTCAGCGGGGAGAGATTGTGGTTGGAGGGAGATTGTGGTCGGGGGGAGATCATGGTCACGGGGAGACATATCGTGGTCGGGGGGAGAGAGATCGTGGTCAGGGGGGAGATCGTGGTCAGGGGGATAGATCGTGGTCGGGGGGAGATGGTTGCGGGGAGATCGTGGTCATTGGAAGATCGTGGTCGGGGGAGATCGTGGTCGATGGTGGAGATCGTGGTTGGGGGAGATCGTGGTCGAAAGAGATCATGGTCGGGGGAAGATCCTGTTCGGGGGAGATCGTGGTTGGGGGGAGAGCGTGGCCGGGGGAGATTATGGTCAGGGGGAGGCCGTGGTCGGGGGGAGATCGTGGAGGGGAAGATCGTGGTCGGCGTGGGGGAGATCGTGGTCGGGGCGAGCTCGTGTTCGGGGGAGATCGTGGTCGGGGGGAGAGCGTGGCCGGGGGAGATTATGGTCAGGGGCAGGCCGTGGTCGGGGGGAGATCGTGGAGGGGAAGATCGTGGTCGGCGTGGGGGAGATCGTGGTCGGGGCGAGCTCGTGTTCGGGGGGAGATCATGGTCGGGGGGAGATCGTGTTCGGGGGTTAGATCATGGTCGGGGGAGAGATCGTGGTCAGGGGGGAGAGATCGTGGTTGGAGGGAGATTGTGGTCGGGGGGAGATCGTGGTCAGGGGGAGAGATATCATGGTCGGGGGGAGATCGTGGTCGGGGGGAGAGAGATCGTGGTCAGGGGGGAGAGATCGTGGTTGGGTGAAGATCGTGGTCGTGGGGAGATCGTGGTCAGGAGGAAGATTGTGGTTGTGGGGAGAGAGATCGTGGTCGGGGGGAGATCGTGGTCGGGTGGAGATCGAGGTTGGGGGGAGATAAAGGTCGGGGGGAGATTTTGGTCGTGGAAATATCGTGGTCAGGGGGGATATCGTGGTCGGGGGCGATCGTGGTCGATGGTGGAGATTGTGGTTGGGGGAGATCGTGGTCGGGAGAGATCATGGTCGGGGGGAGATCGTGTGCGGGGGAGATCGTGGTCGGGGGAGAACGTGGTCGGGGGGAGATTGTTGTTGGGGGGAGATTGCGGTCGGGGGAGATTGTGGTCGGGGGGAGATCGTGGCCGGTGGGAGAGCGTGGTCGGCGGGGAGATTGTGGTCGGAGGGAAATCGTGGTCGGGGGGAGAGATTGTTGTCGGGGGGAGATCGTGCACGGGGGGAGATCGTGGTCGGGGTGAGATTGTGGTCAGGGGGAGATCGTGTTCGGGGGGAGATTGTGTTCACGGGGAGATCGTGTTCGGGGGGAGATCGTGTTCGGGGGGAGATCGTGGTCGGGGGGAGATCGTGGTCGGGGGGAGATCGTGGTCGGGGGGAGATCTTGGTCGGGGAGTGAAAGTGGTCGGGGGGAGATCGTGCTCAGGGGAGATCGTGGTCGGGGTGAGATTGTGGTCGGGGGGAGATCGTGTTCGGGGGGAGATCGTGTTCGGGAGGAGATCGTGGTCGGGAGGAGATCGTGGTCGGGGGGAGATCGTGGTCGGGGAGTGAAAGTGGTCGGGCGGAGATCGTGGTCGGGGGGAGAGGTCGTGGTCGGGGGGGGAGATCATGGTCGGGGGGAGATCGTGGTCGGGGGGAGATCGTGGTCAGGGGGGGAGATCGTGGTCGGGGGGAGATCGTGGTCGGGGGGTGATCGTGGTCGGAGGGAGGTCCTGGTCAGGGAGAGATCGTGGTTGGTGAGATCGTGGTCGGGGGGAGATCATGGTTGAAGGGAGATCATGGTCGGGGGGGTGACCATGTTCGGTGGGAGATCGTGGTCGTGGGGAGATTGTGGTCGGGGAGAGATCGTGGTCGGGGAGAGATTGTGGTCGGGGGAGAGATCGTGGTTGGGGAGAGACTGTGGTCGGGGAGAGATTGTGGTCGGGGGGGAGCGTGGTCGGAGGGAGATCGTGGTGGGGGGTAGATCGTGGTCTCACGAGATCGTGTTCGGGGGAGATCGTGGTCTGTGGGAAATTGTGGTCGGGTGGGGAGATTGTAGTCGGGGTTAGAGCGTGGTGGGGGGCTGATCATGGTCGGAGGGAGGTCGTGGTCGGGGGGAGATCGTGGTCGGGAGGAGATCGTGGTCGGGGAGAGATCGTGGTCGGGGAGAGATCGTGATCGGGGAGAGATCGTGGTCGGGGGGTGATCGTGGTCGGGGGGGTGATCGTGTTCGGAGGGAGATCGTGGTCGGGGGGAGACCGTGGTCGGGGGATATCGTGATCGGGGGGAGATCGTGGTCAGGGGGGAGAGATCGTGGTCGGGGGGAGATCGTGGTCGGGGGGAGATCGTGGTTGTGGGGGAGAGATCATGGTCAGGGGGGAGAGATCGTGGTTGGAGGGAGATTGTGCTCGGGGGGAGATCGTGGTCAGGGGGAGAGATATCATGGTCGGGGGGAGATCGTGGTCGGGGGGAGAGAGATCGTGGTCAGGGGGAGAGATCATGGTCAGGGGGGAGAGATCGTGGTTGGAGGGAGATTGTGGTCGGGGGGAGATCGTGGTCAGGGGGAGAGATATCATGGTCGGAGGGAGATCGTGGTCAGGGGGGAGAGATCGTGGTCGGGGGGAGATCGTGGTCGGGGGGAGATCATGGTCGGGGGGAGATTGTGGTCGGGGGGAGAGCGTGGTCGGGGGGAGATCGTGGTGGGGAGTAGATCGTGGTTGGGAGTAGATCGTGGTTGGGAGTAGATCGTGGTTGGGGCAAGATCGTGGTCGGGGGGAGATCGTGGTCGGTGGGAAATTGTGGTCGGGGTTAGAGCGTGGTGGGGGGCTGATCGTGGTCGGGAGGAGAACGTGGTCGGGGTGAGATCGTGGTCGGGGGGAGAACGTGGTCGGCGGGGGATCGTGGTCGGGGGTTGATCGTGTTCGGAGGGAGATCGTGGTTGCGGGGGGAGATCGTGGTCATGGGAGATCGTGGTCGGGCGAGAGATCATGTTCGAGTGGAGATCGTGTTCGGGGGGAGATCGTGGTCGGGGGGAGATCGTGGTTGGGGGGAGATCGTGGTCGGGGAGTGAAAGTGGTCGGGGGGAGATCGTGGTTGGGGGGAGGGTGTGGTCGGGTGACAGATCGTGGTCGGGGGGAGAGGTCGTGGTCGAGGGGGGAGATCATGGTCGGGGGAGAGATCGTGGTCGGGGGAGATCGTGGTCGGGGGGAGATCGTGGTCGGGGGGAGATCATGGTCAGGGGAGAGATCGTGGTCGGGGTAAATTGCGGTTGAGGGGAGATCGTGGTCGGTGGGAGATCATGGTCGAGGGGAGATCGTGTTCGGGGGGAGATCGGGGTCGGGGGGAGATCATGGTCGAGGGGAGATCGTGTTTGCGGGGAGATCGTGGTCGGGGGGAGATCATGATTGAGGGGAGATTGTGTTCGGGGGAAAATCATGGTCGGGGGGAGATCGTGGTCGGGGGGAGATCGTGGTCAGGGGGGGAGATCATGGTCGGGGAGAGATCGTGGTCGGGGGGAGAGATCGTGGTTGGGGTGAGATCGTGCTCGGGGTGAGGTTGGGGTCGGGGGGAGATCGTGGTCCGGGGGGGCGATGGTGGTTGGAGGAGAGATCGTGGTCGGGGGGAGATCGTGGTCGGGGGGAGATCGTGGTCGGGGGGAGATCGTGATCGGGGGAGAGATCGTGGTCGGGGGAGAGATCGTGGTCGGGGAGAGATCGTGGTCGGCGGAAGATCATGGTCGGGGGGAGATCGCGGTCAGGGAGAGATCGTGGTCGGAGGGAGATCGTGTTCAGGGGGGAGAGATCGTGGTCGGGGGGAGATCGTGGTCGGGGAGAGATCGTGGTCGGGGGGAGATTGTGGTCGGGGGGAGATCGTGGTCGGGGAGAGATCGTGGTCGGGGGAGATCGTGGTCGGGGGGAGAGCGTGGTCGCGGGGATATCGTGGTGGGGAGTAGATCGTGGTTGGGGCGAGATCGTGGTCGGGGGGATATCGTGGTCGGGGGGAAATTGTCGTCGGGTGGGGAGATGGTGGTCGGGGTTAGAGCATGGTGGGGGGCTGATCGTGGTCGGGGGGAGAACGTGGTCGGGGTGAGATCGTGGTCGGGGGGAGATCGTGGTCGGGGGGAGATCGTGGTCGGGGGGAGATCATTGTCGAGGGGAGATCGTGTTCGGGGGGAGATCGTGGTTGGGGGGAGATCATGGTTGAGGGGAGATTGTGTTCAGGGGGAAAATCATGGTCGGGGGGAGATCGTGGTCGGGGAGAGATTGTAGTCGGGGAGAGATCGTGGTCGGGGGTGAGACCGTGGTCGGGGGGAGATCGTGGTCAGTGGTAGAGATTGTTGTCGGGGGGAGATCGTGCACGGGGGGAGATCGTGGTCGGGGTGAGATTGTGGTCAGGGGGAGATCGTGTTCGGGGGGAGATAGTGTTCAGGGGGAGATCGTGTTCGGGGGGAGATCGTGTTCGGGGGGAGATCGTGTTCGGGGGGAGATCGTGGTCGGGGGGAGATCGTGGTCGGGGGGAGATCGTGGTCGGGGGGAGATCTTAGTCGGGAGTGAAAGTGGTCGGGGGGAGATCGTGCTCAGGGGAGATCGTGGTCGGGGTGAGATTGTGGTCGGGGGGAGATCGTGTTTGGGGGGAGATCGTGTTCGGGGGAGATCGTGGTCGGGAGGAGATCGTGGTCGGGGGGAGATCGTGGTCGGGGAGTGAAAGTGGTCGGGCGGAGATCGTGGTCGGGGGGAGAGGTCGTGGTCGGGGGGGGAGATCATGGTCGGGGGGAGATCGTGGTCGGAGGGAGATCGTGGTCAGGGGGGGAGATCGTGGTCGGGGGGAGATCGTGGTCGGGGGGTGATCGTGGTCGGAGGGAGTTCCTGGTCAGGGAGAGATCGTGGTTGGTGAGATCGTGGTCGGGGGGAGATCATGGTTGAAGGGAGATCGTGGTCGGGGGGGTGATCGTGTTCGGTGGGAGATCGTGGTCGTGGGGAGATTGTGGTCGGGAAGAGATCGTGGTCGGGGAGAGATTGTGGTCGGGGGAGAGATCGTGGTTGGGGAGAGACTGTGGTCGGGGAGAGATTGTGGTCGGGGGGGAGCGTGGTCGGAGGGAGATCGTGGTGGGGGGTAGATCGTGGTCTCGCGAGATCGTGTTCGGGGGAGATCGTGGTCTGTGGGAAATTGTGGTCGGGTGGGGAGATTGTAGTCGGGGTTAGAGCGTGGTGGGGGGCTGATCATGGTCGGAGGGAGGTCGTGGTCGGGGGGAGATCGTGGTCAGGGGGAGAGAGATCGTGGTCAGGGGGAGAGATCGTGGTCGGGGGGAGATCGTGGTCGGGGAGAGATTGTGGTCGGAGGGAGATCGTGGTCAGGGGGGAGAGATCGTGGGCGGGGGGAGATCATGGTCGGGGGGAGATCGTGGTCAGGGGAGAGATCGTGGTCGGGGGGAAATCGCGGTTATGGGGAGATCGTGGTCAGGGAGAGATCGTGGTTGTGGGGGAGAGATCATGGTCAGGGGGGAGAGATCATGGTTGGAGGGAGATTGTGGTCGGGGGGAGATCGTGGTCAGGGGGAGAGATATCATGGTCGGGGGGAGATCGTGGTCAGGGGGAGAGAGATCGTGGTCAGGGGGAGAGATCGTGGTCGGGGGGAGATCGTGGTCGGGGAGAGATTGTGGTCGGAGGGAGATCGTGGTCAGGGGGGAGAGATCGTGGTCGGGGGGAGATCGTGGTCGGGGAGAGATCATGGTCGGGGGGAGATTGTGGTCGGGGGGAGAGCGTGGTCGGGGGGAGATCGTGGTGGGGAGTAGATCGTGGTTGGGAGTAGATCGTGGTTGGGAGTAGATCGTGGTTGGGGCAAGATCGTGGTCGGGGGGAGATCGTGGTCGGTGGGAAATTGTGGTCGGGGTTAGAGCGTGGTGGGGGGCTGATCGTGGTCGGGAGGAGAACGTGGTCGGGGTGAGATCATGGTCGGGGGGAGAACGTGGTCGGCGGGGGATCGTGGTCGGGGGTTGATCGTGTTCGGAGGGAGATCGTGGTTGGGGGGAGGAGATCGTGGTCGGGGTGAGATTGTGGTCGGGGGGAGATCGTGGTCGGGGGGAGATCGTGGTTGGGGGGAGATCGTGGTCGGGGAGTGAAAGTGGTCGGGGGGAGATCGTGGTTGGGGGGAGGATGTGGTTGGGTGACAGATCGTGGTCGGGGGGAGAGGTCGTGGTCGAGGGGGGAGATCATGGTCGGGGGGAGAGATCGTGGTCGGGGGAGATCGTGGTCGGGGGGAGATCGTGGTCGGGGGGAGATCATGGTCAGGGGAGATCATGTTCGGGGGGAGATCGGGGTCGGGGGGAGATCATGGTCGAGGGGTGATCGTGTTTGGGGGGAGATCGTGGTCGGGGGGAGATCATGATTGAGGGGAGATTGTGTTCGGGGGAAAATCATGGTCGGGGGGAGATCGTGGTCGGGGGGAGATGGTGGTCAGGGGGGGAGATCATGGTCGGGGAGAGATCGTGGTCGGGGGGAGAGATCGTGGTTGGGGTGAGATCGTGCTCGGGGTGAGGTTGGGGTCGGGGGGAGATCGTGGTCCGGGGGGGCGATGGTGGTTGGAGGAGAGATCATGGTCGGGGGGAGATCGTGGTCGGGGGGAGATCGTGATCGGGGGAGAGATCGTGGTCGGGGGAGAGATCGTGGTCGGGGAGAGATCGTGGTCGGCGGAAGATCATGGTCGGGGGGAGATCGCGGTCAGGGAGAGATCGTGGTCGGAGGGAGATCGTGGTCAGGGGGGAGAGATCGTGGTCGGGGGGAGATCGTGGTCGGGGAGAGATCGTGGTCGGGGGGAGATTGTGGTCGGGGGCAGATCGTGGTCGGGGAGAGATCGTGGTCGGGGGAGATCGTGGTCGGGGGGAGATCGTGGTCAGGGGGAGAGATATCATGGTCGGGGGGAGATCGTGGTCAGGGGGAGAGAGATCGTGGTCCGGGGGAGAGATCGTGGTCGGGGGGAGATCGTGGTTGGGGAGAGATCGTGGTCGGGGGGAGATCGTGGTCGGGGGGAGATTGTGGTCGGGGGGAGATCGTGGTCGGGGTGTGAAAGTGGTCGGGGGGAGATCGTGGTTGGGGGGAGACTGTGGTCGGGTGACAGATCACGGTCGGGGGGAGAGGTCGTGGTCGAGGGGGGAGAGATCGTGGTCGGGGGGAGATCGTGGTCGGGGGGAGATCGTGGTCAGGGGGAGATCGTGGTCAGGGGGAGATCGTGGTCAGGGGAGAGATCGTGGTCGGGGTGAAATCGCGGTTATGGGGAGATCGTGGTCGGTGGGAGATCGTGGTCAGGGGGAGATCGTGGTCGGGGGGAGATCATGGTCGAGGGGAGATCGTGTTCGGGGGGAGATCGTGGTCGGGGGGAGATCATGGTCGAGGGGAGATCGTGTTCGGGGGGAGATCGTGGTCGGGGGGAGATCATTGTCGAGGGGAGATCGTGTTCGGGGGGAGATCGTGGTTGGGGGGAGATCATGGTTGAGGGGAGATTGTGTTCAGGGGGAAAATCATGGTCGGGGGGAGATCGTGGTCGGGGAGAGATTGTAGTCGGGGAGAGATCGTGGTCGGGGGTGAGACCGTGGTCGGGGGGAGATCGTGGTCAGTGGTAGAGATTGTTGTCGGGGGGAGATCGTGCACGGGGGGAGATCGTGGTCGGGGTGAGATTGTGGTCAGGGGGAGATCGTGTTCGGGGGGAGATAGTGTTCAGGGGGAGATCGTGTTCGGGGGGAGATCGTGTTCGGGGGGAGATCGTGTTCGGGGGGAGATCGTGGTCGGGGGGAGATCGTGGTCGGGGGGAGATCGTGGTCGGGGGGAGATCTTAGTCGGGAGTGAAAGTGGTCGGGGGGAGATCGTGCTCAGGGGAGATCGTGGTCGGGGTGAGATTGTGGTCGGGGGGAGATCGTGTTTGGGGGGAGATCGTGTTCGGGGGAGATCGTGGTCGGGAGGAGATCGTGGTCGGGGGGAGATCGTGGTCGGGGAGTGAAAGTGGTCGGGCGGAGATCGTGGTCGGGGGGAGAGGTCGTGGTCGGGGGGGGAGATCATGGTCGGGGGGAGATCGTGGTCGGAGGGAGATCGTGGTCAGGGGGGGAGATCGTGGTCGGGGGGAGATCGTGGTCGGGGGGTGATCGTGGTCGGAGGGAGTTCCTGGTCAGGGAGAGATCGTGGTTGGTGAGATCGTGGTCGGGGGGAGATCATGGTTGAAGGGAGATCGTGGTCGGGGGGGTGATCGTGTTCGGTGGGAGATCGTGGTCGTGGGGAGATTGTGGTCGGGAAGAGATCGTGGTCGGGGAGAGATTGTGGTCGGGGGAGAGATCGTGGTTGGGGAGAGACTGTGGTCGGGGAGAGATTGTGGTCGGGGGGGAGCGTGGTCGGAGGGAGATCGTGGTGGGGGGTAGATCGTGGTCTCGCGAGATCGTGTTCGGGGGAGATCGTGGTCTGTGGGAAATTGTGGTCGGGTGGGGAGATTGTAGTCGGGGTTAGAGCGTGGTGGGGGGCTGATCATGGTCGGAGGGAGGTCGTGGTCGGGGGGAGATCGTGGTCAGGGGGAGAGAGATCGTGGTCAGGGGGAGAGATCGTGGTCGGGGGGAGATCGTGGTCGGGGAGAGATTGTGGTCGGAGGGAGATCGTGGTCAGGGGGGAGAGATCGTGGGCGGGGGGAGATCATGGTCGGGGGGAGATCGTGGTCAGGGGAGAGATCGTGGTCGGGGGGAAATCGCGGTTATGGGGAGATCGTGGTCAGGGAGAGATCGTGGTTGTGGGGGAGAGATCATGGTCAGGGGGGAGAGATCGTGGTTGGAGGGAGATTGTGCTCGGGGGGAGATCGTGGTCAGGGGGAGAGATATCATGGTCGGGGGAGATCGTGGTCGGGGGGAGAGAGATCGTGGTCACGGGGAGAGATCATGGTCAGGGGGGAGAGATCGTGGTTGGAGGGAGATTGTGGTCGGGGGGAGATCGTGGTCAGGGGGAGAGATATCATGGTCGGGGGGCGATCGTGGTCAGGGGGAGAGAGATCGTGGTCAGGGGGAGAGATCGTGGTCGGGGGGAGATCGTGGTCGGGGAGAGATTGTGGTCGGAGGGAGATCGTGGTCAGGGGGGAGAGATCGTGGTCAGGGGGGAGAGATCGTGGTCGGGGGGAGATCGTGGTCGGGGAGAGATCATGGTCGGGGGGAGATTGTGGTCGGGGGGAGAGCGTGGTCGGGGGGAGATCGTGGTGGGGAGTAGATCGTGGTTGGGAGTAGATCGTGGTTGGGGCAAGATCGTGGTCGGAGGGAGATCGTGGTCGGTGGGAAATTGTGGTCGGGGTTAGAGCGTGGTGGGGGGCTGATCGTGGTCGGGAGGAGAACGTGGTCGGGGTGAGATCGTGGTCGGGGGGAGAACGTGGTCGGCGGGGGATCGTGGTCGGGGGTTGATCGTGTTCGGAGGGAGATCGTGGTTGGGGGGGGAGATCGTGGTCATGGGAGATCGTGGTCGGGCGAGAGATCATGTTCGAGTGGAGATCGTGGTCGGGGTGAGATTGTGGTCGGGGGGAGATCGTGTTCGGGGGGAGATCGTGGTCGGGGGGAGATCGTGGTTGGGGGGAGATCGTGGTCGGGGAGTGAAAGTGGTCGGGGGGAGATCGTGGTTGGGGGGAGGATGTGGTCGGGTGACAGATCGTGGTCGGGGGGAGAGGTCGTGGTCGAGGGGGGAGATCATGGTCGGGGGGAGAGATCGTGGTCGGGGCAGATCGTGGTCGGGGGGAGATCGTGGTCGGGGGGAGATCATGGTCAGGGGAGAGATCGTGGTCGGGGGGAAATTGCGGTTGAGGGGAGATCGTGGTCGGTGGGAGATCGTGGTCAGGGGAAGATCGTGGTCGGGGGGAGATCATGGTCGAGGGGAGATCATGTTCGGGGGGAGATCGGGGTCGGGGGGAGATCATGGTCGAGGGGAGATCGTGTTTGGGGGGAGATCGTGGTCGGGGGGAGATCATGATTGAGGGGAGATTGTGTTCGGGGGAAAATCATGGTCGGGGGGAGATCGTGGTCGGGGGGAGATCGTGGTCAGGGGGGGAGATCATGGTCGGGGAGAGATCGTGGTCGGGGGGAGAGATCGTGGTTGGGGTGAGATCGTGCTCGGGGTGAGGTTGGGGTCGAGGGGAGATCGTGGTCCGGGGGGGCGATGGTGGTTGGAGGAGAGATCGTGGTCGGGGGGAGATCGTGGTCGGGGGGAGATCGTGATCGGGGGAGAGATCGTGGTCGGGGGAGAGATCGTGGTCGGGGAGAGATCGTGGTCGGCGGAAGATCATGGTCGGGGGGAGATCGCGGTCATGGAGAGATCGTGGTCGGAGGGAGATCGTGGTCAGGGGGGAGAGATCGTGGTCGGGGGGAGATCGTGGTCGGGGAGAGATCGTGGTCGGGGGGAGATTGTGGTCGGGGGGAGATCGTGGTCGGGGGAGATCGTGGTCGGGGGGAGATCGTGGTCAGGGGGAGAGATATCATGGTCGGGGGGAGATCGTGGTCAGGGGGAGAGAGATCGTGGTCCGGGGGAGAGATCGTGGTCGGGGGGAGATCGTGGTCGGGGAGAGATCATGGTCGGGGGGAGATCGTGGTCGGGGGGAGATTGTGGTCGGGGGGAGATCGTGGTCGGGGTGTGAAAGTGGTCGGGGGGAGATCGTGGTTGGGCGGAGACTGTGGTCGGGTGACAGATCACGGTCGGGGGGAGAGGTCGTGGTCGAGGGGGGAGAGATCGTGGTCGGGGGAGATCGTGGTCGGGGGGAGATCGTGGTCAGGGGGAGATCGTGGTCAGGGGGAGATCGTGGTCAGGGGAGAGATCGTGGTCGGGGGGAAATCGCGGTTATGGGGAGATCGTGGTCGGGGGGAGATCGTGGTCGGGGGGAGATCATGGTCGAGGGGAGATCGTGTTCGGGGGGAGATCGTGGTCGGGGGGAGATCATGTTCGGGGGGAGATCGTGGTCGGGGGGAGATCATGGTCGAGGGGAGATCGCGTTCGGGGGGAGATCGTGGTTGGGGGGAGATCATGGTTGAGGGGAGATTGTGTTCGGGGGGAAAATCATGGTCGGGGGGAGATCGTGGTCGGGGAGAGATTGTAGTCGGGGAGAGATCGTGGTCGGGGGTGAGATCGTGGTCGGGGGGAGATCGTGGTCAGTGGTAGAGATTGTTGTCGGGGGGAGATCGTGCACGGGGGGAGATCGTGGTCGGGGTGAGATTGTGGTCAGGGGGAGATCGTGTTCGGGGGGAGATTGTGTTCACGGGGAGATCGTGTTCGGGGGGAGATCGTGTTCGGGGGGAGATCGTGGTCGGGGGGAGATCGTGGTCGGGGGGAGATCGTGGTCGGGGGGAGATCTTGGTCGGGGAGTGAAAGTGGTCGGGGGGAGATCGTGCTCAGGGGAGATCGTGGTCGGGGTGAGATTGTGGTCGGGGGGAGATCGTGTTCGGGGGGAGATCGTGTTCGGGGGGAGATCGTGGTCGGGAGGAGATCGTGGTCGGGGGGAGATCGTGGTCGGGGAGTGAAAGTGGTCGGGCGGAGATCGTGGTCGGGGGGAGAGGTCGTGGTCGGGGGGGGAGATCATGGTCGGGGGGAGATCGTGGTCGGGGGGAGATCGTGGTCAGGGGGGGAGATCGTGGTCGGGGGGAGATCGTGGTCGGGGGGTGATCGTGGTCGGAGGGAGGTCCTGGTCAGGGAGAGATCGTGGTTGGTGAGATCGTGGTCGGGGGGAGATCATGGTTGAAGGGAGATCATGGTCGGGGGGGTGACCATGTTCGGTGGGAGATCGTGGTCGTGGGGAGATTGTGGTCGGGGAGAGATCGTGGTCGGGGAGAGATTGTGGTCGGGGGAGAGATCGTGGTTGGGGAGAGACTGTGGTCGGGGAGAGATTGTGGTCGGGGGGGAGCGTGGTCGGAGGGAGATCGTGGTGGGGGGTAGATCGTGGTCTCACGAGATCGTGTTCGGGGGAGATCGTGGTCTGTGGGAAATTGTGGTCGGGTGGGGAGATTGTAGTCGGGGTTAGAGCGTGGTGGGGGGCTGATCATGGTCGGAGGGAGGTCGTGGTCGGGGGGAGATCGTGGTCGGGAGGAGATCGTGGTCGGGGAGAGATCGTGGTCGGGGAGAGATCGTGATCGGGGAGAGATCGTGGTCGGGGGGTGATCGTGGTCGGGGGGGTGATCGTGTTCGGAGGGAGATCGTGGTCGGGGGGAGACCGTGGTCGGGGGATATCGTGATCGGGGGGAGATCGTGGTCAGGGGGGAGAGATCGTGGTCGGGGGGAGATCGTGGTCAGGGAGAGATCGTGGTTGTGGGGGAGAGATCATGGTCAGGGGGGAGAGATCGTGGTTGGAGGGAGATTGTGCTCGGGGGGAGATCGTGGTCAGGGGGAGAGATATCATGGTCGGGGGGAGATCGTGGTCGGGGGGAGAGAGATCGTGGTCAGGGGGAGAGATCATGGTCAGGGGGGAGAGATCGTGGTTGGAGGGAGATTGTGGTCGGGGGGAGATCGTGGTCAGGGGGAGAGATATCATGGTCGGAGGGAGATCGTGGTCAGGGGGGAGAGATCGTGGTCGGGGGGAGATCGTGGTCGGGGGGAGATCATGGTCGGGGGGAGATTGTGGTCGGGGGGAGAGCGTGGTCGGGGGGAGATCGTGGTGGGGAGTAGATCGTGGTTGGGAGTAGATCGTGGTTGGGAGTAGATCGTGGTTGGGGCAAGATCGTGGTCGGGGGGAGATCGTGGTCGGTGGGAAATTGTGGTCGGGGTTAGAGCGTGGTGGGGGGCTGATCGTGGTCGGGAGGAGAACGTGGTCGGGGTGAGATCGTGGTCGGGGGGAGAACGTGGTCGGCGGGGGATCGTGGTCGGGGGTTGATCGTGTTCGGAGGGAGATCGTGGTTGCGGGGGGAGATCGTGGTCATGGGAGATCGTGGTCGGGCGAGAGATCATGTTCGAGTGGAGATCGTGTTCGGGGGGAGATCGTGGTCGGGGGGAGATCGTGGTTGGGGGGAGATCGTGGTCGGGGAGTGAAAGTGGTCGGGGGGAGATCGTGGTTGGGGGGAGGGTGTGGTCGGGTGACAGATCGTGGTCGGGGGGAGAGGTCGTGGTCGAGGGGGGAGATCATGGTCGGGGGAGAGATCGTGGTCGGGGGAGATCGTGGTCGGGGGGAGATCGTGGTCGGGGGGAGATCATGGTCAGGGGAGAGATCGTGGTCGGGGTAAATTGCGGTTGAGGGGAGATCGTGGTCGGTGGGAGATCATGGTCGAGGGGAGATCGTGTTCGGGGGGAGATCGGGGTCGGGGGGAGATCATGGTCGAGGGGAGATCGTGTTTGCGGGGAGATCGTGGTCGGGGGGAGATCATGATTGAGGGGAGATTGTGTTCGGGGGAAAATCATGGTCGGGGGGAGATCGTGGTCGGGGGGAGATCGTGGTCAGGGGGGGAGATCATGGTCGGGGAGAGATCGTGGTCGGGGGGAGAGATCGTGGTTGGGGTGAGATCGTGCTCGGGGTGAGGTTGGGGTCGGGGGGAGATCGTGGTCCGGGGGGGCGATGGTGGTTGGAGGAGAGATCGTGGTCGGGGGGAGATCGTGGTCGGGGGGAGATCGTGGTCGGGGGGAGATCGTGATCGGGGGAGAGATCGTGGTCGGGGGAGAGATCGTGGTCGGGGAGAGATCGTGGTCGGCGGAAGATCATGGTCGGGGGGAGATCGCGGTCAGGGAGAGATCGTGGTCGGAGGGAGATCGTGTTCAGGGGGGAGAGATCGTGGTCGGGGGGAGATCGTGGTCGGGGAGAGATCGTGGTCGGGGGGAGATTGTGGTCGGGGGGAGATCGTGGTCGGGGAGAGATCGTGGTCGGGGGAGATCGTGGTCGGGGGGAGAGCGTGGTCGCGGGGATATCGTGGTGGGGAGTAGATCGTGGTTGGGGCGAGATCGTGGTCGGGGGGATATCGTGGTCGGGGGGAAATTGTCGTCGGGTGGGGAGATGGTGGTCGGGGTTAGAGCATGGTGGGGGGCTGATCGTGGTCAGGGGGAGAACGTGGTCGGGGTGAGATCGTGGTCGGGGGGAGATCGTGGTCGGGGAGAGATCGTGGTCGGGGGGAGATTGTGGTTGGGGGGAGATCGTGGTCGGGGAGAGATCGTGGTCGGGGGAGATCGTGGTCGGGGGGAGATCGTGGTCGGGGGGAGATCGTGGTCGGGGGGAGATCGTGGTCGGGGGGAGAGCGTGGTCGGGGGGAGATCGTGGTGGGGAGCAGATCGTGGTTGGGGCGAGATCGTGGTCGGGGGGAGATCGTGGTCGGTGGGAAATTGTGGTCGGGTGGGGAGATTGTGGTCGGGGTTAGAGCGTGGTGGGGGGCTGATCATGGTCGGGGGGAGAGCGTGGTCGGGGTGAGATCGTGGTCGGGGGGAGAACGTGGTCGGAGGGAGGTCCTGGTCAGGGAGAGATCGTGGTCGGTGAGATCGTGGTCGGGGGGAGATCATGGTTGAAGGGAGATCGTGGTCGGGGGGGTGATCGTGTTCGGTGGGAGATCGTGGTCGTGGGGAGATTGTGGTCGGGGAGAGATCGTGGTCGGGGAGAGATTGTGGTCGGGGGAGAGATCGTGGTTGGGGAGAGATCGTGGTCGGGGAGAGTTTGTGGTCGGGGGGGAGCGTGGTCGGAGGGAGATCGTGGTGGGGGGTAGATCGTGGTCTCGCGAGATCATGTTCGGGGGAAACCGTGGTCTGTGGGAAATTGTGGTCGGGTGGGGAGATTGTAGTCGGGGTTAGAGCGTGGTGGGGGGCTGATCATGGTCGGAGGGAGGTCATGGTCGGGGGGAGATCGTGGTCGGGGGGAGATCGTGGTCGGGGAGAGATTGTGGTCGGGGGGAGATCGTGGTCGTGGGGGAGAGATCATGGTCAGCGGGGAGAGATTGTGGTTGGAGGGAGATTGTGGTCGGGGGGAAATCATGGTCACGGGGAGACATATCGTGGTCGGGGGGAGAGAGATCGTGGTCAGGGGGGAGATCATGTTCGGGGGGAGATTGTGGTTGGGGGAGAGAGATCGTGGTCGGAGGGAGATCGTGGTCAGGGGGAGAGATCGTGGTCGGGGGGAGATGGTTGCGGGGAGATCGTGGTCATTGGAAGATCGTGGTCGGGGGAGATCGTGGTCGATGGTGGAGATCGTGGTTGGGGGAGATCGTGGTCGTGGGGGAGAGATCATGGTCAGCGGGGAGAGATTGTGGTTGGAGGGAGATTGTGGTCGGGGGGAGATCATGGTCACGGGGAGACATATCGTGGTCGGGGGAGAGAGATCGTGGTCAGGGGGGAGATCGTGGTCAGGGGATAGATCGTGGTCGGGGGGAGATGGTTGCGGGGAGATCGTGGTCATTGGAAGATCGTGGTCGGGGGAGATCGTGGTCGATGGTGGAGATCGTGGTTGGGGGAGATCGTGGTCGAAAGAGATCATGGTCGGGGGGAGATCCTGTTCGGGGGAGATCGTGGTTGGGGGGAGAGCGTGGCCGGGGGAGATTATGGTCAGGGGGAGGCCGTGGTCGGGGGGAGATCGTGGAGGGGAAGATCGTGGTCGGCGTGGGGGAGATCGTGGTCGGGGCGAGCTCGTGTTCGGGGGAGATCGTGGTCGGGGGGAGAGCGTGGCCGGGGGAGATTATGGTCAGGGGCAGGCCGTGGTCGGGGGGAGATCGTGGAGGGGAAGATCGTGGTCGGCGTGGGGGAGATCGTGGTCGGGGCGAGCTCGTGTTCGGGGGGAGATCATGGTCGGGGGGAGATCGTGTTCGGGGGTTAGATCATGGTCGGGGAGAGATCGTGGTCAGGGGGGAGAGATCGTGGTTGGAGGGAGATTGTGGTCGGGGGGAGATCGTGGTCAGGGGGAGAGATATCATGGTCGGGGGGAGATCGTGGTCGGGGGGAGAGAGATCGTGGTCAGGGGGGAGAGATCGTGGTTGGGTGAAGATCGTGGTCGTGGGGAGATCGTGGTCAGGAGGAAGATTGTGGTTGTGGGGAGAGAGATCGTGGTCGGGGGGAGATCGTGGTCGGGTGGAGATCGAGGTTGGGGGGAGATAAAGGTCGGGGGGAGATTTTGGTCGTGGAAATATCGTGGTCAGGGGGGATATCGTGGTCGGGGGCGATCGTGGTCGATGGTGGAGATTGTGGTTGGGGGAGATCGTGGTCGGGAGAGATCATGGTCGGGGGGAGATCGTGTGCGGGGGAGATCGTGGTCGGGGGAGAACGTGGTCGGGGGGAGATTGTTGTTGGGGGGAGATTGCGGTCGGGGGAGATTGTGGTCGGGGGGAGATCGTGGCCGGTGGGAGAGCGTGGTCGGCGGGGAGATTGTGGTCGGAGGGAAATCGTGGTCGGGGGGAGAGATTGTTGTCGGGGGGAGATCGTGCACGGGGGGAGATCGTGGTCGGGGTGAGATTGTGGTCAGGGGGAGATCGTGTTCGGGGGGAGATTGTGTTCACGGGGAGATCGTGTTCGGGGGGAGATCGTGTTCGGGGGGAGATCGTGGTCGGGGGGAGATCGTGGTCGGGGGGAGATCGTGGTCGGGGGGAGATCTTGGTCGGGGAGTGAAAGTGGTCGGGGGGAGATCGTGCTCAGGGGAGATCGTGGTCGGGGTGAGATTGTGGTCGGGGGGAGATCGTGTTCGGGGGGAGATCGTGTTCGGGAGGAGATCGTGGTCGGGAGGAGATCGTGGTCGGGGGGAGATCGTGGTCGGGGAGTGAAAGTGGTCGGGCGGAGATCGTGGTCGGGGGGAGAGGTCGTGGTCGGGGGGGGAGATCATGGTCGGGGGGAGATCGTGGTCGGGGGGAGATCGTGGTCAGGGGGGGAGATCGTGGTCGGGGGGAGATCGTGGTCGGGGGGTGATCGTGGTCGGAGGGAGGTCCTGGTCAGGGAGAGATCGTGGTTGGTGAGATCGTGGTCGGGGGGAGATCATGGTTGAAGGGAGATCATGGTCGGGGGGGTGACCATGTTCGGTGGGAGATCGTGGTCGTGGGGAGATTGTGGTCGGGGAGAGATCGTGGTCGGGGAGAGATTGTGGTCGGGGGAGAGATCGTGGTTGGGGAGAGACTGTGGTCGGGGAGAGATTGTGGTCGGGGGGGAGCGTGGTCGGAGGGAGATCGTGGTGGGGGGTAGATCGTGGTCTCACGAGATCGTGTTCGGGGGAGATCGTGGTCTGTGGGAAATTGTGGTCGGGTGGGGAGATTGTAGTCGGGGTTAGAGCGTGGTGGGGGGCTGATCATGGTCGGAGGGAGGTCGTGGTCGGGGGGAGATCGTGGTCGGGAGGAGATCGTGGTCGGGGAGAGATCGTGGTCGGGGAGAGATCGTGATCGGGGAGAGATCGTGGTCGGGGGGTGATCGTGGTCGGGGGGGTGATCGTGTTCGGAGGGAGATCGTGGTCGGGGGGAGACCGTGGTCGGGGGATATCGTGATCGGGGGGAGATCGTGGTCAGGGGGGAGAGATCGTGGTCGGGGGGAGATCGTGGTCAGGGAGAGATCGTGGTTGTGGGGGAGAGATCATGGTCAGGGGGGAGAGATCGTGGTTGGAGGGAGATTGTGCTCGGGGGGAGATCGTGGTCAGGGGGAGAGATATCATGGTCGGGGGGAGATCGTGGTCGGGGGGAGAGAGATCGTGGTCAGGGGGAGAGATCATGGTCAGGGGGGAGAGATCGTGGTTGGAGGGAGATTGTGGTCGGGGGGAGATCGTGGTCAGGGGGAGAGATATCATGGTCGGAGGGAGATCGTGGTCAGGGGGGAGAGATCGTGGTCGGGGGGAGATCGTGGTCGGGGGGAGATCATGGTCGGGGGGAGATTGTGGTCGGGGGGAGAGCGTGGTCGGGGGGAGATCGTGGTGGGGAGTAGATCGTGGTTGGGAGTAGATCGTGGTTGGGAGTAGATCGTGGTTGGGGCAAGATCGTGGTCGGGGGGAGATCGTGGTCGGTGGGAAATTGTGGTCGGGGTTAGAGCGTGGTGGGGGGCTGATCGTGGTCGGGAGGAGAACGTGGTCGGGGTGAGATCGTGGTCGGGGGGAGAACGTGGTCGGCGGGGGATCGTGGTCGGGGGTTGATCGTGTTCGGAGGGAGATCGTGGTTGCGGGGGGAGATCGTGGTCATGGGAGATCGTGGTCGGGCGAGAGATCATGTTCGAGTGGAGATCGTGTTCGGGGGGAGATCGTGGTCGGGGGGAGATCGTGGTTGGGGGGAGATCGTGGTCGGGGAGTGAAAGTGGTCGGGGGGAGATCGTGGTTGGGGGGAGGGTGTGGTCGGGTGACAGATCGTGGTCGGGGGGAGAGGTCGTGGTCGAGGGGGGAGATCATGGTCGGGGGAGAGATCGTGGTCGGGGGAGATCGTGGTCGGGGGGAGATCGTGGTCGGGGGGAGATCATGGTCAGGGGAGAGATCGTGGTCGGGGTAAATTGCGGTTGAGGGGAGATCGTGGTCGGTGGGAGATCATGGTCGAGGGGAGATCGTGTTCGGGGGGAGATCGGGGTCGGGGGGAGATCATGGTCGAGGGGAGATCGTGTTTGCGGGGAGATCGTGGTCGGGGGGAGATCATGATTGAGGGGAGATTGTGTTCGGGGGAAAATCATGGTCGGGGGGAGATCGTGGTCGGGGGGAGATCGTGGTCAGGGGGGGAGATCATGGTCGGGGAGAGATCGTGGTCGGGGGGAGAGATCGTGGTTGGGGTGAGATCGTGCTCGGGGTGAGGTTGGGGTCGGGGGGAGATCGTGGTCCGGGGGGGCGATGGTGGTTGGAGGAGAGATCGTGGTCGGGGGGAGATCGTGGTCGGGGGGAGATCGTGGTCGGGGGGAGATCGTGATCGGGGGAGAGATCGTGGTCGGGGGAGAGATCGTGGTCGGGGAGAGATCGTGGTCGGCGGAAGATCATGGTCGGGGGGAGATCGCGGTCAGGGAGAGATCGTGGTCGGAGGGAGATCGTGTTCAGGGGGGAGAGATCGTGGTCGGGGGGAGATCGTGGTCGGGGAGAGATCGTGGTCGGGGGGAGATTGTGGTCGGGGGGAGATCGTGGTCGGGGAGAGATCGTGGTCGGGGGAGATCGTGGTCGGGGGGAGAGCGTGGTCGCGGGGATATCGTGGTGGGGAGTAGATCGTGGTTGGGGCGAGATCGTGGTCGGGGGGATATCGTGGTCGGGGGGAAATTGTCGTCGGGTGGGGAGATGGTGGTCGGGGTTAGAGCATGGTGGGGGGCTGATCGTGGTCGGGGGGAGAACGTGGTCGGGGTGAGATCGTGGTCGGGGGGAGATCGTGGTCGGGGAGAGATCGTGGTCGGGGGGAGATTGTGGTCGGGGGGAGATCGTGGTCGGGGAGAGATCGTGGTCGGGGGAGATCGTGGTCGGGGGGAGATCGTGGTCGGGGGGAGAGCGTGGTCGGGGGGAGATCGTGGTGGGGAGCAGATCGTGGTTGGGGCGAGATCGTGGTCGGGGGGAGATCGTGGTCGGTGGGAAATTGTGGTCGGGTGGGGAGATTGTGGTCGGGGTTAGAGCGTGGTGGGGGGCTGATCAGGGTCGGGGGGAGAGCGTGGTCGGGGTGAGATCGTGGTCGGGGGGAGAACGTGGTCGGAGGGAGGTCCTGGTCAGGGAGAGATCGTGGTCGGTGAGATCGTGGTCGGGGGGAGATCATGGTTGAAGGGAGATCGTGGTCGGGGGGGTGATCGTGTTCGGTGGGAGATCGTGGTCGTGGGGAGATTGTGGTCGGGGAGAGATCGTGGTCGGGGAGAGATTGTGGTCGGGGGAGAGATCGTGGTTGGGGAGAGATCGTGGTCGGGGAGAGTTTGTGGTCGGGGGGGAGCGTGGTCGGAGGGAGATCGTGGTGGGGGGTAGATCGTGGTCTCGCGAGATCATGTTCGGGGGAAACCGTGGTCTGTGGGAAATTGTGGTCGGGTGGGGAGATTGTAGTCGGGGTTAGAGCGTGGTGGGGGGCTGATCATGGTCGGAGGGAGGTCATGGTCGGGGGGAGATCGTGGTCGGGGGGAGATCGTGGTCGGGGAGAGATTGTGGTCGGGGGGAGATCGTGGTCGTGGGGGAGAGATCATGGTCAGCGGGGAGAGATTGTGGTTGGAGGGAGATTGTGGTCGGGGGGAAATCATGGTCACGGGGAGACATATCGTGGTCGGGGGGAGAGAGATCGTGGTCAGGGGGGAGATCATGTTCGGGGGGAGATTGTGGTTGGGGGAGAGAGATCGTGGTCGGAGGGAGATCGTGGTCAGGGGGAGAGATCGTGGTCGGGGGGAGATCGTGGTCAGGGGGAGAGATCGTGGTCGGGGGGAGATGGTTGCGGGGAGATCGTGGTCATTGGAAGATCGTGGTCGGGGGAGATCGTGGTCGATGGTGGAGATCGTGGTTGGGGGAGATCGTGGTCGTGGGGGAGAGATCATGGTCAGCGGGGAGAGATTGTGGTTGGAGGGAGATTGTGGTCGGGGGGAGATCATGGTCACGGGGAGACATATCGTGGTCGGGGGGAGAGAGATCGTGGTCAGGGGGGAGATCGTGGTCAGGGGGATAGATCGTGGTCGGGGGGAGATGGTTGCGGGGAGATCGTGGTCATTGGAAGATCGTGGTCGGGGGAGATCGTGGTCGATGGTGGAGATCGTGGTTGGGGGAGATCGTGGTCGAAAGAGATCATGGTCGGGGGGAGATCCTGTTCGGGGGAGATCGTGGTTGGGGGGAGAGCGTGGCCGGGGGAGATTATGGTCAGGGGGAGGCCGTGGTCGGGGGGAGATCGTGGAGGGGAAGATCGTGGTCGGCGTGGGGGAGATCGTGGTCGGGGCGAGCTCGTGTTCGGGGGAGATCGTGGTCGGGGGGAGAGCGTGGCCGGGGGAGATTATGGTCAGGGGCAGGCCGTGGTCGGGGGGAGATCGTGGAGGGGAAGATCGTGGTCGGCGTGGGGGAGATCGTGGTCGGGGCGAGCTCGTGTTCGGGGGGAGATCATGGTCGGGGGGAGATCGTGTTCGGGGGTTAGATCATGGTCGGGGGAGAGATCGTGGTCAGGGGGGAGAGATCGTGGTTGGAGGGAGATTGTGGTCGGGGGGAGATCGTGGTCAGGGGGAGAGATATCATGGTCGGGGGGAGATCGTGGTCGGGGGGAGAGAGATCGTGGTCAGGGGGGAGAGATCGTGGTTGGGTGAAGATCGTGGTCGTGGGGAGATCGTGGTCAGGAGGAAGATTGTGGTTGTGGGGAGAGAGATCGTGGTCGGGGGGAGATCGTGGTCGGGTGGAGATCGAGGTTGGGGGGAGATAAAGGTCGGGGGGAGATTTTGGTCGTGGAAATATCGTGGTCAGGGGGGATATCGTGGTCGGGGGCGATCGTGGTCGATGGTGGAGATTGTGGTTGGGGGAGATCGTGGTCGGGAGAGATCATGGTCGGGGGGAGATCGTGTGCGGGGGAGATCGTGGTCGGGGGAGAACGTGGTCGGGGGGAGATTGTTGTTGGGGGGAGATTGCGGTCGGGGGAGATTGTGGTCGGGGGGAGATCGTGGCCGGTGGGAGAGCGTGGTCGGCGGGGAGATTGTGGTCGGAGGGAAATCGTGGTCGGGGGGAGAGATTGTGGTCGGGGGGAGATCGTGGCCGGGGGAGAGCTCGTGGTCGGGGGGAGATCTTGGTTGTGGGGAGATCGTTGTCAGGGGGAGTTTGTGGTTGGGGGGAGATCGTGGTCGGGGGGAGATCATGGTCGGGTGGAGATCGAGGTCGGGGGAGATCATGGTCGGGGGTAGATCGTGTTCGGGGGTGATCATAGTCGGAGGGAGGTCGTGGTCGGGGGGAGATCGTGGTCGGGGGGAGATCGTGGACGGGGGGTGATCGTGGTCGGGGAGAGATCGTGGTCGGGGAGAGATCGTGGTCGGGGAGAGTTTGTGGTCGGGGGGTGATCGTGGTCGGGGGGGTGATCGTGTTCGGAGGGAGATCGTGGTCGGGGGGAGACCGTGGTCGGGGGATATCGTGATCGGGGGGAGACCGTGGTCAGGGGGAAATCGTGGTCGGGGGTGATCGTGTTCGGAGGGAGATCGTGGTCAGGGGGAGAGATCGTTGTCGGGGGGAGGGATCGTGGTCGGGGGGAGATTGTGGTTGGGGGAGAGCGTGGTCGGGGGGAGATCGTGGTGGGGGAGATCGTGGTTGGGGCGAGATCGTGTTTGGGGGGAGATCATGGTCGGGGGGAGATCGTGTTCGGGGTTAGATCATGGTCGGGGGAGAGATCGTGGTCGTGGGGGAGAGATCATGGTCGGGGGGAGAGATCGTGGTTGGAGGGAGATTGTGGTCGGGGGGAGACCGTGGTCAGGGGGAGAGATATCGTGGTCGGGGGGAGAGAGATCGTGGTCAGGGGGGAGAGATCGTGGTCGGGGGGAGATCGTGTTCGGGGGCTAGATCGTGGTCGGGGGAGAGATCGTGGTCGGGGGGGCGAGATCGTGGTTGGAGGGAGATTGTGGTCGAGGGGAGATCGTGGTCAGGGGGAGAGATATCGTGGTTGGGGGGAGATCGTGGTCGGGGGGAGAGAAATCGTGGTCAGGGGGAGAGATCGTGGTCGGGGGGAGACCGTGGTCATGGGGAGATTGTGGTCAGGGGGGAGATTGTGGTTGTGGGGAGAGAGATCGTGGTCGGGGGGAGATCGTGGTCGGGTGGAGATCGTGGTGGGGGGGAGATCAAGGTCGGGGGGAGATTTTGGTCGAGGAAATATCGTGGTCGGGGGGATATCGTGGTCGGGGGAGATCGTGGTCAATGGTGGAGATCGTGGTTCGGGGAGATCGTGGTCGGGAGAGATCATGGTCGGGGGGAGATTGTGTTCGGGGGTGATCGTGGTCGGGGGGAGAACGTGTTCGGGGGGAGAGCGTAGTCAGCGGGGAGAGCGTGGTCGGGGGAGATTATGGTCAGGGGGAGATCGTGGTCGGGGGGAGAGATCGTGTTCGGGGGAGAGCTTGGTCCGGGGGGGAGATTGTGGTCGGGGGAGATTGTTGTTGGGGGGAGATTGTGGTCAGGGGAGATTGTGGTCGGGGGGAGATCGTGGCCGGGGGGAGAGATCCTGTTCGGGTGGGAGAGCGTGGTCGGCGGGGAGATTGTGGTCAGAGGGAAATCGTGGTCGGGGGGAGAGATTGTGGTCGGGGGGAGATCGTGGCCGGGGGAGAGCTCGTGGTCGGGGGGAGATCTTGGTTGTGGGGAGATCGTGGTCAGGGGGGAGATTGTGGTTGGGGGGAGAGAGATCGTGGTTGGGGGGAGATCGTGGTCGGGTGGAGATCGAGGTCGGGGGAGATCATGGTCGGGGGTAGATCGTGTTCAGGGCAGATCGTGGTCGGGGGGGAGAGCGTGGTCGGGGGGAGAGCGTGGTCGTGGGGGAGAGTGTGGTCAGGGGAGATTGTGGTCAGGGGAGATCGTGGTCGGGGGGAGAGATCGTGGTCGGGGGAGAGTTTGGTCCGGGGGGGAGATTGTGGTCGGAGGGAAATCGTGGTCGGGGGGAGAGATCGTGGCCGGGGGAGATCGTGTTCGGGGGAGAGCTCGTGGCCGGTAGGAGAGATGGTGGTCGGGGGGAGATCGTGGTTAAGGGGAGAGATCGTGGTCGGGGGGAGATCGTGGTCGGGGAGATCGTGGTCAGGGAGGAGATTGTGGTTGTGGGGAGGGAGATCGTGGTCGGGGGGAGATCGTGGTCGGGTGGAGATCGTGGTTGGGGGGAGATCAAGGTCGGGGGGAGATTTTGGTCAGGGGGGATATCGTGGTCGGGGGAGATCGTGGTCGATGGTGGAGATCGTGGTTCGGGGAGATCGTGGTCGGGAGAGATCATGGTCGGGGGGAGATCGTGTTCGGGGGAGATCGTGGTCGGGGGGAGAACGTGGTCGGGGGGAGAGCGTAGTCGGTGGGGAGAGCGTGGTCGGGGGAGATTATGGTCAGGGGGAGATCGTGGTCGGGGTGAGAGATCGTGTTCAGGGGAGAGCTTGGTCCGGGGGGGATTGTTGTTGGGGGGAGATTGTGGTCAGGGGAGATTGTGGTCGGGGGGAGATCGTGGCCGGGGGGAGAGATCCTGGTCGGGTGGGAGAGCGTGGTCGGCGGGGAGATTGTGGTCAGAGGGAAATCGTGGTCGGGGGGAGAGATTGTGGTCGGGGGGAGATCGTGGCCGGGGGAGATCGTGGTCAGGGGGGAGATTGTGGTTGGGGGCAGAGAGATCGTGGTCGGGGTGAGATCGTGGCCGGGGGAGATCGTGGTCGGGGGAGAGCTCATGGTCGGGGGAAGATCTTGGTTGTGGGGAGATCGTGGTCAGGGGGGAGATTGTGGTTGGTGGCAGAGAGATCGTGGTCGGGGGGAGATCGTGGTCGGGTGGAGATCGAGGTTGGGGGGAGATCAAGGTCGGGGGGAGATTTTGGTCGTGGAAATATCGTGGTCAGGGGGGATATCGTGGTCGGGGGAGATCGTGGTCGATGGTGGAGATTGTGGTTGGGGGAGATCGTGGTCGGGAGAGATCATGGTCGGGGGGAGATCGTGTGCGGGGGAGATCGTGGTCGGGGGCGAACGTGGTCGGGGGGAGATTGTTGTTGGGGGGAGATTGCGGTCGGGGGAGATTGTGGTCGGGGGGAGATCGTGGCAGGTGGGAGAGCGTGGTCGGCGGGGAGATTGTGGTCGGAGGGAAATCGTGGTCGGGGGGAGAGATTGTGGTCGGGGGGAGATCGTGGCCAGGGGAGAGCTCGTGGTCGGGGGGAGATCTTGGTTGTGGGGAGATCGTTGTCAGGGGGGAGTTTGTGGTTGGGGGGAGATCGTGGTCGGGGGGAGATCATGGTCGGGGGGAGATCATGGTCGGGGGTAGATCGTGTTCGGGGGTGATCATAGTCGGAGGGAGGTCGTGGTCGGGGGGAGATCGTGGACGGGGGGTGATCGTGGTCGGGGAGAGATCGTGGTCGGGGAGAGATTGTGGTCGGGGAGAGTTTGTGGTCGGGGGGTGATCGTGGTCGGGGGGGTGATCGTGTTCGGAGGGAGATCGTGGTCGGGGGGAGACCGTGGTCGGGGGGATATCGTGATCGGGGGGAGACCGTGGTCAGGGGGAAGTCGTGGTCGGGGGTGATCGTGTTTGGAGGGAGATCGTGGTCAGGGGGAGAGATCGTTGTCGGGGGGAGGGATCGTGGTCGGGGGGAGATTGTGGTTGGGGGAGAGCGTGGTCGGGGGGAGATCGTGGTGGGGGAGATCGTGGTTGGGGCGAGATCGTGTTTGGGGGGAGATCATGGTCGGGGGGAGATCGTGTTCGGGGTTAGATCATGGTCGGGGGAGAGATCGTGGTCGTGGGGGAGAGATCATGGTCGGGGGGAGAGATCGTGGTTGGAGGGAGATTGTGGTCGGGGGGAGATCGTGGTCAGGGGGAGAGATATCGTGGTCGGGGGGAGAGAGATCGTGGTCAGGGGGGAGAGATCGTGGTCGGGGGGAGATCGTGTTCGGGGGCTAGATCGTGGTCGGGGGAGAGATCGTGGTCGGGGGGGCGAGATCGTGGTTGGAGGGAGATTGTGGTCGAGGGGAGATCGTGGTCAGGGGGAGAGATATCGTGGTTGGGGGGAGATCGTGGTCGGGGGGAGAGAAATCGTGGTCAGGGGGAGAGTTCGTGGTCGGGGGGAGACCGTGGTCATGGGGAGATTGTGGTCAGGGGGGAGATTGTGGTTGTGGGGAGAGAGATCGTGGTCGGGGGGAGATCGTGGTCGGGTGGAGATCGTGGTGGGGGGGAGATCAAGGTCGGGGGGAGATTTTGGTCGGGGAAATATCGTGGTTGGGGGGATATCGTGGTCGGGGGAGATCGTGGTCAATGGTGGAGATCGTGGTTCGGGGAGATCGTGGTCGGGAGAGATCATGGTCGGGGGGAGATTGTGTTCGGGGGAGATCGTGGTCGGGGGGAGAACGTGGTCGGGGGGAGAGCGTAGTCAGCGGGGAGAGCGTGGTCGGGGGAGATTATGGTCAGGGGGAGATCGTGGTCGGGGGGAGAGATCGTGTTCGGGGGAGAGCTTGGTCCGGGGGGGAGATTGTGGTCGGGGGAGATTGTTGTTGGGGGGAGATTGTTGTTGTGGGGAGATTGTGGTCAGGGGAGATTGTGGTCGGGGTGAGATAGTGGCTGGGGGGAGAGATCCTGTTCGGGTGGGAGAGCGTGGTCGGCGGGGAGATTGTGGTCAGAGGGAAATCGTGGTCGGGGGGAGAGATTGTGGTCGGGGGGAGATCGTGGCCGGGGGAGAGCTTGTGGTCGGGGGGAGATCTTGGTTGTGGGGAGATCGTGGTCAGGGGGGAGATTGTGGTTGGGGGGAGAGAGATCGTGGTCGGGGGGAGATCGTGGTCGGGTGGAGATCGAGGTCGGGGGAGATCATGGTCAGGGGGAGATCGTGGTCGGGGGAGATCATGGTCGGTGGTGGAGATCGTGGTTGGGAGAGATCGTGGTCGGGCGAGATCGTGGTCAGGGGGAGAGATATCGCGGTCGGGCGGAGATCGTGGTCGCGGGGAGAGAGATTGTGGTCAGGGGGGAGAGATCATGGTCGGGGGGAGATCGTGTTCATGTGGAGATTGTGGTCGGGGGCAGATTGTGGTTGGGGGGAGAGAGATCATGGTCGGGGGAGATCGTGGTCAGGTGCAGATCGAGGTTCGGGGGAGATCATGGTCGGTGGTGGAGATCGTGGTTGGGGGAGATTGTGGTCGGGAGAGATCATGTTCGGGGGAGATCGTGGTCGGGGGTGGAGCTCGTGGTCGGGAGACATCATGGTCAGGGGGAGAGATATCGTGGTCAGGGGGAGATCGTGGTCGGGGGGATATCATGGTCAGGGGGAGATCGTGGTCGGGGGAGATAGTTGTCGGGGGAGAGATCGTGGTCGGGGGGAGGTCGTGGGGAGATCATGGTCGGGGAGGAGATTGTGGTTGGGGGGAGAGAGATCGTGGTCGGGGCAAGATCGTGGTCGGGTGGACATCGAGGTTGGGGGGAGATCATGGTCGGGGGGAGATTGTGGTCGGGGAGAGATCGTGGTCAGTGGGGAGATCGTGATCGGGGGGGATATCATGGTCAGGGGGAGATTGAGGTCGAGGAGAGATCGTGATCGGGGGGAGATCGTGGTCGGAGGGGAAAGCTTGGTCGGGGGAGATTGTGGTCAGGGGGCGATCGTGGTCAGGGGGAGAGATCGTGGTCGGGGGAGAGCTTGGTCCGGGGGGGAGATTGTGGTCTGGGGGAGATCGTGGTCGGGGGGAGAGATCATGGTCGGCGGGGGGGAGCGTGGTCCACGGGGAGATTGTGGTCGGAGGGAACTCGTGGTCGGGGGGAGAGGTCTTGGTCGGGGGAGATCGCAGTCAGTGAGATCGTGGTCGGTGAGCTCGTGGTCGGGTAGATCATGGTCGGGGGGAGAGATCGTGGTCGGGGGAGAGCTTGGTCCGGGGGGGAGATTGTGGTCGGGGGGAGATCGTGTTCGGGGGGAGAGATCGTGGTCAGCGGAGTGATTGTGTTCGGAGGGAGATCGTGGTCAAGGGGAGATTGTGGTTGGTGGGAGATCGTGGTCGGGGGGAGAGATCGTGGTCGGGGGGTGTGAGCGTGTTCAGAGGGAGATCGTGGTCATGGGGAGATCGTGGTCTGGGGTGAGATCATGTTCGGGGAGAGATTGTGGTTGGTGGGAGAGATTGTGGTTGAGGGTAGAGCGTGGTCAGGGGGAGAGATTGTGGTCGGAGGGAGATCATGGTCGGGGGAGATCGTGGTCAGGGGAGCAAGTGGTTGCGGGGAGATCGTGGTCGGGGGGAGATCGTGGTTGGGGGAGATCGTGGTCGGGGGAGAGTTCGTGGTCGGGCGGAGATCGTGGTCGGGGGAGATCGTGGTCGGGGAGAGATCGTGATCCGGGGGGATTAACATGGTCGGGGGGAGATCGTGGTCGGGGGAGATCGTGGTTGGGGGGAGATCGTGGTCGGGGGGAGATCGTGGTCGGGGGAGATCGTGGTCGGGGGAGATCGTGGTCGAGGGGAGATCGTGGTCGGGGGGGAGATCGTGGTCGGGGGAGATTGTGGTCGGAGGGAGATCATGGTCGGGGGAGATCGTGGTCAGGGGAGCAAGTGGTTGCGGGGAGATCGTGGTCGGGGGGAGATCGTGGTTGGGGGAGATCGTGGTCGGGGGAGAGTTCGTGGTCGGGCGGAGATCGTGGTCGGGGGAGATCGTGGTCGGGGAGAGATCGTGATCCGGGGGGATTAACATGGTCGGGGGGAGATCGTGGTCGGGGGAGATCGTGGTTGGGGGGAGATCGTGGTCGGGGGGAGATCGTGGTCGGGGGAGATCGTGGTCGGGGGAGATCGTGGTCGAGGGGAGATCGTGGTCGGGGGGGAGATCGTGGTCGGGGGAGATTGTGGTCGGGAGAGATCATGGTCAGGGGGAGAGATATCGTGGTCGGGGGAAGATCGTGGTCAGGGGGAGATCATGGTCGGGGGGAGATCGTGGTCGGGGGAGATAGTTGTCGGGGGAGAGATTGTGGTCGGGGGGAGAGATCATGGGCGGGGGGGTTGTTCTTACAGCATAAAGAGACTGTAAGAACAAACTAGAGTCTCAATACGGCAGGGGCTCCGACGCCAGATGCATGTCGCAGGGACTAAGGGCCATCACCAACTACAAGGGGAGCTCAGCGGGAGTCACCAACACCGATCCCTCCCTACCAGATGAACTGAATACTTTTTATGCTCGCTTTGAGAGGGAGAACACTGAGCCGGCCATCAAAACCCCCAGCCACCCAGAGGATTACACATTACAGCTGACTGAATCCGAGGTCCGGAGAACCTTCAGGAGGGTGAAAGCACGGAAGGCAGCCGGCCCAGACGGGGTTCCACCCCATGTCTTCAAGACCTGCGCAGACCAGCTGGCTCCTGTGCTCACGGACATTTTTAACATCTCATTACAGCAGTCTGTTGTACCAGTGTGCTTCAAGGAGACAACCATTGTGCCGTTACCTAAGACGACCAAGGTAACAGGCCTCAATGACTATTGACCCATGGCTCTTACACCTATAGCCATGAAGTGCCTGGAAAAGCTGGTCATGACACACATAAGCACCATCATATCCGATTCCTTGGACCCGTTCCAGTTCGCATATAGGGCGAACAGGTCTGTAGACGATGCCATCTCCCTAACACTGCACACTGCCCTGGAACACCTAGACAGGAGGGACACTTACGTCAGACTGTTGTTCATTGACTACAGCTCTGCATTTAATACTATTATTCCCTCCAAGCTGGTCCTGAAACTGAGGGACCTAGGCCTGGGCACCCCCATCTGCAATTGGATTCTGGATTTCCTGACTGGTAGGCCTCAAGTGGTGAAAATAGGGAACAACACCTCATCCACTCTGGTCCTCAACACCGGAGCGCCACAAGGCTGCTGCCTCAGTCCTTGGCTGTACTCTCTGTTTACACATGACTGTACAGCCATACACAGCAACAACCGGATTATCAAGTTTGTCGACGACACCACAGTAATTGGCCTGATAAGCAACGATGACGAGACGGAGTACAGAGATGAGATAGTCCAGCTGATGAGGTGGTGCAATGACAACAACCTTGCCCTGAACGTTGGCAAGACTAAGGAGCTCATCGTGGACTTCAGAAGCCACCGAGGGAACCATCGCCCCATCAGCATAGATGGGACACCAGTGGAAGTCGTCAGTTGCTTCCGATTCCTGGGACTGCAGATCTCTGATGACCTGGCCTGGAACCATAATACTGAGGCTATGCTGAAGAAGGCACACCAGCGCCTCTACCCTCTACGGTGCCTGAGGAAATGCGGCATAAGCACACAGTGGCTTGTGAACTTTTACCGCAGCACCATAGAGAGTGTCCTGACGAGTGGTGTCAATGTGTGGTATGGTAACACCACTGCACAGAACAAGAAAGCCATCCAGAGAGTTGTGAATATGGCAGAAAAGATCATCGGGTGTGCACTTCCGTCCATCGAGGAGATCTTCCAGACCAGGTGCCGGAACAAGGCCCGCTCCATCATCCAGGACCCCAATCACCCTGGGCACAAACTGTTCTCCCTCCTGCGGTCCGGACGTCGGTACCGCAGCATCCGAACTAGGACCAGCAGGTTTTAGAACAGTTTCTATCCACAGGCAGAGCGCCTACTGAACTGCTAACCGCACTGCCCCACATATTATAGTTATATGTTTATGTAAATATATATATTATATATATACTTATATTACCATATATTTATCATGTTACATTACTATTATTTCCAGTGGTAATTGAGGCTTTTTGGCACTATTCATCATATCCTGCAACATGGGCTGTTATTGCTATACTTTCTGCTTATCTGCTTATTGTTTTTATTTATACTTGTTTTTATTTTTTGCTTTTATATTTATATGCTTGTATTGTGGGAGTGAGTGCGGAGTAAGCATTCCATTGTACTAGTTATATATGGCAATAAAAGGCCCACAGCCCCGGACCGAGGCCCACAGCCCCGAGACCGGAGAAGCAGCGGACCTGCGCGGGAGCAGCCCGAGGCGGGAGAGCTTAAAGGCTTGAGAGGGAGCAGTCAGAGGCACCGAGGCCCACAGCCCCGAGACCGGAGAAGCAGCGGACCTGCGCGGGAGCAGCCCGAGGCGGGAGAGCTTAAAGGCTTGAGAGGGAGCAGTCAGAGGCACCGAGGCCCACAGCCCCGAGACCGGAGAAGCAGCGGACCTGCGCGGGAGCAGCCCGAGGCGGGAGAGCTTAAAGGCTTGAGAGGGAACAGTCAGAGGCACCGAGGCCCACAGCCCCGAGACCGGAGAAGCAGCGGACCTGCGCGGGAGCAGCCCGAGGCGGGAGAGCTTAAAGGCTTGAGAGGGAGCAGTCAGAGGCACCGAGGCCCACAGCCCCGAGACCGGAGAAGCAGCGGACCTGCGCGGGAGCAGCCCGAGGCGGGAGAGCTTAAAGGCTTGAGAGGGAGCAGTCAGAGGCACCGACCAATCCAGGTTCCAGGAGAGAGCTGGTGCAGTCAGGAGAGCAGGAGGCCAGTAACTGCTGGGGCAGTCGGGAGAGCAGGAGGCCAGTAACTGGTGAGTTTAAAAGCTCACCTTTCGCGGGCTTTTTCTTTCACAGCTGGTGCAGTCAGGAGAGCAGGAGGCCAGTAACTCTTATATAGGTGGAGCTGTTGCTAAACCCGAAACACTACAGTGTAGTGTCTCCCACCCTTCCACCTCCTCTAACCTTTTAGGGGTTAGGGGAAGTTGAAAAGGTAGGTTCAATTTATTTTATTTCAGGAGCCTAACCTAGGTGGAAAAGGTTCCAGGACAGGAGGCGGCAGTGAAAATACAACACCAGAAAACAGGTAGGTGACTGGTTGGTGAGTACTTTCACAAACTTATTCTAAGTAGAATTCAATAATTAAGCTAAATTGTAGTAAATAAAAGGGTATTGTAAGGGTTAAGTCATGGAAGGGCAGCTCGGACCCGTGTCATGCTCCTCCTGTGCCATGTGGGAAATCAGGGACACTGTCCCTGACAACTATGTGTGCAGGAAGTGTGTCCAGCTGCAGCTCCTAGCGGACCGCATGGCGGCGCTGGAGCTGCGAATGGACTCACTCTGGAGCATACGCGATGCTGAGGATCTTGTGGATAGCACATTCAGTGAGTTGGTCACACCGCAGGTAAAGGCTAGCTCAGACAGTAAATGGGTGACCAAAAGGCAGGGTAAAGGCAGGAAGGTAGTGCAGGAGTCACCTGCGGTCATCTCCCTCCAAAACAGGTTTACCGTTTTGGGTACTGTTGGGGGAGATGACTTATCAGGGGAAGGCACCAGCAGCCAGGTTCAGGGCACCATGACTGGCTCTGCTGCACAGAAGGGCGGGAAAAAGAGGGATAGGGCTATAGTGATAGGGGATTCAATTGTAAGGGGGATAGATAGGAGTTTCTGTGGCCGAGACCGAGACTCCAAGATGGTATGTTGCCTCCCTGGTGCAAGGGTCAAGGATGTCTCGGAGCAGGTGCAGAGCATTCTGAAGGGGGAGGGGGATCAGCCAGTTGTCGTGGTACATGTAGGTACCAACGATGTAGGTAAAAAGAGGGAGGAGGTCCTACAAGCTGAATTTAGGGAGTTAGGAGCTAAATTGAAAAGTAGGACCTCAAAGGTAGTAATCTCTGGATTGCTACCAGTGCCACGAGCTAATAAGTTTAGAGAGAGTAAGATAGATAAGCTAAATACGTGGCTTGAGCAGTGGTGCAAGGGAGAGGGATTTAAATTCTTGAGGCATTGGAACCAGTTCTTGGGGAGGAGTGACCTGTACCAAGGGGACGGTCTACACCTGAACTGTGAGGGAGCCGACGTCCTCGGGGTAATATTTTCTAGGGCGGTTCGGGAGGATTTAAACTAATTTGGCAGGGGGATGGGAACCTAGGTAGTGGAAAAGAGGGAAGTCATATGAAGTCAGAAATAGATGGTAGAAAGGTGAGAAGCAATAAGCAAAGGAGAGAAACACAAAGGGCCAAACTAATTCATAATGAGAGTGTGAAAAAAGCAAGCCTGAAGGCTTTGTATCTTAATGCTAGAAGCATTAGGAACAAGGTGGATGAATTAGTTGTGGAAATAGAGGTAAACAAGTATGATTTGATTGGGATTACAGAAACGTGGCTGCAGGGTGGGCAAGGCTGGGAACTTAACATCCAGGGATATACAATATTTAAGAAGGATCGGCAAAAAGGTAGGGGAGGTGGGGTAGCATTGCTGGTAAAGGAGGGGATTAATGCAATGGAAAGGAAGGATATTAACTCGGATGAAACGGAATCTGTATGGGTAGAAATGAGAAATAGCAAGGGGAGGAAAACGTTAGTGGGTGTGATATATAGGCCTCCAAATAGTAATATGGAGGTGAGGGAAGGCATAAAAAGGGAAATTAGAGAAGCGTGCGATAAGAGCACAGCTGTCATCATGGGTGACTTTAATTTACATATTGATTGGACTACCCAAATTAGTAAAAATTCTGAGGAGGAGGAATTCCTGGAATGTTTTTGGGACGGTTATCTGGACCAATATGTCGAGGAGCCGACTCGAGATCAGGCCATTTTAGACTGGGTATTGTGCAATGAGAAGGGACTTATCAGCAATCTTCTTGTACGAGGCCCCTTGGGTCAGAGCGATCATAATATGATCGAGCTCTCAGTCGAGATGGAGAGTGAGGAAATTGAATCAGAGACTAAGGTCCAGAACTTAAATAAAGGGAATTACGAGGGTATGAGACGGGAATTGGGTAAGATTGATTGGGTGGTGTTTCTGGGGTGATTGACAGTGGATAGACAATGGCAAGCATTCAAAGATAGAATGGAAGAATTCCAGAACATGTTTATACCGGTTTGGCATAAAAATAAACCTAAAAAGGTGACTCAACCGTGGATAACGAGGGAAATTAGGGACAGCATAAAATCAAAAAAAAGGGCATATCAACTGGCAAAAAAAAGCACCAGACCGGAAGATTGGGGGCAGTACAGGATACAGCAAAAGAAGACAAAGGGATTAATCAGGAAGGGGAAAATAGAATACGAAAGTAAACTTGCAGCAAACATAAAGACAGACTGCAAAAGCTTTTATCGGTATATCAGGAGGAAAAGACTGGTAAAATCCCAAGTCGGTCCCTTGCAGTCCGATTCGGGAGAATATATAATGGAGAATAAGGAAATGGCAGACCAATTAAACTCATACTTTGGTTCTGTATTCACAAAGGAGGACACAAATAACCTCCCAGGAATATCGGCAAACATAGGGACTAATGAGAGGGAGGAGCTGACAGAAATTAGTATCTCTAGGGATATGGTGTTGGGTAAGTTGAGGGGACTGAAGGCCGACAAATCCCCGGGGCCTGATAAACTACATCCTAGGGTACTTAAGGAGGTGGCCCTGGAGATAGCAGATGCTCTAAGGATCATCTTCCGGAACTCCATTGACTCGGGAACAGTACCCGTGGATTGGAGGGTAGCTAATGTTACCCCAATATTTAAAAAGGGGGGTAGAGAGAAAGCAGGGAATTATAGACCAGTAAGCCTTACATCGGTTGTGGGCAAAATGCTAGAGTCCATTATTAAGGATAAAATAGCGGAGCACTTGACAAATGGGGAAAGGATCGGACAGAGTCAACATGGATTTACAAAGGGTAAATCGTGTCTGACTAATCTGCTGGAATTTTTTGAGGAAGTAACTGGTAAAATAGATGGGGGAGAGCCAGTGGATGTGGTGTACCTTGACTTCCAGAAAGCCTTCGATAAGGTTCCACACAAAAGATTATCATGCAAAATTAAGGCTCATGGGATTGGGGGCAAAGTATTAACGTGGATAGAGAACTGGCTGGCGGATAGAAAACAGAGAGTTGGAATAAACGGCTCGTTTTCGGAGTGGCAGGCAGTGACCAGCGGGGTGCCGCAAGGATCTGTCCTGGGACCCCAGCTGTTCACAATATATATAAATGATCTGGATCAGGGAATTGGATGCAATATTTCCAAATTCGCTGACGACACTAAACTAGGAGGAGGGGTGGGCTCTGATGAGGATGTCAGGAGGCTACAGTGCGATTTGGACAGGTTGGGGGAATGGGCGGATACGTGGCAGATGCACTATAATGTGGATAAATGCGAGGTTATCCACTTTGGGGGTAAAAACAGGAGGGTGGATTATTATCTAAATGGCAATAGATTGGGAGATGGGGAAGTGCAGAGGGACCTGGGTGTTCTTGTGCACCAGTCACTGAAGGAGAGCATGCAGGTGCAACAGGCGATTAAGAAGGCAAATGGTATGTTGGCCTTCATATCAAGGGGGTTCGAGTATAGGAATAGGGATACCTTACTACAGCTGTACAAGGTGCTGGTGAGACCGCATCTGGAGTATTGTGTACAGTTTTGGTCGCCCCATCTGCGGAAGGATGTTCTTGCCATGGAAAGAGTGCAGCGGCGATTCACCAGGCTGATACCTGGAATGGCGGGAATGACCTACGAGGAGAGATTGAATAGTTTGGGCTTGTACTCACTGGAGTTTAGAAGATTGAGAGGGGATCTCATCGAAACATATAAAATTATGGCAGGCCTGGACAGGCTGAATTCAGAGAGAATGTTTCCAATGGCAGGGGAGCACAGAACCAGGGGCCACAGTCTAAAAATAGCGGGCAAATCATTTAAAACAGAGATGAGGAAGAATTTCTTCACTCAAAGAGTGGTGAGCCTGTGGAATTCCCTGCCACAGAGGGCTGTGAAGGCTAATTCAATAAATATTTTCAAGAGAGAATTGGATATATTTCTGAAGGCTAAGGGGATTAAGGGTTACGGAGAAAAGGCGGGGACGGGGTACTGAACTGGTAAGATCAGCTATGATCTCAGACGAAGATCAGCCATGATCACATTGAATGGCGGAGCAGGCTCGAAGGGCCGAATGGCCTACTCCTGTTCCTATCTCTATGTTTCTATGATCTTGAATCTTGAATCTTGAATCTTGAGATCGTGGTTGGAGGGAGATCGTGGTCGTGGGGAGATCGTGGTCGGGGAGGATATTGTGGTTGGGGGGAGAGAGATCGTGGTCGGGGGGAGATCCTGGTCGGGTGGAGATCGAGGTTGGGGGGAGACCATGGTCGGGGGAAGATTGTGGTCGGGGAGAGATCGTGGTCAGGGGGGAGATCGTGGTCGGGGGGAGATCGTGATCGGGGGGGATATCATGGTCGGGGGGAGATTGTGGTCGGGGAGAGATCGTGATTGGGGGGAGATCGTGGTCGGAGGGGAGAGCGTGGTCGGGGGAGAGCTTGGTCCGGGGGGGAGATTGTGGTCGGGGGAGATTGTGGTCGGGAGGAGATTGTGGTCGGGGGAGATTGTGGTCGGGGGGAGATCGTGGTCGGGGGGAGAGATCGTGGTCGGCGGGGAGATTGTGGTCGGGGGGAGATCGTGGTCGGGGGGAGATCGTGGATGGTGGGAGATCGTGGTCGGGGGGAGAGATTGTGGTCGGGGGGGTGATCGTGTTCAGAGGGAGATCGTGGTCATGGGGAGATCATCGTCTGGGGTGAGATCATGGTCGGGGAGAGATTGTGGTTGGGGGAGAGCGCGGTCAGGGGGAGAGATCGTGATTGGAGGGAGATCATGGTCGGGGGAGATCGTGGTCAGGGGAGTAAGTGGTTGGGGGGAGATCGTGGTCGGGAGGAGATCGTGTTTGGGGGAGCTCGTGGTTGGGGGAGAGTTCATGGTCGGGCGGAGATCGTGGTCGGGGGGAGATCGTGGTCGGAGAGAGATCTTGATCGGGGGGGTTATCATGGTCGGGGGGTGATCGTGGTTGGGGGAGATCGTGGTTGGGGGGAAATCGTGGTCGGGGGGAGATCGTGGTCGGGGGGAGATCGTGGTCGGGGGAGATCGTGGTCGAGGGGAGATCGTGGTCGGGGGGGGAGATCGTGGTCGGGGGCTGGTCGTGGTCGGGGGGAGATCGTGGTTGGGGGGAGAATGTGGTCAGGGGGAGAGCGTGGTCGGGGGAGATCGGGGTCGGGGAGAGATCGTGGTTGGGGGGAGATCGTGGTTGGGGGGAGAACGTGGTCGGGGGGAGAGCGTGGTCGGGGGAGATCGTGGTCGGGGAGAGATCGTGGTCGGGGGCAGATCGAGGTCGGAGGTAGATCGTGGTCGGGGAGAGATCGTGGTCGGGGGCAGATCGAGGTCGGAGGTAGATCATGGTTGGGGGGAGATCGTGGTCGGGGGGAGAGATCGTGGTCGGGGGGTGATCGTGGTCGAGGGAAGATCGTGGTCGGGGGGAGATCGTGGTCGGAGGGAGATCGTGGTCGGGGGGTGACATCATGGTCGGGGGGAGATCGTGGTCGGGGGAGGTCCTGGTCGGGGAGAGATCATGGTCATTGAGATCGTGGTCAGTGAGCTCGTGGTCGGGGGAGATCGTGGTTGGAGGGAGATCGTGGACGGCGGCGGGGGAGATTGTAGTCAAAGGGAGAATGTGGTCGGGGGGAGATCATGGTCGGGGGGAGATCGTGGTCGGGGGGGTGATCGTGTTCGGAGGGAGATCGTGGTGGGGGGGAGATCATGGATGGGGGGAGATCGTGGTCGGGGGGAGAGATCGTGGTCGGGGGTGATCGTGGTCGAGGGAAGATCGTGGTCGGGGGGTAGATCGTGGTCGGAGGGAGATCGTGGTCGGGGGGAGATTGTGGTCGGAGGGAGATCGTGGTCGGGGGTGACATCATGGTCGGGGGGAGATCGTGGTCGGGGGAGGTCGGGGGTCGGGGGTGATCGTGGTCGGAGGGAGGTCCTGGTCGGGGAGAGATCATGGTCATTGAGATCGTGGTCGGTGAGCTCGTGGTCGGGGGAGATCGTGGTCGGAGGGAGATCGTGGACGGGGGGGGGGGGAAGATCGTAGTCAAAGGGAGAACGTGGTCGGGGGGAGATCATGGTCGGGGGGAGATCGTGGTCAGGGGGGTGATCGTGTTCGGAGGGAGATCGTGGTGGGGGGGGAGATCGTGGTTGGGGGGAGATCGTGGTCGGGGGGAGAGATCGTGGTCGGGGGGTGATCGTGGTCGAGGGAAGATCGTGGTCGGGGGGGTAGATCGTGGTCGGCGAGAGATTGTGGTTGTGGGGAGAGCATGGTCACGGGGAGAGATCGTGGTCGGAGGGAGATCATGGTCGGGGGGAGATCGTGGTCGGGGGAGATTGTGGTCGGGGGTGAGATCGTGGTCGGGGGGTGATCGAGGTCGGGGGGAGATCGTGGTCGGGGGGAGATCTTGGTCGGGGGGAGATCGTGGACGGGGGCAGATCGTGATCGGGGGGACATCGTGGTCGGAGGGGAGATCGTGGTCGGGGGGAGATTTTGGTTGGGGGGGGAGATCGTGTTCGCGGGTGGCACTGGTCATGTCCGGGCAGGGGATGGCGAACGGGAAACGGGAGTACTCATCAATAATATTGAGGAAGTACACATTGCGGTCGGAGTAGGGGAGAGGCCCTTTAAAATCAACGCTCAGGCGCTCGAAGGGGCGAGTGGCTTTTATCAGGTGGGCCCTGTCTGGTCTATAAAAGTGCGGTTTGCACTCAGCGCAGACTTGGCAGTTCCTGGTCATGGTCCTGACCTCCTCAATAGAGTAAGGCAGGTTGTGGGCCTTGATGAAGTGGAAGAACCTGGTGACCCCTGGGTGGCAGAGGTCATTGTGGAGGGCCCGCAGTCTATCGATCTGCGCGCTGGCGCAGGTGCCACGCGATAGCGCATCCGGGGGTTCATTGAGCTTCCCGGGCCGGTACAAGATCTCGTAATTGTAGGTGGAAAGTTCGATTCTCCACCTCAAGATCTTGTCATTTTTGATTTTGCCCCTCTGCTTGTTGTTAAACATGAAAGCAACTGAACGTTGGTCAGTGAGCAGGGTAAATCGTTTTCCGGCCAGGTAGTGCCTCCAATGACGCACAGCCTCCACAATCGCCTGGGCCTCCTTCTCCACAGCGGAGTGTCTGGTCTCCGGGCCTTGGAGGGTTCGTGAAAAGAAGGCCACGGGTCTCCCCGCCTGATTGAGGGTAGCGGCCAGGGCAAAGTCGGACGCGTCGCTTTCCACCTGGAAGGGGATGGATTCGTCCACTGCGTGCATGGTGGCTTTGGCAATGTCTTCCTTGATACGGTGGAAGGCTAAGCGGGCCTCTGCCGTCAAGGGAAAAGAGGTGGACTTGATCAGCGGATGGGCCTTGTCCGCATAGTAGGGGACCCACTGGGCATAATAGGAGAAAAACCCTAGGCACCTCTTCAGGGCCTTGAGGCAGTGGGGCAGTGGGAGTTCCATAAGGGGACGCATCCGGTCGGGGTCGGGGCCGATGACTCCGTGTTCCACAACACAGCCAAGGATGGCGAGGCGGTTTGTGCGGAATATGCACTTCTCCTTGTTATATGTCAGGTTCAGGAGTTGGGCGGTGCGGAGGAATTTTTCGAGGTTTGCGTCATGGTCCTGCAAGTCACGGCCGCAGATGGTCACATTGTCCAGATATGGGAAAGTGGCCTGCAACGCATTTTGATCTACCATCCGGTCCATCTCCCTTTGGAAGACGGAGACCCCGTTGGTGACGCCAAAGGGATCCCTAAGGAAGTGATAGAGGCGGCCGTTTGCCTCAAAGGCAGTATACTGGCGGTCCTCAGGGCGGATAGGGAGCTGGTGGTACGCTGATTTCAGGTCAATGGTCGAGAAGACGCGGTACTGCACGATCTGGTTGACCATATCAGCTATGTGGGGGAGTGGGTAGGCGTCCAGCAGGGTGTAGCGATTTATTGTCTGGCTGTAGTCGATGACCAGGCGCTGCTTCTCGCCGGTCTTAACGACCACAACCTGGGCTCGCCAGGGGCTGGTGCTGCCCTCAATAATCCCTTCCTTCAGGAGCCGCTCCACTTCGGTTTTAATGAAAACCCTGTCCCCGGCACTGTATCGCCTGCTCTTTGTGGCGATGGGCTTACAGTCGGGGGTGAGGTTAGCAAACAGTGGAGGGGGGGGTGACTCTGAGTGTGGAGAGGTTGCACCTGGTGCGCGGCGGGCAATTTGGGAGCTGCTGGCTGCGGACTGTGAGTGGGGGTAGGGGTCCACCGTACGCCATCGTAACACTTTTAAGGTGGCACTGAAAATCTAACCCCAGCAGGACAGCAGCGCAGAGGTCGGGCAGGACCAGAAGTTTAAAATGATCGTACACGGTCCAGTCTACTATGAGTGTCACTACGCAGTAGCCGCCGATGTCCGCCGACTGGGACTCGGAGGCCATAGAAATCCGCTGGTGCGCAGGCAGGACTGGGAGAGAGCAACGCCGCACCGTGTCGGGGTGGATGAAGCTCTCCGTGCTCCCAGAGTCAAAAAGGCAGATTGTATCGTGGCCATTTACCTTAATGTCCATTGTGGAGCTGGCCAGCTGGTGCGGTCTCGCTTGGTCCAGTGTAACGGATGCCAGCGTAGGGGTCAGTGTGTCGCTGCGGGTATCAGATGAGGCGGTGTTGGGGGCCTGCTGCGTTCCAGCTGTCGTCCAAGATGGCGGCGTCCATGATCCACATGTGGCTGGAGGCGTCCAAAATGGATGCTGTACCGGTGGTTCGCACATGGCCGGGGAGGCCCAAGATGGCGGCCCGCATGGCCCACACGCGGCGCTGCTGGGGTTCGGGGTGGCTTTGGCCCTGCAGACGTTAGCGTAGTGTCCCTTCTTCCCGCAGCCCGAGCAGATCGCGTTTTTCGCCCGGCAGCGCGCTCTGGGGTGTTTTGCCTGGCCACAGAAGTAACATTTCTGGCCTTGGGGCACTGCTGTCTGGCCTTGGGACACTGCTGCGGTAGTTGGGCCATTGCTGGGGTGTGGCTGGGGTGGCACGGCGCTATGAGGCGGTCCTACCGTGTCCCAGGCTGTCATTCCCCGCGGCGTCCACGGTGCAGAGGAGTAGGCATCCATGCCCCGGTAGGCTGCATCCAATGATAGTGTGAGTTCAGAGGCCTTGTTGAGGTCGAGGTCACTCTGCTCCAACAGTCGCTGTCGGGTGTAATTGGATCTGTGGCCCGCTACAAAAGCGTCCCGGATAAGTTCCTCTGTGTACACGGCGGCCTTTACATCCTTACAACCACAGGCCCGGCCAAGCACAGACAGTGCCTGGAGGTATTCCACGGTTGATTCCCCAGGTTGTTGTTTACGACTCCCCAGAAGGTGCCTGGCGTACACTTTGTTCACTGGGCGCGTGTACTGGTCCTTGAGGAGCTTGATAGCGTCTGCGTACGAGGTCGCGTCTTGGATGACCGAGTACACTCGGTGGTTCACTTTGGAGGTCAGGACATCCAGTTTGTCCTCGTCCGATTTGATTGCTGCGGAGGCGGTCAGGAATTTTTTGAAACACTTAAGCCAGTGAGTAAACTTGGTGGATGAGTCCGCCTCCCGATGATCTAAGTCCAGGCATGCTGGTGTGAGGATCTTCTCCATTATAAAAATGTTGTTAATAAAATTGATGCACTATCAATTACTCATAAAAGACTGAGAGTTAAGAGAGTAACTAAAGGCTTTTATTAACAAAAGAATGAAGGTCTGCCTCAAGTGGTCGACCGGTCCAGAAATACAAAGGGCTGGGGAGCAGTCACCTTTATGCTAGGACTTGTGGGAGGAGTCAGCCGAGGCATGTCCAGGCATGTACACAGTGGAATACAAACAGTGGTTTACCACAGTGGTCGGGGGTGAGATCGTGGTCGGGGGGAGATCGAGGTCGGGGGGAGATCGTGGTCGGGGGGAGATCTTGGTCGGGGGGAGATCGTGGACGGGGGCAGATCGTGATCGGGGGGACATCATGGTTGGAGGGGAGATCGTGGTCGGGGGGAGATTTTGGTCAGGGGGGGAGATCGTGTTCGCGGGGAGATCGTGGTCAGGAGGAGATCGTGGTCGGGGTGAGATCATGGTCGGCGGGAGATCATGGTCGGGGGGAGATTGTGGTCGGGGGAGATTGTGGTCGGGGTAGATTGTGGTCGGGGGGGAGAGCGTGGTCGGGGGAGATTGTGGTCAGGGGGAGATCGTGGTTGGGGGGAGAGATTGTGATCGGGGGAGAGCTTGGTCTGGCGGGGGAGATTGTGGTCTGGGGGAGATTGTGGTCGGGGGGAGAGATCGTGGTCGCGGGGGGGAGCGTGGTCCGCGGGGAGATTGTGGTCGGAGGGAAATTGTGGTCGGGGGGAAGAGATCGTGGTCGGGGGGAGATCGTGGCCGGGGGAAATCGTGGTCGGGGCAGAGCTCATGGTCGGTGGGAGAGATGGTGGTCAGGGGGAGATTGTGGTTGGGGGGAGAGCATGGTCGGTGGGAGATCGTGGTCGGGGGGAGATCGTGGTCGGCGGGGAGATCGTGGTCGGTGGGACATTGTGATCGGGAGTGTGGGTGAGGGGCTGGATGACCTAAGCTAAGCAGAAGATGAGCTGCTGAGTTTTAATGTTTTTTAGTGTCTAAAGTGGGGAAAAAATGTTACATTTCAAGTTTTAAGAAGTATTAATTTGTGCTAAGTTAGTTCAGTTTAGTTTAGTTTAATTTAGTTTAAGTTTAAGGTTAGTTTAAACACAGAAAGAAAAGAAGAAAAAACCCAGAGAAAAAAAAAAGAGCGCCAAAGATGGGACCCGAAAAAAGAAAGGAAAAAAAAACCAGAGGAAAGTAGAAAACAAAGAAAAGCCAAAGCAAAAAGAAAGGAGAGCAATATACAAACCAAAGAAGAATCCGAACAGCGGCCGCACGGGGCCACAGCAGCAGCCGAGGCGAGGTGACTCGGGGAGGCCGCACGGGGCCACAGCAGCAACCGAAGCGAGGTGACTCGGCGAAGGCCGCACGGGGCCGCATCGGCAACCGAGGCAAGGTGACTCGGGGAGGCCGCACGGGGCCGCATCGGCAGCCGGAGCGGGGTGACTCGGGGAGGCCACACAGGGCCACAGCGGCAACCGAAGCGAGGTGACTCGGCGAAGGCCGCACGGGGCCACAGCGGCAACCGAAGCGAGGTGACTCGGGGAGGCCGCACGTGGCCGCATCGGCAGCCGGAGCGCGGTGACTCGGGGAGGCCGCACGGGGCCGCATCGGCAGCCGGAGCGAGGTGACTCGGGGAGGCTGCACGGGGCCACAGCGGCAACCGAAGCGAGGTGACTCGGGGAGGCCGCACGGGGCCACAGCGGCAACCGAAGCAAGGTGACTCGGCGAAGGCCGCACGGGGCCACAGCGGCAACCGAAGCGAGGTGACTCGGGGAGGCCGCACGGGGCCGCATCGGCAGCCGGAGCGCGGTGACTCGGCGGAGGCCACAGCATCAGGAGAGCGGCGACTCAACAGTGGCCGCACGGGGCCACAGCGGCAGGGGGTCGGAGCGCGACTCCAGAGCGACGGCCGGAACACAGGACCGTGGACCGGGGAGGGGCCGGAGGAGCCGGACCGAGACAGAGGCCTGGAGACCTCTAAGGGAGAGGGGAGCAGCCCGAGGGCACCGTGAGGCAGCGGCTCCCAGGCACAGACAGTGAGTACGGGTCCTGGGGAGGGAGCCTGAAGCCAAGGAAAGACCCGAGGAGCCGGGCCAAAACAGAGGCCCAGAGACCTCTGAGAGGGAGGGGAGCAGCCGGGAGACACCAGGAATCAGCAAATCCCAGACACAGACCAGGACAGAGTACGGGACCTGGGGAGGGCCTGGAGAGCGAGCGAGTCCGGGGACTGGGAAAGGTCGCGAGCAGGGAGAGGGAAACACCAAACCCGGGGCCCCAGGAAAGCTTATTCTAAGATCAACAATACTTCCTACCTCTACACTACCAATAATGAGCGAATCAGAGGAGCCACAGCAGCTCCCGAGGCACACTGAGAGCAACCTCTTCCAGATTCCCCCCAACACCAGAAAAAATGCTATAAAATCGATCAAGCATGAGCAGCTGAGAGAAAAACCAGAAACTCTTTTTGCTGACCGGTACAGCACTGGGAAAAAATGTAATCTCATTTTTTACTCAGATCAGCCAGCGGCTTGGATCACAGCAATAAAATCACACTATACCAGGGTTAAGCAGGAAAGAACCGCTAATGGGTCCAAAATGAAAATTAAGAAACCAGGGGACCCGGACAGTGCAACCACGACTGTCAACATGTACGATAACGGAACAATATTAGTGCCAGGCAACCTCGACAACTTTGAAACAGCCTTCAAGACACTGAAAGAAATAACTGAGAGGGGAAGGAACAGCCCCAGAGTGGCTAACAGGGGAAAAGCGACCCACACTCCCCCCACCATTGACAACTCACCAGGAGTAAATCAGCCTGGTCAGGAGGTGAACGAGCCACACAGTTCTAACCAGACATTAACCCCAGGGCCCCACAGCCACATGATACAACTGACTAACCCCAGCGTAATTACCAGGGAGGAAGCCACACATAGTCCCCCTACCAATTCCAGCTCACCAAGAGAAGAGCAGCCTAGCCAGGAAGTGAGTGAGCCCTCCAGGGCCGACCAGACACATACCCCGGGATCACACAGCCAGATACAACTAAAGGATAAATTTAATCAGTTAGAGACAGAGATGGTTAAACTTAGAGAGGAGGTCCTTAAACTGAAACACGAACAAAAGCAAGAGAGGGAGAGATACAGGAGAGAGCTGAATCTAATTGAGAATCAGGTGAATCTACTTGGGAATCAGGTGAAAGAGCTGCAGGAAAACAAAGAGAGCCATAGAGGAGAGATAGCACCATTAGACCAGCAGTCAGAGGCTAGAGATAAGACAATACAGAGCCCGACTGAACAGCTGCACTCCCACACTGAACAGCAGCAGCAGACACACAATACAAGGGGTGCCACACAGACCGACCAGCATACTGAAGCTCAGTCTTCCCCCACCACCGTGGAACCACAAGCGAGCCGCTCACAAGAGGAGCGCACACACCAGACACGACCAGCCCAGCCCAACACACAGGCTATGAGTCCAGGCGAAAGCCACCAGACAGTAAACACAAACAAGGCTGACATCGTAATACTCATAGACTCAAATGGGAAATTTCTATGGGAGAAAAAGCTCTTCCCTAGAAGTAAAGTAGAAAAGATCTGGTGCCCAACAACAGACAGAGCCCTGGAATGGCTGACCAAAACCCGATTAGGCTCCCCCCAACACATAATAATACACACGGGCACAAATGACCTAAAGGCCCAGCAGAAAGGGGTAGCAACATCGCTCAGAGCAGTGATTAGGAAGGCAAGCAATACATTTCCAAACACTAGAATCACTGTTTCCACAATATTGCCGAGAACAGACTTTAACAGCAACACAATTCATGAGATAAATGCCAGCATAGCAAGAGACTGTGAATCAAAACACAACGTGCACCTGGCCCAACACCCCACCCTCGATATGGAATGTCTTTACGAACGCGTCCACATCCACAGGAAATGAATATCGATCTTTGCTAAAGCCCTGAAGGACGTCGCTTTTAACCGGGTCCATACCCAGACTTCAGGAGGACCCCCCCCCCGACCACCAGAGATCAGCGGGGTACATACCAGGATGACTACAGAGACCACCACCACACCAACTGGGACCAGAGAGGATCCCCATGCACAACAACAATATCAGACCTGCAACACTCCTGTCCCACAGGGGAACAGGACCGCTCCCAGCCAGACAGAGGGAGAGATGCACAGGGCGTACGCAATACCTCAGACAGAGACAATCCATTAAGAGACAATAAGCAGACGTGCAGCAGCATCTACTTCCGCCTTATGGATCAGAAAATGAAAAAAAATCAAGGACTAATTAATAGAAAGAATTGTAACCAAGTAGTATTAGCATTTATAGACAACTGAGATGATCTTTTTTTCCCACATTTAGACACGACAAACACATATCATTCTTTAACATATCAAAGTAAAAGATCAAACTTAACATGAAATCCTTATATATTTCGACCTGGAATATCCAAGGTCTACGCTCTTCGGTGCTCAACGTGAAGAGTAGGACCCCAGAGTTCATAGATGAAACTAAAGATCTAGATATTATCATTTTACAGGAAACTTGGTATAAAGGAAAAGGACACACTGGCCGTCCCCAAGGGTATACAGAGCTGGTGGTCCCCTCCAATAAATTACCAGGAGTAACCCAAGGCAGAGACTCCAGAGGCATACTGATTTGGTTTAAAACAGAGCTTAAGAATTGCATCAAATTTATAAAAAAGGGCGAAAACCACATGTGGCTCAAAATTGAGAGGGGGATTATCTCTAACACCCAAGGTGTTTTCATTTGCGCACTCTATATCCCCCCAATGGAATCCCCGTACTTTAAAGAGGACACCTTCTCTAACATTGAGGGGGAAATTATCCAATTCTAGGCCCAGGGGAACGTGTTGATCTGTGGTGACCTCAATTCAAGAACTGGCGAAGAACCAGACTTCACCAATAATCAGGGAAACAATTACATATTCGGGAATAACCACTTCAATATCCCTTCGCTTCCATACAGGCATAACTGCGACAAGCAGACAAATACCAACGGAAAACAGCTCCTGCAGCTCTGTCGAAGCCTGGGTCTGTACACTGTCAATGGTAGGTTCATAGGAGACCTCCTAGGAAGATCGACCTATTGCTCACCTCTTGGCTGCAGCACCGTAGACTATATGATTACGGATTTGGACCCATCCTCTTTCAGAGCATTCACAGTCAAACCACAAACAACAATGTCAGATCACAGTCAAATTACTATGTATATTAAAAAGACAGAAACAAACAACACAGAAACACAACCCAGTAAACTGTACAACACCAAAAAATCGTACAGATGGGCCAAAAACGACACGGAAAAATACCAGAAAGCAATTAGCAATGAATCAACTCAAGCTCTCTTGGACACCTTTCTGGATAATATATACACTCACAATAAAGAAGGCGTAAACCGGGCAGTGAATAACCTAAACAATATTTTTGATAATTTGGCAACAAGGTCAAACTTGAAAGCTCGCAAGAACAAACCCAAAACAAAAAACTATGAAAAATGGTTTGACCCAGATTGCCATAACATGAGGAAAAAACTTAGAAAAATATCAAACCAAAAACACAGACATCCAGAAAACGAGGAATTACGCCTTATTTATTGTCAGACACTAACACAATACAGGAACACACTCAGAACCAAAAAAGAGCAATATATTAAGAATACACTCAGCTCCATTGAGGAATCCATTGATTCCAATTGTTTCTGGGACAACTGGAATACATTACACAAAAAACAACACGACGAATTGGCCATTCAAAATGGAGACACATGGGAAAACCACTTTGAAAAATTATACCAGAAAAACACACTAAGGCCAGAGCAACACCAAATATGCAAAAAACTGGAAAAGCTCGAAATGGCCATAAAAGATAACCAAAACCCGCTAGACTCCATAATAACAGAAAAAGAACTTTTTGAAAAACTCAAGGACCTGCGACCAGGAAAAGCTTGCGGGGGAGATGGCATACTAAGCGAGATGATTAAACACACAGACGATAAAATGAAACTGGCTATCCTAAAACTCTTCAACTTGGTTCTGAGTGTCGGTTACTTCCCTGATATCTGGAACAATGGACTCATAATGCCCATATACAAAAGTGGGGACAAAGTCGACCCAAATAACTATCGAGGCATCTGTGTAAACAGTAACCTGGGGAAGGTATTCTGTAGTATCATAAACAAAAGACTTATAAACTTCCTTGAGGAGCACAATGTCTTGAGTAAAAGCCAAATTGGATTCCTGCCAAACTATAGAACATCAGATCATATCTTCACCCTACAGACCCTAATTGACAAACACGTTCATCAAAACAAAAGCAAAATCTACGCATGCTTTATAGATTTCCAGAAGGCTTTCGATTCCATCTGGCACGACGGTTTATTCCTGAAACTTATCGAAAGCGGGGTAGGGGGAAAAACATATGATGTAATTAAATCAATGTATACAAACAACAAATGTGCAGTTAAAATTGGAGACAAACAAACAAAATACTTCCCACAGGGGCGGGGGGTGACGCAGGGCCCACCAATCTCACCGACACTCTTTAATATTTATATAAATGAATTGGCAAAACTACTTGAACAATCTACAGCACCCGGCCTCACCCTATATGAATCCAAGGTTAAATTCCTCCTCTATGCAGACGACCTGGTTCTGCTGTCACCAACTAAGGAGGGTCTACAGCAGAACCTGGATCTGCTGGAGTCGTACTGCCAGACTTGGGCCCTGACAATAAATCCTCAAAAAACCAAAGTCCTTGTGTTCCAGCAAAGATCCAGACATCAGGGACCCAAAATAAATTTCACACTAGGAACAACCAAAATTGAACAAACCACTAACTACACATACTTGGGCTTAAAAATCAGTTCTACGGGAAATTTCAAACTGGCTGTGAATGAACTGAAAGAGAAAGCAAGAAGGGCTTTCTATGCCATTAAAAAATCAATCCAAATAGAAATCCCAATTAGCATTTGGCTCAAAATTTTCAAATCAGTAATTGAACCAATTGCACTCTCTGGCAGTGAGGTGTGGGGACCGCTAACACAACAAGAATTTGCAAAATGGGACAAACACCCAATTGAGATCCTACATGCAGAATTCTGTAAAAGTATCCTCCGGACTCAAAGGAAAACCGTAAACAACGCATGCAGGGCAGAAATAGGCCAATATCCATTAATAATCACTATCCAAAAAAGAGCCACCAAATTTTGGAAACACCTAGAAATGAGCAACCCCCAATGCTATCATTATGAAGCCCTGAAATGCCAAGAGAGGACCATAAAGAAGAATACCCTCAGTCAACTAGTCCTGGGACTCAGTGAAGTAACTACTAACACTACTAACAATAACCAGCCCCAGGACAGTGACAGCGTAACACAAAGAATTCGACCCAACACAATCGTCGCTAAGCAAAAGGAAAAATATCTGTCATATTGGGCAGAAACAACAAAAACCCAAAACAAACTCAATTGCTACTTGGCCCTAAACAGACAATACAACATGGCTGATTACCTGACCATGGTAAAGGATAGCAAACTGAGAAAAACCTTGACAATGTACAGACTTAGAGAACATAGCCTGGCGATCGAAAAAGGTAGCCACAGGCAGACCCGGCTACCAAGAGAGGATAGGATATGCTCTCACTGCAGTCAGGGAGTGGTGGAGACAGAGATGCACTTCCTCACAGCTTGTAGAAAATATCAGGGCATAAGGGAGAATTTCTACCCAAAATTCACAAAAATATGCCCGGAATTCAGAAATTTGAATGACGGCCAAAAACTCCCATACCTACTAGGGGAAAAGAGAAATTGTGTAACACTAGCGGCACACCATGTTACAGCTTGCCATAAACAGAGGGACAACCACTAAATATAAGAAAAGAGTATATATAAATTATATGAAAGTATATTTATACACTCAAAGATATATCTGTTTATACACTGTAAGGACAGATCTGTATTTTTGTGTACAAACATGAATGTTTTTCGATGCTTTGGCAACATAAGATGTAACTTGTCATGCCAATAAAGCGATTTGAATTGAATTGAATTGAATTGAATTGAGTGAGATCATGGTCGGAGGGAGGCCGGGGGTGATCGTGGTCGGAGGGAGATTGTGGACAGGGGGGGAGATTGTAGTCAGAGGGAGATCATGGTCAGGGGGAAATCGTGGTCGGGGGGAGATCGTGGTCAGGGGGAGATCGTGGTTGGGGGGAGATCATGGTCAGGGGGAGATCGTGGTCAGGGGGAGATCGTGGTCGGGGGGAGAGATCGTGGTTGGGGGTTGACCGTGTTCGGAGGGAGATCGTGGTCGTAGGGAGATCGTGGTCGGGGGGAGATCGTAGTCGGCGGGGGAGATCGTGGTCAGACGGAGATCGTGGTCGGGGGGAGATCGTGGTCGGGGGGGTGGAAATCGTGGTCGGGGGTGAGATCATGGTCGGGGAGCGATTGTGGTTGCGGGGAGAGCGTGGTCAGGGGGAGAGATCGTAGTCGAAGGGAGATTATGGTCGGGGGGAGAGATCGTGGTCGGGCGATGATCGTGGTCAGGGAGAGATCATGGTCGGGGGGGAGAGATCGTGGTTGGAGGGAGATCGTGGTCGGGGGAGATCGTGGTCGGGGGGAGATTTTGGTCAGGGGGGGAGATCATGTTCGCGGGGGGATCGTGGTCAGGAGGAGATCGTGGTCGGGGTGAGATCATGGTCGGCGGGAGATCATGGTCGGGGGGAGATTGTGGTCGGGGAGAGATCATGGTCAGGGGGGAGATCGTGGTCAGGGGAGATCGTGGTCGGTGGTGGAGATCGTGGTTGGGAGAGATCGCGGTCGGGTGAGATCGTGGTCAGGGGGACAGATATCGCGGTCGGGCGGAGATCGTGGTCAGGGGGAGAGAGATCGTGGTCAGGGGGGAGAGATGGTGGTCGGGGGGAGATCGTGGTCGTGGGGAGATCGTGGTCGGGAAGAGATCGTGGTCAGGGGGGAGATCGTGGTCGGGGGGAGATCGTGATCGGGGGATATCATGGTCGGGGGGAGATTGTGGTCGGGGAGAGATCGTGATCGGGGGGAGATCGTGGTCGGGGGGAGATCGTGATCGGGGGGGATATCGTGGTCGGGGGGAGATTGTGGTCGGGGAGAGATCGTGATCGGGGGGAGATCGTGGTCGGGGGAGATTGTGGTCAGGGGGAGATCGTGGTCGGGGGGGGAGATCGTGGTCGGGGGAGAGCTTGGCCCGGGGGGGAGATTGTGGTCGGGGGAGATTGTGGTCGGGGGGAGATTGTGGTCAGGGGAGATTGTGGTCAGGGGAGATTGTGGTCAGGGGGAGATCGTGGTCGGGGGGAGAGATTGTGGTCGGTGGGGAGAGCGTGGTCAGCGGGGAGATTGTAGTCAGAGGGAAATCATGGGCGGGGGGAGAGATCATGGTCAGCGGAGTGGTCGTGTTCGGAGGGAGATCGTGGTCGGGGGAGATCGTGGTCGGGGGAGATCGTGGTCGGGGGGAGAGATTGTGGTCTGAGGGTGATCGTGTTCAGAGGGAGATCATGGTCATGGGGAGATCGTGGTCTGGGGTGAGAGCGTGGTCGGCGGCGCCGATAACAACCTGGCCTTAACATCAAGAAAACCAAGGAAATCATTGTGGACTTCAGGAAGTCTAAAGGCGGAAGTCACACCCCCATCCACATCCATGGAGTTGTGGTGGAAAGGGTGGACAGCTTTAAGTTCCTCGGAGTCCACATCACAGAAGACCTCTCCTGGTCCCTCAATACCTCCTCTTTGGTGAAGAAGGCCCAGCAGCGCCTATATTTCCTAAGGAGGCTGAAGGGATGTAACCTGTCACCCCGATCCTCTCTAACTTTTACCGCTGCACAATAGAGAGCATCCTGACGAACTGTATCACAGTATGGTATGGCAGCTGTAGCTCCCATGACCGGAAAGCCCTGCAGCGGGTAGTCAAAACTGCCCAACGCATTACCGGCACCCGGCTACCGACCATAGAGAACATCTACCAGAAACGTTGTTTACGGAGGTCACTGACCATCATCAAAGACTCTACCCACCCCAGCCACAGTCTGTTCGCCCCCCTGCCATCTGGGAGACGCTACAGATGCATTCGCACCCGAACGACCAGATTTAGGAACAGCTTCTTTCCCAGGGCTGTCATCCTACTGAACTCCACAAATAAACTCTAAAGCCTGCACATCTGCCAATGCACTTTATTATGTTTATGTTTATGTATTACAAGCCAAATGAATGTTGAATGTTAAATGTCTTAATCTAAATGTACACTCTCGGGAGCCGCAAGCCTACATTTCGTTGTACTGCACTTGTGCACTAACAATGACAATAAAGTTGATTATTATTATCATTATTATTATTATTATATTAGATCGTGGTCAGGGGAGTAAGTGGTTGGGGGAGATCGTGGTCGGGGGAGAGTTCGTGGTTGGGCGGAGATCGTGGTCGGGGAGAGATCGTGATCGGTGGGGTTCTCATGGTCGGGGGGAGATCGTGGTCGGGGAGAGATCGTGGTCAGGGGAGTAAGTGGTTGGGGGGCGATCGTGCTCGGGGGGAGATTGTAGTTGGGGGAGATCGTGGTCAGGGGAGTAAGTGGTTGGGGGGCGATCGTGCTCGGGGGGAGATTGTGGTTGGGGGAGATCGTGGTCAGGGGAGTAAGTGGTTGGGGGGAGATCGTGCTCGGGGGGAGATTGTGGTTGGGGGAGATCGTGGTCGGGGGAGAGTTCGTGGTCGGGCGGAGATCGTGGTCGGGGGGAGATCGTGGTCGGGGAGAGATCGTGATCGGTGGGGTTATCATGGTCGGGGGGAGATCGTGGTCAGGAGAGTAAGTGGTTGGGGGGCGATCGTGCTCGGGGGGAGATTGTGGTTGGGGGAGATCGTGGTCAGGGGAGTAAGTGGTTGGGGGGAGATCGTGCTCGGGGGGAGATTGTGGTTGGGGGAGATCGTGGTCGGGGGAGAGTTCGTGGTCGGGCGGAGATCGTGGTCGGGGGGAGATCGTGGTCGGGGAGAGATCGTGATCGGTGGGGTTATCATGGTCGGGGGGAGATTGTGGTCGGGGAGAGATCGGGATCGGGGGGAGATCGTGGTCGGAGGGGAGAGCGTGGTCGGGGGAGATTGTGGTCAGGGGGAGATCGTGGTCGGGGGGAGAGATCGTGGTCGGGGGGAGAGCGTGGTCAGTGGAGTGATCGTGTTCGGAGGGAGATCGTGGTCGGGACGAGATCATGGTTGGTGGGAGATCGTGGTTGGGGGGAGAGATTGTTGTCGGGGGGGTGATCGTGTTCAGAGGGAGATCGTGGTCATGGGGAGATAGTGGTCTGGGGTGAGATCAAGGTCGGGGGGAGATTGTGGTTGGGGGGAGAGCGTGGTCAGGGGAGTAAGTGGTTGGGGGGAGATCGTGGTCGGGGGGAGATCGTGGTCGGGGGGAGATCGTGATCGGGGGGGGGTTATCATGGTCGTGGGGTGATCGTGGTCGGGGGAGATCGTGGTGGGGGGGAGGTCGTGGTCGGGGGGAGATCGTGGTTGGGGGAGGTCATGGTCGGGGGAGATCATGGTCGAGGGGAGATTGTGGTCGGGGGGAGATCGTGGTTGGGGGTGAGCATGGTCGGGGGGAGAGCGTGGTCGGGGGGAGATCGTGGTGAGGGAGTGATCGTGGTTGGGGGGAGAACGTGGTCGGGGGGAGACCATGGTCAGGGGAGAGATCGTGGTCGGGGGAGAGATCGTGGTCGGGGGAGATCGTAGTCGGGGGAGAGATCGTAGTCGGGGGGAGATCGTGGTCGGGGGGAGAGATCATGGTCGGAGGGAGATCATGGTCGGGGGGAGATCGTAGTCGGGGGAGATCGTAGTCGGGGGAGATCGTGGTCGGGGGTGAGATCGTGGTCGGAGGGAGATCGTGGTCAGGCGGAGATCGAGGTCGGAGGTAGATCGTGGTCAGGGAGAGATCGTGGACGGGGGGAGATCGTGGTTGGGGGGAGATTGTGGTCGGAGGGAGATCGTGGTCGGGGGGTGACATCATGGTCGGGGGGAGATCGTGGTCGGGGGAGGTCGGGGGTCGGGGTTGATCGTGGTCAGAGGGAGGTCCTGGTTGGGGAGAGATCATGGTCATTGAGATCGTGGTCGGTGAGCTCGTGGTCGGGGGAGATCATGGTCGGAGGGAGATCCTGGACGGGGGGGGAGATGGTAGTCAGAGGGAGAACGTGGTCGGGGGGAGATCATGGTCGGGAGGAGATCGTGGTAGGGGGGTGATCGTGTTCGGAGGGAGATCGTGGTCAGGGGGAGGTCGTGGTTGGGGGGAGATCGTGGTCGGGCGAGAGATCTTGGTCGGGGGGGTGATCGTGTTCAGAGGGAGATCGTGGTCGTGGGGAGATCGTGGTCGGGGGGAGATCGTAGTCGGCGGGGGAGATCGTGGTCAGAGGGAGATCGTGGCCGAGGGAAGATCGTGGTCGGGGGGGAGATCATGGTCGGGGAGAGATGGTGGTTGGGGGGAGAGCGTGGTCGGGGGGAGAGATCGTGGCTGGAGGGAGATCGTGATCGGGGGGGATATCATGGTCGGGGGGAGATCGTGGTCGGGGAGAGATTGTGGTCGGGGGGAGAGAGATCGTGGTCAAGGGGGAGAGATTGTGGTCAGGGGGAGATCATGATCGTGGTCGGGGGGAGAGATCGTGGTCGGGGGGAGAGATCGTGGTCGGGGGGGGAGAACGTGGTCGGTGGAGTGATCGTGTTCGGAGGGAGATTGTGGTCGGGGCGAGATCATGGTTAGTAGGAGATCGTGGTTGGGGGGAGAAATTGTTGTCGGGGGGGTGATCGTGTTCAGAGGGAGATCGTGGTCATGGGGAGATAGTGGTCTGGGGTAAGATCGTGGTCGGCGAGAGATTGTGGTCGGGGAGAGATCGTGATCGGGGGGGTTATCATGGTCGTGGGGTGATCGTGGTCAGGGGAGATCGTGGTTGCGGGGGGAGCTCGTGGTCAGGGGGAGATCGTGGTCGAGGGGAGATCGTGGTCGGGGGGGAGATCGTGGTCAGGGTGTGGTCGTGGTCGGGGGGAGATCATGGTCGGGGGGAGATCGTGGTCGGGGGTGAGCGTGGTCGGAGGGGGAGCGTGGTCGGGGGGAGATTGTGGTGGGGGAGTGATCGTGGTTGGGGGGAGATCGTGGTCGGGGGGAGATCATGGTCAGGGGAGAGATCGTGGTCGGGGGGAGAGATCGTGGTTGGGGGAGATCGTAGTCGGGGGAGAGATCGTAGTCGGGGGGAGATCGTGGTCGGGGGGAGATATCATGGTCGGAGGGAGATCATGGTCGGGGGGAGATCGTAGTCGGGGGAGATCGTGGTCGGGGGTGAGATCATGGTCGGGGGTGAGATCGTAGTCGGAGGGAGATCGTGGTCAGGGGGAGATCGAGGTCGGAGGTAGATCGTGGTCGGGGAGAGATCATGGACGGGGGGAGATTGTGGTCGGGGTGAGATCGTGGTCGGAGGGAGATCGTGGTCGGGGGGAGATTGTGGTCAGAGGGAGATCGTGGTCGGGGGGTGACATCATGGTCGGGGGGAGATCGTGGTCGGGGGAGGTCGGGGGTGATCGTGTTCGGAGGGAGGTCCTGGTTGGGGAGAGATCATGGTCATTGAGATCGTGGTCGGTGAGCTCGTGGTCGGGGGAGATCATGGTCGAAGGGAGATCGTGGACGGGGGGGGAGATGGTAGTCAGAGGGAGAACGTGGTCGGGGGGAGATCATGGTCGGGAGGAGATCGTGGTAGGGGGGTGATCGTGTTCGGAGGGAGATCGTGGTCGGGGGGAGGTCGTGGTTGGGGGGAGATCGTGGTCGGGCGAGAGATCTTGGTCGGGGGGGTGATCGTGTTCAGAGGGAGATCGTGGTCGTGGGGAGATCGTGGTCAGGGGGAGATCGTAGTCGGCGGGGGAGATCGTGGTCAGAGGGAGATCGTGGCCGAGGGAAGATCGTGGTCGGGGGGGAGATCGTGGTTGGGGAGAGATTGTGGTTGGGGGGAGAGCGTGGTCAGGGGGAGAGATCGTGGCTGGAGGGAGATCGTGATCGGGGGGGATATCATGGTCGGTGGGAGATCGTGGTCGGGGAGAGATCGTGGTCGGTGGGAGAGAGATCGTGGTCAAGGGGGAGAGATTGTGGTCAGGGGGAGATCATGGTCGTGGGGAGATCGCAGTCGGGGGGAGATCATGGTCGGGGGGAGATCGTGGTTGGGCGGAGATCGTGTTCGAGGGAGAGATCGTGGTCGGGGGTAGATCGTGGTCGGGGGAGATCATGGTCGGGGAGAGATCGTGGTGTGGGGGAGATTGTGGTCAGGGGGAGATTGTGGTTGGGGTGAATCGTGGTTAGTGGGTGATTGTGGTCGGGGGGAGATCATGATCGGCGGGAAATCGTGGTCGGGGTGAGATCATGATTGGGGGGAGATTGTGGTCTGGGGGAGATCATGGTCGGGGGGAGATCGTGGTCAGGCGGAGATCGTGGTCGGGGGGAGATCGTGGTCGGGGAGTGGTCATGGTCAGGGGAGATCGTGGTCGGGGGGAGAGATCATGGTCGGGGGGAGATCGTGGTCAGGGGAGACATCGTGGGGGGGGAGAGTTCGTGGTTGGAGGGATATCGTGGTCGGGGGGAGATCGTGGTCGGGGTGAGATCGTGGTCGGGGGAGATCATGGTAGTGGGGAGATCGTAGTCGGGGAGAGATCGTGGTCGGGGGGAGATCGTGGTCAGGGGAGAGATCGTTGTCGGAGGGAGATCATGGTCGGGGGAGAGATCGTGGTCAGGGGGAGATTGTGGTCGGTGGGAGATCGTGGTCGGCGGGAGATCATGGTCGGGGGGAGATTGTGGTCGGGGAGAGATCGTGGTCAGGGGGGAGATTGTGGTCGTGGGATATCGTGGTCGGTGGTGGAGATCGTGGTTGGGAGAGATCGTGGTTGGGAGAGATCATGGTCAGGGGGAGAGATATCGTGGTCGGGGGGAGATCGTGGTCGGGGTGAGATCGTGGTCGGGGGGAGATCGTGGTCGGCGGAGAGATCGTGGTCGGAGGGAGATCGTGGTTGGGGGAGAGATCGTGGTCAGGGGGAGATCGTGGTCGGGGGGAGATCGTGGTCGGGGAGAGATCATGGTCGGGGGGAGATTGTGGTCGGGGAGAGATTGTGGTCAGGGGGGAGATTGTGGTCGTGGGATATTGTGGTCGGTGGTGGAGATCGTGGTTGGGAGAGATCGTGGTTGGGCGAGATCGTGGTCAGGGGGAGAGATTTCGCGGTCGGGCGGAGATCGTGGTCGGGGGGAGAGAGATCGTGGTCAGGGGGGTGAGATCGTGGTCGGGGGGAGATCGTGGTCGGGGGGAGATTGTGGTCAGAGGGAGATCGTGGTCGGGGGGTGACATCATGGTCGGGGGGAGATCGTGGTCGGGGGAGGTCGGGGGTGATCGTGTTCGGAGGGAGGTCCTGGTTGGGGAGAGATCATGGTCATTGAGATCGTGGTCGGTGAGCTCGTGGTCGGGGGAGATCCTGGTCGAAGGGAGATCGTGGACGGGGGGGGAGATGGTAGTCAGAGGGAGAACGTGGTCGGGGGGAGATCATGGTCGGGAGGAGATCGTGGTAGGGGGGTGATCGTGTTCGGAGGGAGATCGTGGTCGGGGGGTGGTCGTGGTTGGGGGGAGATCGTGGTCGGGCGAGAGATCTTGGTCGGGGGGGTGATCGTGTTCAGAGGGAGATCGTGGTCGTGGGGAGATCGTGGTCAGGGGGAGATCGTAGTCGGCGGGGGAGATCGTGGTCAGAGGGAGATCGTGGCCGAGGGAAGATCGTGGTCGGGGGGGAGATCGTGGTTGGGGAGAGATTGTGGTTGGGGGGAGAGCGTGGTCAGGGGGAGAGATCGTGGCCGGAGGGAGATCGTGATCGGGGGGGATATCATGGTCGGTGGGAGATCGTGGTCGGGGAGAGATCGTGGTCGGTGGGAGAGAGATCGTGGTCAAGGGGGAGAGATTGTGGTCAGGGGGAGATCATGGTCGTGGGGAGATCGCAGTCGGGGGGAGATCATGGTCGGGGGGAGATCGTGGTTGGGCGGAGATCGTGTTCGAGGGAGAGATCGTGGTCGGGGGTAGATCGTGGTCGGGGGAGATCGTGGTCGGGGAGAGATCGTGGTGTGGGGGAGATTGTGGTCGGGGGGAGATTGTGGTTGGGGTGAATCGTGGTTAGTGGGTGATTGTGGTCGGGGGGAGATCATGATCGGCGGGAAATCGTGGTCGGGGTGAGATCATGATTGGGGGGAGATTGTGGTCTGGGGGAGATCATGGTCGGGGGGAGATCGTGGTCAGGCGGAGATCGTGGTCGGGGGGAGATCGTGGTCGGCGGAGAGATCGTGGTCGGAGGGAGATCGTGGTTGGGGGAGAGATCGTGGTCAGGGGGAGATCGTGGTCGGGGGGAGATCGTGGTCGGGGAGAGATCATGGTCGGGGGGAGATTGTGGTCGGGGAGAGATTGTGGTCAGGGGGGAGATTGTGGTCGTGGGATATTGTGGTCGGTGGTGGAGATCGTGGTTGGGAGAGATCGTGGTTGGGCGAGATCGTGGTCAGGGGGAGAGATTTCGCGGTCGGGCGGAGATCGTGGTCGGGGGGAGAGAGGTCGTGGTCAGGGGGGAGAGATCGTGGTCGGGGGGAGATCGTGGTCGGGGGGAGATTGTGGTCAGAGGGAGATCGTGGTCGGGGGGTGACATCATGGTCGGGGGGAGATCGTGGTCGGGGGAGGTCGGGGGTGATCGTGTTCGGAGGGAGGCCCTGGTTGGGGAGAGATCATGGTCATTGAGATCGTGGTCGGTGAGCTCGTGGTCGGGGGAGATCATGGTCGAAGGGAGATCGTGGACGGGGGGGGAGATGGTAGTCAGAGGGAGAACGTGGTCGGGGGGAGATCATGGTCGGGAGGAGATCGTGGTAGGGGGGTGATCGTGTTCGGAGGGAGATCGTGGTCGGGGGGAGGTCGTGGTCGGGAGGAGATCGTGGTAGGGGGGTGATCGTGTTCGGAGGGAGATCGTGGTCGGGGGGAGGTCGTGGTTGGGGGGAGATCGTGGTCGGGCGAGAGATCTTGGTCGGGGGGGTGATCGTGTTCAGAGGGAGATCGTGGTCGTGGGGAGATCGTGGTCAGGGGGAGATCGTAGTCGGCGGGGGAGATCGTGGTCAGAGGGAGATCGTGGCCGAGGGAAGATCGTGGTCGGGGGGGAGATCGTGGTTGGGGAGAGATTGTGGTTGGGGGGAGAGCGTGGTCAGGGGGAGAGATCGTGGCCGGAGGGAGATCGTGATCGGGGGGGATATCATGGTCGGTGGGAGATCGTGGTCGGGGAGAGATCGTGGTCGGTGGGAGAGAGATCGTGGTCAAGGGGGAGAGATTGTGGTCAGGGGGAGATCATGGTCGTGGGGAGATCGCAGTCGGGGGGAGATCATGGTCGGGGGGAGATCGTGGTTGGGCGGAGATCGTGTTCGAGGGAGAGATCGTGGTCGGGGGTAGATCGTGGTCGGGGGAGATCGTGGTCGGGGAGAGATCGTGGTGTGGGGGAGATTGTGGTCGGGGGGAGATTGTGGTTGGGGTGAATCGTGGTTAGTGGGTGATTGTGGTCGGGGGGAGATCATGATCGGCGGGAAATCGTGGTCGGGGTGAGATCATGATTGGGGGGAGATTGTGGTCTGGGGGAGATCATGGTCGGGGGGAGATCGTGGTCAGGCGGAGATCGTGGTCGGGGGGAGATCGTGGTCGGGGAGTGGTCATGGTCAGGGGAGATCGTGGTCGGGGGGAGAGATCATGGTCGGGGGGAGATCGTGGTCAGGGGAGACATCGTGGGGGGGGAGAGTTCGTGGTTGGAGCGATATCGTGGTCGGCGGGAGATCGTGGTCGGGGTGAGATCGTGGTCGGGGGGAGATCATGGTAGTGGGGAGATCGTAGTCGGGGAGAGATCGTGGTCAGGGGGAGATCGTGGTCAGGGGAGAGATCGTTGTCGGAGGGAGATCATGGTCGGGGGAGAGATCGTGGTCAGGGGGAGATTGTGGTCGGTGGGAGATCGTGGTCGGCGGGAGATCATGGTCGGGGGGAGATTGTGGTCGGGGAGAGATCGTGGTCAGGGGGGAGATTGTGGTCGTGGGATATCGTGGTCGGTGGTGGAGATCGTGGTTGGGAGAGATCGTGGTTGGGAGAGATCATGGTCAGGGGGAGAGATATCGTGGTCGGGGGGAGATCGTGGTCGGGGTGAGATCGTGGTCGGGGGGAGATCGTGGTCGGCGGAGAGATCGTGGTCGGAGGGAGATCGTGGTTGGGGGAGAGATCGTGGTCAGGGGGAGATCGTGGTCGGGGGGAGATCGTGGTCGGGGAGAGATCATGGTCGGGGGGAGATTGTGGTCGGGGAGAGATCGTGGTCAGGGGGAGATTGTGGTCGTGGGATATTGTGGTCGGTGGTGGAGATCGTGGTTGGGAGAGATCGTGGTTGGGCGAGATCGTGGTCAGGGGGAGAGATTTCGCGGTCGGGCGGAGATCGTGGTCGGGGGGAGAGAGATCGTGGTCAGGGGGGAGAGATCGTGGTCGGGGGGAGATCGTGGTCGTGGGGAGATCGTGGTCGGGGGGCAGATTGTGGTTGCGGGGAGAGAGATCGTGGTCGGGGGAGATCGTGGTCGGGTGGAGATCGAGGTTGGGGGGAGATCATGGTCGGTGGTGGAGATCGTGTTTGGGGGAGATTGTGGTCGGGGAGAGATCGTGATCGGGGGGAGATCGTGGTCGGAGAGGAGAGCGCGGTCGGGGGAGATTGTGGTCAGGGGGAGATTGTGGTCGGGGGGAGAGATCGTGGTCGGGAGAGAGCTAGAGAGCTTGGTCCGGGGGGGAGATTATGGTCGGGGGAGATTGTGGTCGGGGGGAGATTGTGGTCGGGGGAGATTGTGGTCGGGGGGGGAGCATGGTCGGGGGGAGAGCGTGGTCGGGGGGAGAGCGTGGTCGGGGGAGATTGTAGTCAGGGGGAGATCGTGGTCGGGGGGAGAGATCGTGGTCGGGGGAGAGCTTGGTCTGGGGGGGAGATTGTGGTCTGGGGGAGATCGTGGTCGGGGGGAGAGATCGTGGTCGGGGGGAGAGATGGTGGTCGGGGGAAGATTGTGGTCGGGGGAGAGGGTGGTCGGGGGGAGATCGTGGTCGAGGGGAGATCGTGGTCAGGGGGAGATCGTGGTCAGGGGGAGATCGTGGTCAGGGGGAGATCGTGGTCAGGGGGAGATCGTGGTCAGGGGGATCGTGGTCGGTGAGCTCGTGGTCGGGGGAGATCGTGGTCAGGTGGAGATCGTGGTTGGGGGAGATCGTGGTCGGGGGGATCGTGGTTGAGGGGAGATCGTGGTCGGGGGGTGGTCTTTATGGGGGAGATCGTGGTCGTGAGAGATCATGGTCAGGGGGAGAGATATCGTGTTCGGGGGGAGATCGTGGTCGGGGTGAGATCATCGTCAGGGGAGATCGTGGTCGGGGGAGATAGTTGTTGGGGGAGAGATTTTGGTCGGGGGGCGAGATCATGGTCGGGTGGGGTAGAGATCGTGGTTGGAGGGAGATCGTGGTTGTGGGGAGATCGTGGTTGGGGGGAGAGCGTGGTCAGGGGGAGAGATCGTGGTCGGAGGGAGATCATGGTCGGGGGGAGATCGTGGTCAGGGGAGATCGTGGTCGTGGGGAGATCTTGGTGGGGAAGATCGTGGTCGGGGGGGAGATCGTGGTTGGGGGAGATCGTGGTTGGCGGGGGGATCGTGGTTGGGGGAGAGATCGTGGCCGGAGGGAGATCGTGATTGTGGGGGGATATCATGGTCGGGGGGAGATCATGGTCGGGGAGAGATTGTGATGGGGGGAGATCATGGTCGGGGGAGATCGTGGTCGGGCAGAGATCGTGGTCGCGGGAGAGATTGTGGTTGGGGGGAGATCATGGTCGCGGGAGATCGTGGTCGGGGAGAGATCGTGGTCGGGGGGAGAGATCGTGGTCGGGGGGGTGATCGTGTTCAGAGGGAGATCGTGGTCATGGGGAGATCGTGGTCTGGGGTGAGATCATGGTCAAGGAGAGATTGTGGTTGGGGGGTGAGATTGTGGTTGGGGGGAGAGCGTGGTCAGGGGGAGAGATCGTAGTCGGAGGGAGATCATGGTCGGGGGAGATCGTGGTCAGGGGAGTAAGTGGTTGGGGGGAGATCGTGGTCGGGGGGAGATTGTGGTTGGGGGAGTTCGTGGTCGGGCGGAGATCGTGGTCCGGGGGAGATCGTGGTCGGGGAGGGATCGTGATCGGGGGGGTTATCATGGTCGGCGGGAGATCGTGGTTGGGGGAGATCGTGGTCGGGGGGGATCGTGGTCGGGGGGAGATCGTGGTCGGGGGGAGATCGTGGTCGGGGAGAGATCATGGTCGGGGGGAGATTGTGGTCGGGGAGAGATTGTGGTCAGGGGGGAGATTGTGGTCGTGGGATATTGTGGTCGGTGGTGGAGATCGTGGTTGGGAGAGATCGTGGTTGGGCGAGATCGTGGTCAGGGGGAGAGATTTCGCGGTCGGGCGGAGATCGTGGTCGGGGGGAGAGAGATCGTGGTCAGGGGGGAGAGATCGTGGTCGGGGGGAGATCGTGGTCGGGGGGAGATTGTGGTCAGAGGGAGATCGTGGTCGGGGGGTGACATCATGGTCGGGGGGAGATCGTGGTCGGGGGAGGTCGGGGGTGATCGTGTTCGGAGGGAGGTCCTGGTTGGGGAGAGATCATGGTCATTGAGATCGTGGTCGGTGAGCTCGTGGTCGGGGGAGATCATGGTCGAAGGGAGATCGTGGACGGGGGGGGAGATGGTAGTCAGAGGGAGAACGTGGTCGGGGGGAGATCATGGTCGGGAGGAGATCGTGGTAGGGGGGTGATCGTGTTCGGAGGGAGATCGTGGTCGGGGGGAGGTCGTGGTTGGGGGGAGATCGTGGTCGGGCGAGAGATCTTGGTCGGGGGGGTGATCGTGTTCAGAGGGAGATCGTGGTCGTGGGGAGATCGTGGTCAGGGGGAGATCGTAGTCGGCGTGGGAGATCGTGGTCAGAGGGAGATCGTGGCCGAGGGAAGATCGTGGTCGGGGGGGAGATCGTGGTTGGGGAGAGATTGTGGTTGGGGGGAGAGCGTGGTCAGGGGGAGAGATCGTGGCCGGAGGGAGATCGTGATCGGGGGGGATATCATGGTCGGTGGGAGATCGTGGTCGGGGAGAGATCGTGGTCGGTGGGAGAGAGATCGTGGTCAAGGGGGAGAGATTGTGGTCAGGGGGAGATCATGGTCGTGGGGAGATCGCAGTCGGGGGGAGATCATGGTCGGGGGGAGATCGTGGTTGGGCGGAGATCGTGTTCGAGGGAGAGATCGTGGTCGGGGGTAGATCGTGGTCGGGGGAGATCGTGGTCGGGGAGAGATCGTGGTGTGGGGGAGATTGTGGTCGGGGGGAGATTGTGGTTGGGGTGAATCGTGGTTAGTGGGTGATTGTGGTCGGGGGGAGATCATGATCGGCGGGAAATCGTGGTCGGGGTGAGATCATGATTGGGGGGAGATTGTGGTCTGGGGGAGATCATGGTCGGGGGGAGATCGTGGTCAGGCGGAGATCGTGGTCGGGGGGAGATCGTGGTCGGCGGAGAGATCGTGGTCGGAGGGAGATCGTGGTTGGGGGAGAGATCGTGGTCAGGGGGAGATCGTGGTCGGGGGGAGATCGTGGTCGGGGAGAGATCGTGGTCAGGGGGAGATCGTGGTCGGGGGGAGATCGTGGTCGGGGAGAGATCATGGTCGGGGGGAGATTGTGGTCGGGGAGAGATCGTGGTCAGGGGGGAGATTGTGGTCGTGGGATATTGTGGTCGGTGGTGGAGATCGTGGTTGGGAGAGATCGTGGTTGGGCGAGATCGTGGTCAGGGGGAGAGATTTCGCGGTCGGGCGGAGATCGTGGTCGGGGGGAGAGAGATCGTGGTCAGGGGGGAGAGATCGTGGTCGGGGGGAGATCGTGGTCGTGGGGAGATCGTGGTCGGGGGGCAGATTGTGGTTGCGGGGAGAGAGATCGTGGTCGGGGGAGATCGTGGTCGGGTGGAGATCGAGGTTGGGGGGAGATCATGGTCGGTGGTGGAGATCGTGGTTGGGGGAGATTGTGGTCGGGGAGAGATCGTGATCGGGGGGAGATCGTGGTCGGAGAGGAGAGCGCGGTCGGGGGAGATTGTGGTCAGGGGGAGATTGTGGTCGGGGGGAGAGATCGTGGTCGGGAGAGAGCTAGAGAGCTTGGTCCGGGGGGGAGATTATGGTCGGGGGAGATTGTGGTCGGGGGGAGATTGTGGTCGGGGGAGATTGTGGTCGGGGGGGGAGCATGGTCGGGGGGAGAGCGTGGTCGGGGGGAGAGCATGGTCGGGGGAGATTGTAGTCAGGGGGAGATCGTGGTCAGGGGGAGAGATCGTGGTCGGGGGAGAGCTTGGTCTGGGGGGGGAGATTGTGGTCTGGGGGAGATCGTGGTCGGGGGGAGAGATCGTGGTCGGGGGGAGAGATGGTGGTCGGGGGAAGATTGTGGTCGGGGGAGAGGGTGGTCGGGGGGGAGATCGTGGTCGAGGGGAGATCGTGGTCAGGGGGAGATCGTGGTCAGGGGGAGATCGTGGTCAGGGGGAGATCGTGGTCAGGGGGAGATCGTGGTCAGGGGGAGATCGTGGTCAGGGGGATCGTGGTCGGTGAGCTCGTGGTCGGGGGAGATCGTGGTCAGGTGGAGATCGTGGTTGGGGGAGATCGTGGTCGGGGGGATCGTGGTTGAGGGGAGATCGTGGTCGGGGGGTGGTCTTTACGGGGGAGATCGTGGTCGTGAGAGATCATGGTCAGGGGGAGAGATATCGTGTTCGGGGGGAGATCGTGGTCGGGGTGAGATCATCGTCAGGGGAGATCGTGGTCGGGGGAGATAGTTGTTGGGGGAGAGATTTTGGTCGGGGGGCGAGATCATGGTCGGGTGGGGTAGAGATCGTGGTTGGAGGGAGATCGTGGTTGTGGGGAGATCGTGGTTGGGGGGAGAGCGTGGTCAGGGGGAGAGATCGTGGTCGGAGGGAGATCATGGTCGGGGGGAGATCGTGGTCAGGGGAGATCGTGGTCGTGGGGAGATCTTGGTGGGGAAGATCGTGGTCGGGGGGGAGATCGTGGTTGGGGGAGATCGTGGTTGGCGGGGGGATCGTGGTTGGGGGAGAGATCGTGGCCGGAGGGAGATCGTGATTGTGGGGGGATATCATGGTCGGGGGGAGATCATGGTCGGGGAGAGATTGTGATGGGGGGAGATCATGGTCGGGGGAGATCGTGGTCGGGCAGAGATCGTGGTCGCGGGAGAGATTGTGGTTGGGGGGAGATCATGGTCGCGGGAGATCGTGGTCGGGGAGAGATCGTGGTCGGGGGGAGAGATCGTGGTCGGGGGGGTGATCGTGTTCAGAGGGAGATCGTGGTCATGGGGAGATCGTGGTCTGGGGTGAGATCATGGTCAAGGAGAGATTGTGGTTGGGGGGAGAGATTGTGGTTGGGGGGAGAGCGTGGTCAGGGGGAGAGATCGTGGTCGGAGGGAGATCATGGTCGGGGGAGATCGTGGTCAGGGGAGTAAGTGGTTGGGGGGAGATCGTGGTCGGGGGGAGATTGTGTTTGGGGGAGTTCGTGGTCGGGCGGAGATCGTGGTCCGGGGGAGATCGTGGTCGGGGAGGGATCGTGATCGGGGGGGTTATCATGGTCGGCGGGAGATCGTGGTTGGGGGAGATCGTGGTCGGGGGGGATCGTGGTCGGGGGGAGATCGTGGTCGGGGGGAGATCGTGGTCGGGGGAGATCGTGGTTGAGGGGAGATCATGGTCGGGGGGAAGATCGTGGTCGGGGGGTGGTCTTTACAGGGGAGATCGTGGTCGGGAGAGATCATGGTCAGGGGAGAGATATCGTGTTCGGGGGGAGATCGTGGTCGGGGGGAGATCATAGTCGGGGGGAGATCGTGGTCGGGGGAGATAGTTGTCGGGGGAGAGATTGTGGTCGGGGGGAGAGATCATGGTCGGGGGGTAGAGATCGTGGTTGGAGGGAGATCGTGGTCGTGGGGAGATCGTGGTCGGGGGGAGATCGTGGTCGGGGGAGATTGTGGTCAGGGGGGAGATCGTGGTCGTGGGGAGATCTTGGTGGGGGGAGAGCGTGGTCAGGGGGAGAGATCGTGGTCGGAGGGAGATCATGGTCGGGGGGAGATCATGGTCGGGGGAGATTGTGGTCAGGGGGGAGATCGTGGTCGTGGGGAGATCTTGGTGGGGGGAGATCGTGGTCGGGGGGGAGATCGTGGTTGGGGGAGAGATCGTGGATGGGGGGAGATCGTGGTCGGTGGGGGGATCGTGGTTGGGGGAGATCGTGGTCGGGGGGAGAGATCATGGCCGGAGGGAGATCGTGATTGCGGGGGGATATCATGGGCGGGGGGAGATCATGGTCGGGGAGAGATTGTGATGGGGGGAGATCGTGGTTGGGGGGAGATCGTGGTCGGGCGGAGGTCGTGGTCGCGGGAGAGATTGTGGTCGGGGGGAGATCATGGTCAGGGGAGATTGTGGTCGGGGAGAGATCGTGGTCGGGGGGTGAGATCGTGGTCGGGGGGAGATCGTGGTGTGGGGGAGATTGTGGTCGGGCGGAGATTGTGGTTGGGGTGGATCGTGGTCAGGGGGTGATCGTGGTCTGGGGGAGATTGTGGTTGGGGGGAGATCATGGTCGGCGGGAAATCGTGGTCGGGGTGAGATCATGGTTGGGGGGAGATTGTGGTCCAGGGGAGATCATGGTCGGGGGGAGATCGTTGTCGGGGGGAGATCGTGGTCAGGGGGAGATCGTGGTCAAGGGGAGATCATGGTCGGAGGGGGTGAGATCGTGGTCGGGGAGAGAACGTGATCGGGGGAGATCATATGGTCGGGGAGAGATCGTGGTTGAGGGGAGTTCGTGGTCGGGGGGAGTTACTGGTCGGGGGGAGAGATCGTTGTCGGGGGGGAGATTGTGGTCGGGGGAGATCATGGTCGGGGTGGAGAGATGGTGGACGAGGGGAGTTCGTGGCCGGGGGGAGATAGTGGTCGGGAGGAGATCGTGGTCGGGGGGAGATCGTGGTCGGGGGGAGATCGTGGTCGGGGGGTGATCGTGGTCGGGGGGAGATCGTAGTCGGGGCGAGATCGTGGTCGGGGGGGAGCTCATGGTCAGGGGGAGATTGTGGTCGGGGGAGATCGTGGCCGGGGAGAGATCGTGGTCGGGGGGAGAGCGTGGTCGGGGGGAGAGCGTGGTCGGGGGATAGATCGTGGTCAGGGGAGAGATCGATGTCGGGGGGAGATCGTAGTCGGGGGGAGAGATCGTAGTCGGGGGAGAGGTCATGGTCAGGGGGAGATCGTGGTTGGGGAGAGAGATCGTGGTCAGGGGAGATCGTGGTCGGGGGAGATCGTCGTCGGGGGAGAGATCGTGGTCGGGGGGAGATCGTGGTCGGGGGGGAGATCGTGGTCGGGGGAGATCGAGGTCGGGGGAGATCGAGATCGGGGGAGATCGTGGTTGGTGGGAAATCGTGATCGGGGGGAGATCGTGGTTGGAGGGAGATCGTGGTCGGGGGGACATCGTGGTTGGAGGGAGATCGTGTTCGGGGGGAGATCGTGGTCGGGGGAGATCGTAGACGGGGGAGAGATCATGGTCGGGGAGAGATCCTGGTCGGGGGAGATCATGGTCGGGGAGAGATCGTGGTCGAGGGGAGTTCGTGGTCGGGGGGAGTTAGTGGTCATGGGGGAGAGATTGTTGTCGGGGGGAGATCGTGGTCGGGGGAGATCATGGTCGGGGGGGAGAGATGGTGGTCGAGGGGAGTTCGTGGTCGGGGGGAGATAGTGGTCGGGAGGACATCGTGGTTGGGGGGAGATCGCGGTCGGGGTGAGATCGTGGTCGGGGGAGATCGTGGTCGGGGGGAGATCGTGGTCGGGGAGAGATCATGTTCGGGGGGAGCTCCTGGTCGGATGAAGATCGAGGTCAAGGGGGAGATCGTGGTCGGGGGGAGATCGTGGTCAGGAGAGATCGTGGCCAGGAGGAGAGATCGTGGTCGGGGGGAGACCGTGGTCGGGGGAGATCGTGGTCGGGGGAGATCGTGGTCAGGGGAGATCGTGGTCGGGGGGAAAGATCGTGGTCGGGGGGAGATCAAGGTCGGGGGGTGATCGTGGTCGGGGGTAGATCGTGGTCGGGGAGAGATCGTGGTCGGGAGGAGATCGTGGTAGGGGGGTGATCGTGTTCGGAGGGAGATCGTGGTCGGGGGGAGGTCGTGGTTGGGGGGAGATCGTGGTCGGGCGAGAGATCTTGGTCGGGCGGGTGATCGTGTTCAGAGGGAGATCGTGGTCGTGGGGAGATCGTGGTCAGGGGGAGATCGTAGTCGGCGGGGGAGATCGTGGTCAGAGGGAGATCGTGGCCAAGGGAAGATCGTGGTCGGGGGGGAGATCGTGGTCGGGGAGAGATTGTGGTTGGGGGGAAGAGCGTGGTCCGGGGGGAGAGATCGTGGCCGGAGGGAGATCGTGATCGGGGGGGGATATCATGGTCGGTGGGAGATCGTGGTCGGGGAGAGATCGTGGTCAGGGGGAGAGAGATCGTGGTCAAGGGGGAGAGATTGTGGTCAGGGGGAGATCATGGTCGTGGGGAGATCACAGTCGGGGGGAGATCATGGTCGGGGGGAGATCGTGGTTGGGCGGAGATCGTGTTCGAGGGAGAGATCGTGGTCGGGGGTAGATCGTGGTCGGGGGAGATCGTGGTCGGGGAGAGATCGTGGTGTGGGGGAGATTGTGGTCGGGGGGAGATTGTGGTTGGGGTGGATCGTGGTTAGTGGGTGATTGTGGTCGGGGGGAGATCCTGATCGGCGGGAAATCGTGGTCGGGGTGAGATCATGATTGGGGGGAGATTGTGGTCTGGGGGAGATCATGGTCGGGGGGAGATCGTGGTCGGGCGGAGATCGTGGTCGGGGGGAGATTGTGGTCGGAGGGAGAGATCGTGGTCGGGGGGAGAGATGGTGGTCGGGGGAAGATTGTGGTCGGGGGGAAAGGGTGGTCGGGGGGAGATCGTGGTCGAGGGGAGATCGTGGTCAGGGGGAGATCGTGGTCAGGGGGAGATCGTGGTCAGGGGGAGATCGTGGTCAGGGGGATCGTGGTCGGTGAGCTCGTGGTCGGGGGAGATCGTGGTCAGGTGGAGATCGTGGTTGGGGGAGATCGTGGTCGGGGGGATCGTGGTTGAGGGGAGATCATGGTCGGGGGGGATATCGTGGTCGGGGGTGGTCTTTACGGGGGAGATCGTGGTCGGGAGAGATCATGGTCAGGGGGAGAGATATCGTGTTCGGGGGGAGATCGTGGTCAGGGGAGATCGTGGTCGGGGGAGATAGTTGTCGGGGGAGAGATTTTGGTCGGGGGGAGAGATCATGGTCGGGGGAGAGATCGTGGTCAGGGGGAGATTGTGGTCGGTGGGAGATCGTGGTCGGCGGGAGATCATGGTCGGGGGGAGATTGTGGTCGGGGAGAGATCGTGGTCAGGGGGGAGATTGTGGTCGTGGTATATCGTGGTCGGTGGTGGAGATCGTGGTTGGGAGAGATCGTGGTTGGGAGAGATCATGGTCAGGGGGAGAGATATCGTGGTCGGGGGGAGATCGTGGTCGGGGTGAGATCGTGGTCGGGGGGAGATCGTGGTCGGCGGAGAGATCGTGGTCGGAGGGAGATCGTGGTTGGGGGAGAGATCGTGGTCAGGGGGAGATCGTGGTCGGGGGGAGATCGTGGTCGGGGAGAGATCATGGTCGGGGGGAGATTGTGGTCGGGGAGAGATCGTGGTCAGGGGGGAGATTGTGGTCGTGGGATATTGTGGTCGGTGGTGGAGATCGTGGTTGGGAGAGATCGTGGTTGGGCGAGATCGTGGTCAGGGGGAGAGATTTCGCGGTCGGGCGGAGATCGTGGTCGGGGGGAGAGAGATCGTGGTCAGGGGGGAGAGATCGTGGTCGGGGGGAGATCGTGGTCGTGGGGAGATCGTGGTCGGGGGGCAGATTGTGGTTGCGGGGAGAGAGATCGTGGTCGGGGGAGATCGTGGTCGGGTGGAGATCGAGGTTGGGGGGAGATCATGGTCGGTGGTGGAGATCGTGGTTGGGGGAGATTGTGGTCGGGGAGAGATCGTGATCGGGGGGAGATCGTGGTCGGAGAGGAGAGCGCGGTCGGGGGAGATTGTGGTCAGGGGGAGATTGTGGTCGGGGGGAGAGATCGTGGTCGGGAGAGAGCTAGAGAGCTTGGTCCGGGGGGGAGATTATGGTCGGGGGAGATTGTGGTCGGGGGGAGATTGTGCTCGGGGGAGATTGTGGTCGGGGGGGGACCGTGGTCGGGGGGAGAGCGTGGTCGGGGGGAGAGCGTGGTCGGGGGAGATTGTAGTCAGGGGGAGATCGTGGTCGGGGTGAGAGATCGTGGTCGGGGGAGAGCTTGGTCTGGGGGGGAGATTGTGGTCTGGGGGAGATCGTGGTCGGGGGTAGAGATCGTGGTCGGGGGGAGAGATCGTGGTCGGGGGGAGAGATGGTGGTCGGGGGAAGATTGTGGTCGGGGGGAGAGGGTGGTCGGGGGGAGATCGTGGTCGAGGGGAGATCGTGGTCAGGGGGAGATCGTGGTCAGGGGGAGATCGTGGTCAGGGGGAGATCGTGGTCAGGGGGAGATCGTGGTCAGGGGGATCGTGGTCGGTGAGCTCGTGGTCGGGGGAGATCGTGGTCAGGTGGAGATCGTGGTTGGGGGAGGTCGTGGTCGGGGGGATCGTGGTTGAGGGGATATCGTGGTCGGGGGGTGGTCTTCACGGGGGAGATCGTGGTCGGGAGAGATCATGGTCAGGGGGAGAGATATCGTGTTCGGGGGGAGATCGTGGTCGGGGTGAGATCATCGTCAGGGGAGATCATGGTCGGGGGAGATAGTTGTTGGGGGAGAGATTTTGGTCGGGGGGCGAGATCATGGTCGGGTGGGGTAGAGATCGTGGTTGGAGGGAGATCGTGGTCGTGGGGAGATCGTGGTTGGGGGGAGAGCGTGGTCAGGGGGAGAGATCGTGGTCGGAGGGAGATCATGGTCGGGGGGAGATCGTGGTCAGGGGAGATCGTGGTCGTGGGGAGATCTTGGTGGGGAAGATCGTGGTCGGGGGGGAGATCGTGGTTGGGGGAGATCGTGGTTGGCGGGGGGATCGTGGTTGGGGGAGAGATCGTGGCCGGAGGGAGATCGTGATTGTGGGGGGATATCATGGTCGGGGGGAGATCATGGTCGGGGAGAGATTGTGATGGGGGGAGATCATGGTCGGGGGAGATCGTGGTCGGGCAGAGATCGTGGTTGCGGGAGAGATTGTGGTTGGGGGGAGATCATGGCCGCGGGAGATCGTGGTCGGGGAGAGATCGTGGTCGGGGGGAGAGATCGTGGTCGGGGGGGTGATCGTGTTCAGAGGGAGATCGTGGTCATGGGGAGATCGTGGTCTGGGGTGAAATCATGGTCAAGGAGAGATTGTGGTTGGGGGGAGAGATTGTGGTTGGGGGGAGAGCGTGGTCAGGGGGAGAGATCGTGGTCGGAGGGAGATCATGGTCGGGGGAGATCGTGGTCAGGGGAGTAAGTGGTTGGGGGGAGATCGTGGTCGGGGGGAGATTGTGGTTGGGGGAGTTCGTGGTCGGGCGGAGATCGTGGTCCGGGGGAGATCGTGGTCGGGGAGGGATCGTGATCGGGGGGGTTATCATGGTCGGCGGGAGATCGTGGTTGGGGGAGATCGTGGTCGGGGGGGATCGTGGTCGGGGGGAGATCGTGGTCGGGGGGAGATCGTGGTCGGGGGAGATCGTGGTTGAGGGGAGATTATGGTCGGGGGGAAGATCGTGGTCGGGGGGTGGTCTTTACAGGGGAGATCGTGGTCGGGAGAGATCATGGTCAGGGGAGAGATATCGTGGTCGGGGGGAGATCGTGGTCGGGGGGAGATCATAGTCGGGGGGAGATCGTGGTCGGGGGAGATAGTTGTCGGGGGAGAGATTGTGGTCGGGGGGAGAGATCATGGTCGGGGGGTAGAGATCGTGGTTGGAGGGAGATCGTGGTCGTGGGGAGATCGTGGTCGGGGGGAGATCGTGGTCGGGGGAGATTGTGGTCAGGGGGGAGATCGTGGTCGTGGGGAGATCTTGGTGGGGGGAGAGCGTGGTCAGGGGGAGAGATCGTGGTCGGAGGGAGATCATGGTCGGGGGGAGATCATGGTCGGGGGAGATTGTGGTCAGGGGGGAGATCGTGGTCGTGGGGAGATCTTGGTGGGGGGAGATCGTGGTCGGGGGGGAGATCGTGGTTGGGGGAGAGATCGTGGATGGGGGGAGATCGTGGTCGGGGGGGGATCGTGGTTGGGGGAGATCGTGGTCGGGTGGAGAGATCATGGCCGGAGGGAGATCGTGATTGCGGGGGGATATCATGGGCGGGGGGAGATCATGGTCGGGGAGAGATTGTGATGGGGGGAGATCGTGGTTGGGGGGAGATCGTGGTCGGGCGGAGGTCGTGGTCGCGGGAGAGATTGTGGTCGGGGGGAGATCATGGTCAGGGGAGATTGTGGTCGGGGAGAGATCGTGGTCGGGGGGTGAGATCGTGGTCGGGGGGAGATCGTGGTGTGGGGGAGATTGTGGTCGGGGGGAGATTGTGGTTGGGGTGGATCGTGGTCAGGGGGTGATCGTGGTCTGGGGGAGATTGTGGTTGGGGGGAGATCATGGTCGGCGGGAAATCGTGGTCGGGGTGAGATCATGGTTGGGGGGAGATTGTGGTCCAGGGGAGATCATGGTCGGGGGGAGATCGTTGTCGGGGGGAGATCGTGGTCAGGGGGAGATCGTGGTCAAGGGGAGATCATGGTCGGAGGGGGTGAGATCGTGGTCGGGGAGAGAACGTGATCGGGGGAGATCATATGGTCGGGGAGAGATCGTGGTTGAGGGGAGTTCGTGGTCGGGGGGAGTTACTGGTCGGGGGGAGAGATCGTTGTCGGGGGGGAGATTGTGGTCGGGGGAGATCATGGTCGGGGTGGAGAGATGGTGGACGAGGGGGGTTCGTGGCCGGGGGGAGATAGTGGTCGGGAGGAGATCGTGGTCGGGGGGAGATCGTGGTCGGGGGGAGATCGTGGTTGGGGGGAGATCGTGTTCGGAGGCAGATTGTGTCCGGGGGGAGATCGTGGTCGGATGGAGATCAAGGTCAAGGGGGACATCGTGGTCGGGGGGAGATCGTGGTCAGGAGAGATCGTGGTCAGGGGGAGAGATCGTGGTTGGGGGGAGACCGTGGTCGGGGGAGATCGTGGTTGGGGGGAGAGATCGTGGTCGGGGGGAGATCGTGGTCGGGGGGAGATTGTGGTTGGGGGGGGAGATCGTTGACGGGGGGGAGATCGTGGTCGGGGGGAGATCGTGGTCGGGGGGAGATCGTGGTCGGGGGGTGATCGTGGTCGGGGGGAGATCGTAGTCGGGGCGAGATCGTGGTCGGGGGGGAGCTCATGGTCAGGGGGAGATTGTGGTCGGGGGAGATCGTGGCCGGGGAGAGATCGTGGTCGGGGGGAGAGCGTGGTCGGGGGGAGAGCGTGGTCGGGGGATAGATCGTGGTCAGGGGAGAGATCGATGTCGGGGGGAGATCGTAGTCGGGGGGAGAGATCGTAGTCGGGGGAGAGGTCATGGTCAGGGGGAGATCGTGGTTGGGGAGAGAGATCGTGGTCAGGGGAGATCGTGGTCGGGGGAGATCGTCGTCGGGGGAGAGATCGTGGTCGGGGGGAGATCGTGGTCGGGGGGGAGATCGTGGTCGGGGGAGATCGAGGTCGGGGAGATCGAGATCGGGGGAGATCGTGGTTGGTGGGAAATCGTGATCGGGGGGAGATCGTGGTTGGAGGGAGATCGTGGTCGGGGGGACATCGTGGTTGGAGGGAGATCGTGTTCGGGGGGAGATCGTGGTCGGGGGAGATCGTAGACGGGGGAGAGATCATGGTCGGGGAGAGATCCTGGTCGGGGGAGATCATGGTCGGGGAGAGATCGTGGTCGAGGGGAGTTCGTGGTCGGGGTGAGTTAGTGGTCATGGGGGAGAGATTGTTGTCGGGGGGAGATCGTGGTCGGGGGAGATCATGGTCGGGGGGGAGAGATGGTGGTCGAGGGGAGTTCGTGGTCGGGGGGAGATAGTGGTCGGGAGGACATCGTGGTTGGGGGGAGATCGCGGTCGGGATGAGATCGTGGTCGGGGGAGATCGTGGTCGGGGGGAGATCGTGGTCGGGGAGAGATCATGTTCGGGGGGAGCTCCTGGTCGGATGAAGATCGAGGTCAAGGGGGAGATCGTGGTCGGGGGGAGATCGTGGTCAGGAGAGATCGTGGCCAGGAGGAGAGATCGTGGTCGGGGGGAGACCGTGGTCGGGGGAGATCGTGGTCGGGGGAGATCGTGGTCAGGGGAGATCGTGGTCGGGGGGAAAGATCGTGGTCGGGGGGTGATCAAGGTCGGGGGGTGATCGTGGTCGGGGGTAGATCGTGGTCGGGGAGAGATCGTGGTCGGGAGGAGATCGTGGTAGGGGGGTGATCGTGTTCGGAGGGAGATCGTGGTCGGGGGGAGGTCGTGGTTGGGGGGAGATCGTGGTCGGGCGAGAGATCTTGGTCGGGGGGGTGATCGTGTTCAGAGGGAGATCGTGGTCGTGGGGAGATCGTGGTCAGGGGGAGATCGTAGTCGGCGGGGGAGATCGTGGTCAGAGGGAGATCGTGGCCAAGGGAAGATCGTGGTCGGGGGGGAGATCGTGGTCGGGGAGAGATTGTGGTTGGGGGGAAGAGCGTGGTCCAGGGGGAGAGATCGTGGCCGGAGGGAGATCGTGATCGGGGGAGGGATATCATGGTCGGTGGGAGATCGTGGTCGGGGAGAGATCGTGGTCGGGGGGAGAGAGATCGTGGTCAAGGGGGAGAGATTGTGGTCAGGGGGAGATCATGGTCGTGGGGAGATCACAGTCGGGGGGAGATCATGGTCGGGGGGAGATCGTGGTTGGGCGGAGATCGTGTTCGAGGGAGAGATCGTGGTCGGGGGTAGATCGTGGTCGGGGGAGATCGTGGTCGGGGAGAGATCGTGGTGTGGGGGAGATTGTGGTCGGGGGGAGATTGTGGTTGGGGTGAATCGTGGTTAGTGGGTGATTGTGGTCGGGGGGAGATCATGGTCGTGGGGAGATCACAGTCGGGGGGAGATCATGGTCGGGGGGAGATCGTGGTTGGGCGGAGATCGTGTTCGAGGGAGAGATCGTGGTCGGGGGTAGATCGTGGTCGGGGGAGATCGTGGTCGGGGAGAGATCATGGTGTGGGGGAGATTGTGGTCGGGGGGAGATTGTGGTTGGGGTGGATCATGGTTAGTGGGTGATTGTGGTCGGGGGGAGATCATGATCGGCGGGAAATCGTGGTCGGGGTGAGATCATGATTGGGGGGAGATTGTGGTCTGGGGGAGATCATGGTCGGGGGGAGATCGTGGTCGGGCGGAGATCGTGGTCGGGGGGAGATTGTGGTCGGAGGGAGAGATCGTGGTCGGGGGGAGAGATGGTGGTCGGGGGAAGATTGTGGTCGGGGGGAGAGGGTGGTCGGGGGGAGATCGTGGTCGAGGGGAGATCGTGGTCAGGGGGAGATCGTGGTCAGGGGAGATCGTGGTCAGGGGGAGATCGTGGTCAGGGGGATCGTGGTCGGTGAGCTCGTGGTCGGGGGAGATCGTGGTCAGGTGGAGATCGTGGTTGGGGGAGATCGTGGTCGGGGGGATCGTGGTTGAGGGGAGATTATGGTCGGGGGGGATATCGTGGTCGGGGGGTGGTCTTTACGGGGGAGATCGTGGTCGGGAGAGATCATGGTCAGGGGGAGAGATATCGTGTTCGGGGGGAGATCGTGGTCGGGGTGAGATCATCGTCAGGGGAGATCGTGGTCGGGGGAGATAGTTGTCGGGGGAGAGATTTTGGTCGGGGGGAGAGATCATGGTCGGGTGGGGTAGAGATCGTGGTTGGAGGGAGATTGTGATCGTGGGGAGATCGTGGTTGGGGGGAGATCGTGGTCGGGGGGGAGATCGTGGTTGTGGGGAGCTCTTGGTGGGGAAGATCATGGTCGGGGGGGAGATCGTGGTTGGGGGAGATCGTGGTTGGCGGGGGGATCGTGGTTGGGGGAGAGATCGTGGCCGGAGGGAGATCGTGATTGTGGGGGGATATCATGGTCGGGGGGAGATCATGTTCGGGGGGAGATCGTGGTCAGGGGAGATTGTGGTCGGGGGGGAGATCGTGGTCGTGGGGAGATCTTGGTGGGGAAGATCGTGGTCGGGGGGGAGATCGTGGTTGGGGGTGATCGTGGTTGGCGGGGGGATCGTGGTTGGGGGAGAGATCGTGGCCGGAGGGAGATCGTGGTCGGATGGAGATCAAGGTCAAGGGGGACATCGTGGTCGGGGGGAGATCGTGGTCAGGAGAGATCGTGGTCAGGGGGAGAGATCGTGGTTGGGGGGAGATCGTGGTCGGGGGCAGATTGTGTCCGGGGGGAGATCGTGGTCGGATGGAGATCAAGGTCAAGGGGGACATCGTGGTCGGGGGGAGATCGTGGTCAGGAGAGATCGTGGTCAGGGGGAGAGATCGTGGTTGGGCGGAGACCGTGGTCGGGGGAGATTGTGGTTGGGGGGGAGATTGTTGACGGGGGGGAGATCGTGGTCGGGGGGAGATCGTGGTCGGGGGGAGATCGTGGTCGGGCGGAGATCGTGGTCGGGGGGTCATCGTGGTCGGGGGGAGATCGTAGTCGGGGCGAGATCGTGGTCGGGGGGAGCTCGTGGTCAGGGGGAGATTGTGGTCGGGGGAGATTGTGGTCGGGGAGAGATCGTGGTCGGGGAGAGATCGTGGTCGGGGGGAGAGCGTGGTCGGGGGGAGAGCGTGGTCGGGGGATAGATCGTGGTCGAGGGAGAGATCGTGGTCGGGGGGAGATCGTAGTCGGGGGGAGAGATCGTGGTCGGGGGAGAGGTCATGGTCAGGGGGAGAGGTCATGGTCAGGGGGAGATCGTGGTTGGGGAGAGAGATCGTGGTCAGGGGAGATCGTGGTCGGGGGAGATCGTCGTCGGGGGAGAGATCCTGGTCGGGGGGAGATCGTGGTCGGGGGGGAGATCGTGGTCGGGGGAGATCGAGGTCGGGGGAGATCGAGGTCGGGGGAGATCGTGGTTGGTGGGAAATCGTGGTCGGGGGGAGATCGTGGTTGGAGGGAGATCGTGGTCAGAGGGAGATCGTGGTCGGGGGGAGATTGTGGTCGGGGGAGAGATCGTGGTCGGGGGGACATCGTGGTTGGAGGGAGATCGTGTTCGGGGGGAGATCGTGGTCGGGGGAGATCGTAGACGGGGGAGAGATCATGGTCGGGGAGAGATCCTGGTCGGGGGAGATCGTGGTCGGGGAGAGATCGTGGTCGAGGGGAGTTCGTGGTCGGGGGGAGTTAGTGGTCATGGGGGAGAGATGGTGGTCGAGGGGAGTTCGTGGTCGGGGGGAGATAGTGGTCGGGAGGACATCGTGGTTGGGGGGAGATCGCGGTCGGGGTGAGATCGTGGTCGGGGGAGATTGTGGTCGGGGGGAGATCGTGGTCGGGGAGAGATCATGTTCGGGGGGAGCTCCTGGTCGGATGGAGATCGAGGTCAAGGGGGAGATCGTGGTCGGGGGGAGATCGTGGTCAGGAGAGATCGTGGCCAGGAGGAGAGATCGTGGTCAGGGGGAGACCGTGGTCGGGGGAGATCGTGGTCGGGGGAGATCGTGGTCGGGGGAGATCGTGGTCGGAGGGAAAGATCGTGGTCGGGGGGAGATCAAGGTCGGGGGGTGATCGTGGTCAGGGGTAGATCGTGGTCGGGGAGAGATCGTGGTCGGGGGGAGATCGTGGTCGGGGGGAGATTGTGGTCGGGGGGAGATCGTGGTCGGGGGGAGATCGTGGTCGGGGAGAGATCGTGGTCAGGGGGAGATCGTGGTCGGGGGGAGATCATGGTCGAGGGGGAGAGATGGTGGTCGAGGGGAGATCGCGGTCGGGGTGAGATTGTGGTCGGGGGAGATCGTGGTCGGGGGGAGATCAATTTCGGGGGGTGATCGTGGTCGGGGGGTGATCGTGGTCGGGGGGAGATCATGGTCGGGGAGAGATCGTGGTCGGTGGGAGATCGTGGTCGGGGGGAGATCGTGGTAGGGGGGAGATCGTGGTCGGGGGGTGGTCGGGGGGAGATTGTGGTCGGGGGATTTCGAGGTCGGGGGAAATCGAGGTCGGGGGAGATCGTGGTTGGTGGGAAATCGTGGTCGGGGGGAGATCGTGGTTGGAGGGAGATCGTGGTCAGAGGGAGATCGTGGTCGGGGGGAGATCATGGTCGGGGGGAGATCGTGGTCGGGCAGAGATCGTGGTCGCGGGAGAGATTGTGGTCGGGGGGAGATCATGGTCGCGGGAGATCGTGGTCGGGGAGAGATCGTGGTCGGGGGGAGAGATCGTGGTCGGGGGGGTGATCGTGTTCAGAGGGAGATCGTGGTCATGGGGAGATCGTGGTCTGGGGTGAGGTCATGGTCAAGGAGAGATTGTGGTTGGGGGGAGAGATTGTGGTGGGGGGAGAGCGTGGTCAGGGGGAGAGATCGTGGTCGGAGGGAGATCATGGTCGGGGGAGATCGTGGTCAGGGGAGTAAGTGGTTGGGGGGAGACCGTGGTCGGGGGAGATCGTGGTCGGGGAGGGATCGTGATCGGGGGGGTTATCATGGTCGGGGGGAGATCGTGGTTGGGGGAGATCGTGGTCGGGGGGGATCGTGGTCGGGGGGAGATCATGGTCGGGGGGAGATCGTGGTCGGGGGAGATCGTGGTTGAGGGGAGATCATGGTCGGGGGAAGATCGTGGTCGGGGGGTGGTCTTTACAGGGGAGATCGTGGTCGGGAGAGATCATGGTCAGGGGAGAGATATCGTGTTCGGGGGCAGATCGTGGTCGGGGGGAGATCATAGTCGGGGGGAGATCGTGGTCGGGGGAGATAGTTGTCAGGGGAGAGATTGTGGTCGGGGGGAGAGATCATGGTCGGGGGGTAGAGATCGTGGTTGGTGGGAGATCGTGGTCGTGGGGAGATCGTGGTCGGGGAGGAGATTGTGGTTGGGGGAGAGCGTGGTCAGGGGGAGAGATCGTGGTCGGAGGGAGATCATGGTCGGGGGGAGATCGTGGTCGGGGGAGATTGTGGTCAGGGGGGAGATCGTGGTCGGGGGGGAGATCGTGGATGGGGGGAGATTGTGGTTGGGGTGGATCGTGGTCAGGGGGTGATCGTGGTCTGGGGGAGATTGTGGTCGGGGGGAGATCATGGTCGGCGGGAAATCGTGGTCGGGGTGAGATCATGGTTGGGGGGAGATTGTGGTCCAGGGGAGATCATGGTCGGGGGGAGATCGTGGTCGGGGGGAGATCGTGGTCAGGGGGAGATCGTGGTCAAGGGGAGATCGTGGTCGGAGGGGGTGAGATCGTGGTCGGGGAGAGAACGTGATCGGGGGAGATCATATGGTCGGGGGTAGATCGTGGTTGAGGGGAATTCGTGGTCGGGGGGAGTTACTGGTCGGGGGAAGAGATCGTTGTCGGGGGGAGAGATCGTTGTCGGGGGGGAGATTGTGGTCGGGGGAGATCATGGTCGGGGTGGAGAGATGGTGGACGAGGGGAGTTCGTGGTCGGGGGGAGATAGTGGTCGGGAGGAGATCGTGGTCGGGGGGAGATCGTGGTCGGGGGGAGATCGTGGTCGGGGGGAGATCGTGGTCGGGGGGAGATCGTGGTTGGGGGGAGATCGTGGTTGGGGGGAGATCGTGGTCGGGGGCAGATTGTGTCCGGGGGGAGATCGTGGTCGGATGGAGATCAAGGTCAAGGGGGGCATCGTGGTCGGGGGGAGATCGTGGTCAGGAGAGATCGTGGTCAGGGGGAGAGATCGTGGTTGGGGGGAGACCGTGGTCGGGGGAGATTGTGGTTGGGGGGGAGATCGTTGACGGGGGGGAGATCGTGGTCGGGGGGAGATCGTGGTCGGGGGGAGATCGTGGTCGGGCGGAGATCGTGGTCGGGGGGTGATCGTGGTCGGGGGGAGATCGTAGTCGGGGCGAGATCGTGGTCGGGGGGAGCTCGTGGTCAGGGGGAGATTGTGGTCGGGGGAGATTGTGGTCGGGGAGAGATCGTGGTCGGGGAGAGATCGTGGTCGGGGGGAGAGCGTGGTCGGGGGGAGAGCGTGGTCGGGGGATAGATCGTGGTCGGGGTAGAGATCGTGGTCGGGGGGAGATCGTAGTCGGGGGGAGAGATCGTGGTCGGGGGAGATCGTAGTCGGGGGAGAGGTCATGGTCAGGGGGAGATCGTGGTTGGGGAGAGAGATCGTGGTCAGGGGAGATCGTGGTCGGGGGAGATCGTCGTCGGGGGAGAGATCCTGGTCGGGGGGAAATCGTGGTCGGGGGGGAGATCGTGGTCGGGGGAGATCGAGGTCGGGGGAGATCGAGGTCGGGGGAGATCGTGGTTGGTGGGAAATCGTGGTCGGGGGGAGATCGTGGTTGGAGGGAGATCGTGGTCAGAGGGAGATCGTGGTCGGGGGGAGATTGTGGTCGGGGGAGAGATCGTGGTCGGGGGGACATCGTGGTTGGAGGGACATCGTGTTCGGGGGGAGATCGTGGTCGGGGGAGATCGTAGACGGGGGAGAGATCATGGTCGGGGAGAGATCCTGGTCGGGGGAGATCATGGTCGGGGAGAGATCGTGGTCGAGGGGAGTTCGTGGTCGGGGGGAGATAGTGGTCGGGAGGACATCGTGGTTGGGGGGAGATCATGGTCGGGGGAGATCGTGGTCAGGGGAGTAAGTGGTTGGGGGGAGACCGTGGTCGGGGGAGATCGTGGTCGGGGAGGGATCGTGATCGGGGGGGTTATCATGGTCGGGGGGAGATCGTGGTTGGGGGAGATCGTGGTCGGAGGGGATCGTGGTCGGGGGGAGATCATGGTCGGGGGGAGATCGTGGTCGGGGGAGATCGTGGTTGAGGGGAGATCATGGTCGGGGGAAGATCGTGGTCGGGGGGTGGTCTTTACAGGGGAGATCGTGGTCGGGAGAGATCATGGTCAGGGGAGAGATATCGTGTTCGGGGGCAGATCGTGGTTGGGGGGAGATCATAGTCGGGGGGAGATCGTGGTCGGGGGAGATAGTTGTCAGGGGAGAGATTGTGGTTGGGGGGAGAGATCATGGTCGGGGGGTAGAGATCGTGGTTGGTGGGAGATCGTGGTCGTGGGGAGATCGTGGTCGGGGAGGAGATTGTGGTTGGGGGAGAGCGTGGTCAGGGGGAGAGATCGTGGTCGGAGGGAGATCATGGTCGGGGGGAGATCGTGGTCGGGGGAGATTGTGGTCAGGGGGGAGATCGTGGTCGGGGGGGAGATCGTGGATGGGGGGAGATTGTGGTTGGGGTGGATCGTGGTCAGGGGGTGATCGTGGTCTGGGGGAGATTGTGGTCGGGGGGAGATCATGGTCGGCGGGAAATCGTGGTCGGGGTGAGATCATGGTTGGGGGGAGATTGTGGTCCAGGGGAGATCATGGTCGGGGGGAGATCGTGGTCGGGGGGAGATCGTGGTCAGGGGGAGATCGTGGTCAAGGGGAGATCGTGGTCGGAGGGGGTGAGATCGTGGTCGGGGAGAGAACGTGATCGGGGGAGATCATATGGTCGGGGGTAGATCGTGGTTGAGGGGAATTCGTGGTCGGGGGGAGTTACTGGTCGGGGGAAGAGATCGTTGTCGGGGGGAGAGATCGTTGTCGGGGGGGAGATTGTGGTCGGGGGAGATCATGGTCGGGGTGGAGAGATGGTGGACGAGGGGAGTTCGTGGTCGGGGGGAGATAGTGGTCGGGAGGAGATCGTGGTCGGGGGGAGATCGTGGTCGGGGGGAGATCGTGGTCGGGGGGAGATCGTGGTCGGGGGGAGATCGTGGTTGGGGGGAGATCGTGGTTGGGGGGAGATCGTGGTCGGGGGCAGATTGTGTCCGGGGGGAGATCGTGGTCGGATGGAGATCAAGGTCAAGGGGGGCATCGTGGTCGGGGGGAGATCGTGGTCAGGAGAGATCGTGGTCAGGGGGAGAGATCGTGGTTGGGGGGAGACCGTGGTCGGGGGAGATTGTGGTTGGGGGGGAGATCGTTGACGGGGGGGAGATCGTGGTCGGGGGGAGATCGTGGTCGGGGGGGAGATCGTGGTCGGGCGGAGATCGTGGTCGGGGGGTGATCGTGGTCGGGGGGAGATCGTAGTCGGGGCGAGATCGTGGTCGGGGGGAGCTCGTGGTCAGGGGGAGATTGTGGTCGGGGGAGATTGTGGTCGGGGAGAGATCGTGGTCGGGGAGAGATCGTGGTCGGGGGGAGAGCGTGGTCGGGGGGAGAGCGTGGTCGGGGGATAGATCGTGGTCGGGGTAGAGATCGTGGTCGGGGGGAGATCGTAGTCGGGGGGAGAGATCGTGGTCGGGGGAGATCGTAGTCGGGGGAGAGGTCATGGTCAGGGGGAGATCGTGGTTGGGGAGAGAGATCGTGGTCAGGGGAGATCGTGGTCGGGGGAGATCGTCGTCGGGGGAGAGATCCTGGTCGGGGGAAATCGTGGTCGGGGGGGAGATCGTGGTCGGGGGAGATCGAGGTCGGGGGAGATCGAGGTCGGGGGAGATCGTGGTTGGTGGGAAATCGTGGTCGGGGGGAGATCGTGGTTGGAGGGAGATCGTGGTCAGAGGGAGATCGTGGTCGGGGGGAGATTGTGGTCGGGGGAGAGATCGTGGTCGGGGGGACATCGTGGTTGGAGGGACATCGTGTTCGGGGGGAGATCGTGGTCGGGGGAGATCGTAGACGGGGGAGAGATCATGGTCGGGGAGAGATCCTGGTCGGGGGAGATCATGGTCGGGGAGAGATCGTGGTCGAGGGGAGTTCGTGGTCGGGGGGAGATAGTGGTCGGGAGGACATCGTGGTTGGGGGGAGATCGCGGTCGGGGTGAGATCGTGGTCGGGGGAGATCGTGGTCGGGGGGAGATCGTGGTCGGGGAGAGATCATGTTCGGGGGGAGCTCCTGGTCGGATGGAGATCGAGGTCAAGGGGGAGATCGTGGTCGGGGGGAGATCGTGGTCAGGAGAGATCGTGGTCGGGGGGAGATCGTGGTCGGGGGGAGATCGTGGTCGGGGAGAGATCGTGGTCAGGGGGAGATCGTGGTCGGGGGGAGATCATGGTCGAGGGGGAGAGATGGTGGTCGAGGGGAGATCGCGGTCGGGGTGAGATTGTGGTCGGGGGAGATCGTGGTCGGGGGGGAGATCAATTTCGGGGGGTGATCGTGGTCGGGGGGTGATCGTGGTCGGGGGGAGATCATGGTCGGGGAGAGATCGTGGTAGGGGGGAGATCATGGTCGGGGGGTGGTCGGGGGGAGATTGTGGTCGGGGAGAGATCGTGGTCAGGGGGAGATCGTGTTCGGGGGGAGATCGTAGTCGGGGGAGAGATCGTGGTCGGGGTGAGATCGTGGTCAGGGGGGGAGATCGTGGTCGGTGGAGATCATAGTCGGGGGAGAGATCATGGTCAGGGGGAGATCGTGGTCGGCTGGAGAGATCGTGGTCGGGGGACATCGTGGTCGGGGGGACATCGTGGTCGGGGGGGACATCGTGGTCGGGGGGACATCATGGCCGGAGAGAGATCTTGTTTGTGGGGAGATCGTGGTCAGGGGGGGATCATAGTCAGGGGAGAGATCGTGGTCGGGGGGTAAGATCGTGGTCAGAGGGAGATCGTGGATGGGGGGGAGATCGTGGTCGTGGGGAGAGATCATGGTCAGGGGAGAGATCGTGGTCGGGGGGGGAGATTGTGGTCGGGGGGAGATCGTGGTCGGGGGTAGTTCGTGGTCGGGGGTAGATCGTGGTCGGGAGGAAATCGAGGTCGGAGGTAGATCGTGGTCGGGGAGAGATCGTGGACGGGGGGAGATCATGGTCGGGGGGAGATCGTGGTCGGAGGGAGATCGTGGCCGGGGGGAGATCGTGGTCGGAGGGAGATCGTGGTCGGGGGTGACATCATGGTCAGGGGGAGATCGTGGTCAGGGGGGAGATCATGGTTGGGGGGAGATCGTGGTCGGGGGGGAGATCGTGGTCGGGGGGAGATCATGGTCGGAGGGAGATCGTGGTCGGGGGGGAGATCGTGGTCAGGGAGAGATCTTGGTCGGGGGGAGAGATCGTGGTCGGAGGGAGATTGTGGTCAGAGTGTGATCGTGGTTGGGGGGACAGATTGTGGTCCGGGGGTGATCGTGGTCGGGGAGAGATCGTGGTGGGGGGGAGATCGTGGTCGGGGGGAGATCGTGGTCGGGGGGGAGATCGTGGTCGGGGGGGAGATCGTGGTCGGGGAGAGATCGTGGTCGGGGGGAGAGCGTGGTCGGGGGGAGAGCGTGGTCGGGGGGAGAGCGTGGTCGGGGGGAGAGCGTGGTCGGGGGATAGATCGTGGTCGGGGGAGAGATCGTGGTCGGGGGGAGATCGTGGTCGGGGGAGATCGTCGTCGGGGGAGAGATTGTGGTCGGGGGAGATCGTGGTCGGGGGAGATCGTGGTCGATGGGAAATCGTGGTTGGGGGGAGATCGTGGTCGGGGGAGAGATCGTGGTCGGGGGGACATCGTGGTTGGAGGGAGATTGTGTTCGGGGGGAGATCGTGGTCGGGGGAGATGGTAGACGGGGGAGAGATCATGGTCGGGGAGAGATCCTGGTCGGGGGAGATCATGGTCGGGGAGAGATCGTGGTCGAGGGGAGTTCGTGGCCGGGGGGAGTTAGTGGTCATGGGGGAGAGATCGTTGTCGGGGGGAGATCGTGGTCGGGGGAGATCATGGTCGGGGGGGAGAGATGGTGGTCGAGGGGTGTTCGTGGTCGGGAGGACATCGTGGTTGGGGGGAGATCGCGGTCGGGGTGAGATCGTGGTCGGGGGGGATCGTGGTCGGGGGGAGATCGTGGTCGGGGAGAGATCATGTTCGGGGGGAGCTCCTGGTCGGATGGAGATCGAGGTCAAGGGGGAGATCGTGGTCGGGGGGAGATCGTGGTCAGGAGAGATCGTGGTCAGGAGGAGAGATCGTGGTCGGGGGGAGATCGTGGTCGGGGGGAGATCGTGGTCGGTGGGAGATCGTGGTCGGGGGAAGATCGTGGTAGCGGGGAGGTCGTGGTCGGGGGGAGATCGTGGTCGGGGGGAGATCGTGGTCGGGGGGAGATCGTGGTCGGGGAGAGATCGTGGTCAGGGGGAGATCGTGGTATGGGGTGAAATCGTGGTCGAGGTGAGTTCGTGGTCGGGGGGAGATAGTGGTCGGGAGGACATCGTGGTTGGGGGGAGATCGCGGTCGGGGTGAGGTCGTGGTCGAGGGAGATCGTGGTCGGGGGGAGATCAATGTCGGGGGGTGATCGTGGTCGGGGGGAGATCGTGGTCAGTGGGAGATCGTGGTTGGGGGGAGATCGTGGTGGGGGGAGATCGTGGTCGGGGGGTGGTCGGGGGGAGATTGTGGTCGGGGAGAGATCGTGGTCAGGGGGAGATCGTGTTCGGGGGGAGATCGTAGTTGGGGGAGAGATCGTGGTCGGGGTGAGATCGTGGTCAGGGGGAGAGATCGTGGTCAGTGGAGATCGTAGTTGGGGGAGAGATCATGGTCAGGGGGAGATCGTGGTCGGCGGGAGAGATCGTGGTCGGGGGAGATCGTGGTCGAGGGAGATCGTGGTCGGGGGAGAGATCGTGTTTTGGGGAGATCGTGGTCGGGGGGTAGATTGTGGTTGGGGGGGAGATCGTGGTCGGGGGGGATCGTGGTCGGGGGGAGATCGAGGTCGGGGGAGATCGAGGTCGGGGGAGATCGTGGTCGCGGGGGAGATCGTGGTCGGGGGGAGATCGTGGTCGGGGGAGATCGAGGTCGGGGGGGAGATCGTGGTCGGGGGGAGATCGTGGTCGGGGGAGATCGAGGTCGGGGGAGATCGTGGTTGGAGGGAGATCGTGGTCGCGGGGGAGATCGTGGTCGGGGGAGATCGAGGTCCGGGGAGATCGTGGTAGGGTAGAGATCGTGGTCGGGGGGATCGTGGTCAGAGGGAGATCGTGGTCGGAGGGAGATCATGGTCGGGGGGAGATCGTGGTCGGGGGAGAGATCATGGTCGGGGGAGAGATCATGGTCGGGGGGACATCGTGGTCGGGGGGACATCATGGCCGGAGAGAGATCGTGTTCGGGGGGAGATCGTGGTCGGGGGGGGGATCATAGTCAGGGGAGAGATCGTTGTTGGGGGGAGAGATCGTGGTCAGAGGGAGATCGTGGTTGGGGGTAGTTCGTGGTCGGGGAGATCGTGGTCGGGGGTGAAATCGTGGTCGGGGGTGAGATCGTGGTCGGCGGGAGATCATGGTCGGGGGAAATCGAGGTCGGAGGTAGATCGTGGTCGGGGAGAGATCGTGGACGGGGGGAGATCATGGTCGGGGGGAGATCGTGGTCGGAGGGAGATCGTGGTCGGGGGTGACATCATGGTCAGGGGGAGATCGTGGTCGGGGGGAGATCATGGTTGGGGGGAGATCGTGGTCGGAGGGAGATCGTGGTTGGGGGGAGATCGTGGTCAGGGAGAGATCTTGGTTGGGGGGAGAGAGCGTGGTCGGAGGGAGATTGTGGTCAGAGTGTGATCGTGGTTGGGGGGGACAGATTGTGGTTGGAGGGAGATCGTGGTCGGGGGGAGATCGTGGTCGGGGGGAGATCGTGGTCTGGGGAGATCGAGGTCGGGGGAGATCGTGGTTGGAGGGAGATCGTGGTCGTGGGGGAGATCGTGGTCGGGGGAGATCGAGGTCCGGGGAGATTGTGGTAGGGTAGAGATCGTGGTCGGGGAGATCGTGGTCGGAGGGAGATCGTGGTCGGTGGGGGAGATCGTGGTCGGGGGCAGATCGTGGTTGGAGGGAGATCGTGGTCGGAGGGAGATCGTGGTCGGGGGGAGATCGTGGTCGGGGGGAGAGATCGTGGTCGGGGGAGAGATCGTGGTCGGGGGAGAGATCGTGGTCGGGGGGACATCGTGGTCGGGGGGACATCGTGGCCGGAGAGAGATCGTGTTCGGGGGGAGATCGTGGTCGGGGGGGATCATAGTCAGGGGAGAGATCGTGGTCGGGGGGTAAGATCGTGGTCAGAGGGAGATCGTGGATGGGGGGAGATCGTGGTCATGGGGAGAGATCCTGGTCAGGGGAGAGATCGTGGTCGGGGGGGAGATTGTGGTCGGGGGGTGATCGTTGTTGGGGGGAGAGATCGTGGTCGGAGGGAGATCGTGGTCAGGGGTAGTTCGTGGTCGGGGAGATCGTGGTCGGGGGTGAAATCGTGGTCGGGGGTGAGATCGTGGTCGGGGGAGAGATCGTGGTCGGGGGGAGATCGTGGTCGGGGGGAAATCGAGGTCGGAGGTAGATCGTGGTCGGGGAGAGATCGTGGTCGGGGGGAGATCGTGGTCGGAGGGAGATCGTGGTCGGGGGGAGATCGTGGTCGGAGGGAGATCGTGGTCGGGGGGAGATCGTGGTCGGAGGGAGATCGTGGTCAGAGGGAGATCGTGGTCGGAGGGAGTTCATGGTCGGGGGGAGATCGTGGTCGGAGGGAGATCGTGGTCGGGGGGAGATCGTGGTCGGAGGGAGATCGTGGTCAGAGGGAGATCGTGGTCGGAGGGAGATCGTGGTCGGGGGTGACATCATGGTCAGGGGGAGATCGTGGTCGGGGGGGAGATCATGGTTGGGGGGAGATTGTGGTCGGAGGGAGATCGTGGTTGGGGGGAGATCGTGGTCAGGGAGAGATCTTGGTCAGGGGGAGAGATCGTGGTCGAAGGGAGATTGTGGTCAGAGTGTGATCGTGGTTGGGGGGACAGATGTGGTCCGGGGGTGATCGTGGTCGGGGGGAGATCGTGGTTGGGGGGAGATCGTGGTCGGGGGGAGATCGTGGTCGGGGGGGGAGATTGTGGTCCGGGGGAGATCGTGGTTGGGGGGGAGATCGTGGTCCGGGGGAGATCGTGGTTGGGGGGGAGATCGTGGTCGGGGGGAGATCGTGGTGGGGGAGATCATGGTCAGGGGAGAGATCGTGGTCGGGGGAGAGATCGTGGTCAGGGAGAGATCGTGGTCGGGGGGAGAGATCGTGGTCGGGGGAGAGATCGTGGTCGGGGGAGAGATCGTGGTCGGGGAGAGATCGTGGTCGGGGAGAGAGATCATGGTCGGGGAGAGATCGTGGTCGGGGAGAGAGATCGTGGTCGGGGAGAGAGATCGTGGTCGGGGGGGAGGTCGTGGTCGGAGGGAGATCGTGGTCGGGGAGAGATCGTGGTCGTGGGGAGATCGTGGTCAAGGGGGAGATCGTGGTCGGGGGGAGATCGTGGTCGGGGGGAGATCGTGGTCAAGGGGGAGATCGTGGTCAAGGGGGAGATCGTGGTCGGGGGGAGATCGTGGTCGGGGGGAGATCGTGGTCGGAGGGAGATCGTGGTCGGAGGGAGATCGTGGTCGGGGGGAGATCGTGGTCAAGGGGGAGATCGTGGTCGGGGGGAGATCATGGTCCAGGGGGAGATTGTGGTCGGGGGGGAGATCGTGGTCGGGGGAGATCGTGGTCGGGGGAGGTCGTGGTCAGGGGAGATCGTGGTCGGGGGAGATCGTGGTCGGGGGGTGATCGTGGTCAGGGGGAGATCGTGGTCAGAGGGGGGTGATCGTGGTCGGGGGAGATCGTGGTCGGGGGAGATTGTGGTCGGGGGAGATCGTGTTCGGGGGGTGATCGTGGTCAGGGGGAGATCGTGGTCAGAGGGGGTGATCGTGGTCGGGGGAGATCGTGGTAGGGGGAGATCGTGGTCGGGGGAGATCGTGGTCGGGGGGTGATCGTGGTCAGGGGGAGATCGTGGTCAGAGGGGGTGATCGTGGTCGGGGGAGATCGTGGTCGGGGGAGATTGTGGTCGGGGGAGATCGTGTTCGGGGGGTGATCGTGGTCAGGGGGAGATCGTGGTCAGAGGGGGTGATCGTGGTCGGGAGAGATCGTGGTCGGGGGGAGATCGTGGTCGGAGGGGGAGATCGTGTTCGGGGGAGAGATCGAGGTCGGGGCGAAATCGAGGTCGGGGGAGAGATTGTGGTCAGGGGAGAGATTGTGGTTGGGGGGCGCAATCATGATCGGGGGGGCGATCGCGAGGGTAGCGGATCGTGGTCGGGGAGAGATTGTGCTTTAGGGGAAGAGATTGCTGGGGGAGAGATTGCGGGTGTTGAGGTGTGGGATCGATGTCGGGGAGAGATCGCGGGGGTGGGGAGAGCGTGGAGGTGGGGGGAAATCGTGGGGGGAGATCGGGGCAATTTGGCAGTCATGGAGCTGGAAGCAGCTAAACTTGTTGGGCCGGGAGGAAACACTTCTGTTCCTCCTGGCCCATAAGTCGTGCTGTTGAGGCACTTACCTTATGGATCCTGCCCTTCTCACCTTATCCCCATCGGGTTTCCTGAGGCTTGCTTCCTTAAAAGTTTTTAACATCCGACCCGCTTCCTGAGAGCAGATTGGATGCCCACCCACCTCACCTTGACTCCAGTAAAACCGGAAGTGGGCAGGTTGAGGTCAAGTTGGGGTCTGGCCAAACCCACCCGTTCTTGGGGGTTAAAATGACTCCCATAATGTAAATACAGGTGCCACTCCCATGATTTGGCCTCCGGTGAGACCACCTCAAGCATGTACATTCTTAAATGGTGCGTAGCCCTCAGTATAACTACAACCAGGTCAAAGCCAACTTTTTCAACTGTAAAACTGAAACTTTCAATAATCTCAAGCTGTCCACTGGCCCATCTTTGAACTTCCAATATTAGAAAAGAGCTGGCAAGAAAGTCAATTCTTTTCAAGTATTAGAAATGTTTGGAATGCTTACTGGAGTTTGTGATTGAAGCAGAGATCATGGACCGGAATCTTCTTCGAACTGCTCCCACTTCTCTGCTGCATTTCTGGCAAAGCTGGGGAAATGGAGCGAGGGCATCTCTGAGAAACTTCCGGGCCCATTTCAAATTTAAGAACAGGGAAGATTGGTTGGCTGAAAGAAAGTGGGTAAAAGAATATGGGAACAGGGCAGGCACATACTGCTCTCGTGGAGGATAAACACCAACGTGGACTAGTTGGGTCGAGCGGCCTGTTTGTGTGTTGTAATTTCTATGAAATTTTATGCTACTGGCTGTGATTTCCCCTGACTGGGGAATAGTGTGAATGGGCAGTATAACTCAGTGCTGTCTACTCATGCCATTCAAAAAACAGCTATCTGCAAGTATAATTGGAACACTGATGAATATTTAAATATATCACTTGGTCTAAAAATCCTTTGATTACATGAAGACCTTGATGGCCCGGAATTTGCAGTGGGTAATAAGAGCAAATGAGCAGTGTTCGCTGTTATTACCCCTTTGAAACTGACCGCAACTTCAGGATTTCGAGCCTGCGCATCTAAATGCAGAAATCCTGAAGCTGCGCTGTGGACCTCCCCCATCCCCTCCACAGCCGGCAATCAGTGCAATCAGGGAAAAATCAGTGAAACTGACGAAAACTTGAGCGTTTCCGCGTAATATTGGTGCTAAATATTCAATTAAAAGTTAGGCCTTGTTGGAATAGGTGTAACTGGGGTTTTAACAGCATATTGACTGCTAAACAAATCTGATGGCCCTGAAAAACTCATTTTAATTTTGTGGAGTGTCAAATTTCTCCATTATATTAAAAATTACAATTTTTAAGAAACTTAGGGGGAAAATTGTGTGGCGCCCATTTTGGGGCACTAATGTCACTGGGGCACTAATTTTAACGGCCTGAAAAAGTTAGCGCCCCTCCATCATAAATTCAGTAGTAGCGCCCCAAGTAGGAGTAGGACAGCTACTGGAAAGCGCTCCAACTCCTGCTTGGGGCGCTACTACTGAATTTTACGTTGGCATGTAGCGCCGCGTCATTGCAGGCCTCCTCCCCTGATTAAAGGAGAGGGGCCTAATGCTGCGCACACCGGGGCCCTGCTGGACCACCAGGGAGCAGGGTGCTGTGAAAACAGCCCGGCACTCAAGAGGAATGCCAGGCTGAGCGATCGCGGCCGGCACCCCGCATACAAAAGCGGAAGGGGGCAGGTGCTGGCAGTCGACCGAAATAAAAATGGCCGCCCGACACCTGCCTCTTTAACTACCGCCGCCGCTGCTGCAAAACCGCCCCCTGACCCTGTCGCACATATCGTCCGCCAATAGATCAGGAGGCGCAAGGGATGTTTGCGGCCGGGGCGCAAGTGCGGCACTGCGCACGGCGATGATGTCATTGCCGGCGGCGCAGCGGCGTGGGCCCTACCGGCTACAGCCGCCGCTTACCTCCCGCTGAATTTTGCGGGAGGTGTTAGCAGCACTGCGCCTGGGTGATAGGGGATTTGTGCCCCATTAGCGCCCCCCAGGGGTGCTAACAAGAGGGACAAACCAACCCAATTGGTCCCCCCTAAAAAAAATTATATTTTTTAAAAGTTTGTTCATATTTATTTCAGGTTTACCTTTTCCCCTTGTGAGAGCCTCAATCTTTCTTTTGCTCTCTAATGTTTTTAAAATGTCAGAATAAAAGCAACTTATTCACTTCCTGGTTCCCCGTCTGTGAGAATTCTGCATTATGATTGGCTGCTTAGACAGCCTGTTGATGTCACTGCAGCTTGTGCTATGGGATTCCCACTACACCACACTAATCTTACTTGCACATCAAAAATGGCGAACTTCTCGTCACAGAGATCGCGAGATCTTTGTGGACAGCTTTTGTCGGGGCCAGCAGCAAACACCTTTGCTCGCCGCTGACTACAAATGTCAGGCCTTTGTTTAGCATACAGTCTGAGTTCACTTTAAATTTAAACATCATAGACAGTAACACAGAACCAGCAACAGTAACCACCATGGATGAAGCATCCAATGCGATTAGATCAAGCCTTTGTCTTACCTCCATATCCTTGTTCTTCTCTTTATTCCTGCCTGTTGAGCTTCTTCCATTACTAGAGGTTTCCCTTGCTGGGACGACTGAGATCTGCTGCAGTGGCATGTTACTGTTGAGGCTACTGTTAGATACCAGATTGGACGGATGTCTTATGCTTCCACTTCCCCCAGGTAAATCACCTGCATGATTATTCACATCTTATTTCTGTTAGGTTCCATTCTGTAAATAAATCAAATACACATGTATATAATACACTTCTATCCACACAATGAAGGCTGTACACTAATGTCCCACATTCATTTCTCTTCCAAGGTTTAACATACCAAATATGAGCAAAACCTGAAATCCTGAATTCTAACCAAATTGAGTTGAACTTCACTCAAGTCATAACTCGACCATTCTGCCACCGGAATCCCACAGTGCAATTTGCAAGCCAATTCAATTTCTATGGCTTCTACTAACTGCCATGGAAACAGAGGGAAACTAGGTCTCTCAGGCACCTATTATAAAATGCTTCCATTAATGGCAAAAAACTCCCACGTTCTCAGTTGCTGCTGCTGTTCAACCGATTCCCCCTGAGTTTTCCAAGTGGTTAGAGACGCAGCGGTATACTGACTGGGTAAATAGGCAGAAGGCAGAAAGGCTTAGTGTCCTATTTTAGAAAAATCCCATCCTTCTGGAGCAGCACGTCAGCCTGCTGGGTAGTTCATGCATTTAATCTGCTTAGGTCATTGCGATGAGAATGGCCCTGACTATACTAAGAAGTAGCACAGAATCAATGTGAAGGAAAAAGGAATCAGAGATAAACCCTTCAGTACCTTATTACCTTTGTATTGCTTACTGAACAGAAGCTCGCTTAATAAAAATTCAAGCTGCAATTCATTACTGCAACACAGTGCTAACTGATAAATGACTGTCTGATATTTCAATTTTTAAAATATGTTGTGCCATCATTAGGTCCCTATTATTCCACAAAACTCAGCATAAGTTGTTTGCTTTGTCACTGTATGACTGGTTATGCTTCTACAGGACTGGCCCTGTCAGTTTTTCCAATCCCTTGAGAAGAGGCACCATAGTATAGACAACTAAACACACAACAAAGATAAATAAGTCTGAATGTCAGCTAAGATCTGACCCCAGGTCCTCGAGCGGGCAAACCAAATCTCTCTTGTATGGGCCATTAGTCTGCTCTGATTGACTCCCTCCAGCTTTCATTACTTCCCTTTGGAATGTGGCTTACCTTCAATCAGCCTATCCAACGTTGAAACGCATTATAAATTAGAATCTTCATCCCTGTTCTCTGTATCGCTAACTGCTTCCTCCCCAATCTCTGTATTACTGTCAACCCAACCTCTTCAATATCTTTTACTACATCTCGAATGATGATAAAAAGATTAAGAAAATATTCAATGAAATAAGAGACAGCAATAAAGGGTCTTACTTCAACAGGTACTTTAAAGGAATAGTTCAGAGTGAGAATCTACAGTAACTCGATTATTGAGCACTAGCTGGAGTGCCCGGCGGTGCCGAGGGTTTTTTGAGGGCATGTTGTTGTTGGAAGAGAGAGAGAGAGAGACTGGGGGGAGAAGAGAGAGACTGGGGGGAGAAGAGAGAGACTGGGGGGGAGAGAGCGACTGGGGGGGAGAGAGAGAAAGAGAGAGAGACTGGGGGGGAAGAGAGAGAGAGAGAGACTGTGGGGAGAAGAGAGAGATGGGGGGGAAGAGAGAGAGAGAGGACTGCTGCATTTAGTTCGGGATTAGCCTGGAGAGAGAGGGGGGGAAGGAGCGCCTCAGGCCTGGCCCGATGGACCCCTGCAAAGGAAGGAAGGAAGGAAGGAAGGAAGAAGGCGAGCTCTCCCTCCCTCTCCCACCCCTCACTCTTTCCCTCCCTCACCCTCTCTCTCTCCCTCACCCTGTCTCTCCCTGCTTTACTCTCTCTACCTCCCTCCCCTCTCCTCTCCCTCCCCTGCCTGTCTCCTCACCCTCCCTCCCCCCTCTCCTCTCCCTCCCTCCCCCTCTCCTCCCCCTCTCCTCACCCTCCCCTCCCCCTCTCCTCACCCTCCCTCCCCCCCTCTCCTCACCCTACCTCCCCTCCTCTCCTCTCCCTCCCTCCCCCTCTCCTCTCTCTCCCCTCTCCCTCCCTCCCCCTCTCCTCTCCCTCCCTCCCTCCACTCCCTCCCCCCCTCCTCTCCTCTCCCTCCCCCCTCTCCTCTCCCTCCCCCCCCTCTCCTCTCCCTCCCCCGTCCTCTCCCTCCCCCCTCCCTCCTCTCCCTCCCCCTGTCTCTCCCTGATTTCCTCTCTGTCCCTCCCTCCCCCTCTCTCTCTGCCTTTCCTCAGAGCACGGATGCGGTGAGCTGAAGCCCCCATTTGCGGATCAGCGCCTCAGGGACGGGCCGGTGCGTGGCCTAGCGCGTGAGGCCCGGCCGGACTCACCTTAGCTCAGGTCGCGCTCTGGGCCGCCGCCGACATTGACGCGCGTGCTGACTCCCGCCCCACCAGCCTTTACTAAGATGGCGGCGATGGCTATGCTCGGCCCAGTCCCGCGCCGCCAGCCTTTACCAAGATGGCGGCGATCGCGGGGCGGTCCCAGCAGGACTGGCGGTGCCTAGCTCAGGCGTGGCTGGCGAGGAGAGGCCGAGGCTTCAAGGCCTGCAGGTGGGGTAACCCTCCAAGGTTGCGGCGCCCGGCGGAGGCAGCGAGTCAAGAGGAAAAAAAAGGGTGAAAGGTAGGAAAATTAATCAGCTTAGAAAAAATATTAGAAATGAATTTACTTTTTTTAAAAACAATTTCCCTCCACACACACAGAAAGTGGGAAAAATAAACACACAGAAAGTGGAAAAAATAAATCAATAGTTAGAAATCAAGATGGCTGCCACTCACCTCAGCTCAGAAGGATAGGCCCGCCCACACACATAATGAACCGCCCCCCCCCCCCCCCCCGTGATGCACCGATTGGTCAACCATCATGTCACTCAACGCTAATGAGCGAATTTTGCCGTTTTTTTAACCTTTTTTGTATACTGTCGGAACAATTTTTGTCTGACCAAAAGGTAAATACGCCTATTAGACTCCCCTAATGATAAGCTTTCTTTTGATATAACATGCGTGTAGGTACGCTGTATAACTTTTGAGTGTATAGTGGACAGACAGACAAACAGACAGACAAACAGACAAACAGAGAGACAAACCGCTTTATATATATGATGATGAAGAAGATTCAACTGAAAACACAGCAGTGTAATCTAATGCTTTAAAAACAATGGGTTGGAAATCCACAGGGTTGGTGGGGCGGGGAGAAAGAGAGGCTGAGGTGTAAGTGCCGGAATTCGCCCTCCTGGGGCCGCGAGCGCTATCCCCACCAAAGTTTGCAGGGTTGGGAAGGTCTCACTAAGTACATAGGAATGACAGGTGCTCACACCAGTAAGGGTGTGCCTGGGGCACCCACCTGCCAAGGAAGCTGTATACTGTGGTATTGATTGCTGGGGTCTGGGGAGGGGGCAGGATCCCTCTAGAAGGCAATTTACTGGCCCACTTGGATCCCTTATAAGAGGCTAATAATAATTCAAAAATGTAACTTATCGCTCTTCAGGGGTCCAGAGCATGACCCATGTCTGGAGCCCCAGTTGGGTCCCACAACTGCCAATTGGCAGCCTGGTGAGACCAAGTGTTCCATTAGGTGTACTGCCGCCGATGATACGCCAGGTGCCTGTAAACCCAGGGTCACGGTGTTGGCAGCTTCCAACATAGCCTTGTGCCCTCTTATACAAGCTCTGACCCGTACAAGGCCCCATAGAATCCCTGACATAAATCGTATCCAGGTCCCCGTCTCATTTTCTGCCCTATTGGTGCAGTCCCATTGAGTTAAGGCCAGACTGTGGCGGAAGGGAATGGATTATTGGTTCCAATATCATCTACAAGTTAAAAAAAAAGTTAAGGAATGAGAAGCTAGGGGATGGAAGACTGAAAACTGAGGATTCCAGAGAGTTCCAGAGAGCAGTGGTTGGGCCAATCTGGAACTGATTTCACATTACACAGGACAGATCCAGATCCAAAATAAAAAGGCAGAGAACTTACTTGAAGTTAAAACAGTAATTAAAAATAAAATATAGTAAAACTAATAAATAATGCAAAATTAGATTTAAGATAGCATGTATACCATAGGGAGAGAGAATGAGGAAAAGCAAAAATAAATAGGACAGAGGAAAGTTGTTTTATCTCCACAGCACTCAAAGCAAAAGTGGATTAGCAATGCCCGCAGATAAAAATCAATGTCAATTGCACTAGATTTTGTAACTATTTTTGTACTTATGAAGGGAGAGAAATGGGGACGAGTTGACCACACGTTAATAGTCAATAGGCAGAAATTCTAACTCTTCAAGTCCTCAAACATTAAAGCTCCAGTGTCATACAGAGCAATAAAATGGAGGCTGTAAACACCTCTACACACCAACATGTTACCAACATGTTATATTGGAGCACATTTATTTACAGTAAAGGTAATGGTGGATATCAGCCACCAGGGCTTAACTGCAGCCATGTCTGATACTGTCATGTTTTGCTTCTAAAATACGTGCATACTTGGCCAGCGACCATGGGCTTTTAAGAGTAAAAGCTTTAGTGAACATTGCTAATCCAAACTCTGATTGACCCACTAATCCACCCACTACAGCTTTAATAAGATTTATTACATCTCAGGGGGATACACTTCATGGCCTTGATTTAACTTGGGACGGGGTCAGTGTGTGGGGATTTCGGGGGGTTGGGGCAGGGCGAGTGGCAAGCTTACATGCTAAGGCCTGCAAAGACTTAACCTCCCGGGCCTCATTTACATTTCAACGTCACACTCCCACACAAATTCGGCCAGAATCACTGACTGGCTGGCGGGCAGGAGCAGAAATTCGGGCGACAGGAGGCCGCAGTTGGATACCAGCGGAAACAGTCCCCGGCACAAGGTAAGTCCGTCAAAGAGCTCGAGGAGAAGAATCCCCATCATGTAAGGAGGGGGGGAGCCCGGGGCAGGGGTGACCGAAGTTTTCCTGGTGAGCACAGAAGAGCACTCCTGCTGCTCCTGGTCCACAGGGAAACAAAGATAAATTAAAACTTACCTCTCTGGGCCTCTTCTGGCCCTGGCTTCCTGCCACTGCTCCCCCGCCCAGGCCTCAGGTTAAAACAGGCCCAAAAAACGTCATTGGAGCCTGACCCATATATCTAACAGGACCCCGTCGGCTAGGGGCGGGTGTTCTTGCCGCCTGCAATTTAAATTGCAGTCAGCCAGATTGGGGCAGGAAAGGAATGGGCAAGTCCCCTACTCCGCTTTAATTACCCTCTCCGCCTCTCCCACCCCGACTGGTTTTTACCAGGCAGGGGAGATAAAATTGAGGACCATGTTCCTATGTAAGAGGTCACACAACACCAGGTTATAGTCCAACAGTTTTATTTGAAATCACAAGCTTGTGATTTCAAATAAAACTGTTGGACTATAACCTGGTGTTGTGTGACCTCTTACATTTGTCCACCCCAGTCCAACACCGGCATCTCCACACCATGACCATGTTCCTGGAATGGGTGGGAAGGCAAATGTTTGGAACAAGGTAAAGCACAGCTCACCTGCGACAGCTGAAATTTAAAAATACGTACTGTGATTATATTGTGAAAGCTCAAGTCTGGCACAGAAGCAAAAGCTTCCATTGTTACCCTGCTAATGCACAGCCCCATAAGAATAGGAGGTGAAACACTCTCCTCTCCCAAACTCCCAAAACACAAGCCAGGTATCGGAACAGAACATAAATCTATTGAGATTCAGTTCAGTTATCAATCAGGTGCTATTTAAATGCCAGAAATCATGGGGAGTTTGAAATATGCAGTTACAGACCATCTTTACTGGTACTTCATGAGAACAATATTATCCACATTCCTTGTGGTACATTACAGACAGCATTAACTTAAACCATTCAATCGTAAATTAGGATAGTCATAGAGTCATAGTTATAGAGCACAGAAAGAGGTCCTTCGGCCCATCGTGTCTGCGCCGGCCATCAAGCCCTGTCTATTCTAATCCCATTTTCCAGCACTTGGTCTGTAGCCTTGTATGCTATGGCATTTCAAGTGCTCATCTAAATGCTTCCTGAATGTTGTGAGGGTTCCTGCCTCTACCAGCCTTTCAGGCAGTGAGTTCCAGATTCCAACCACCCTCTGGGTGAAAAAGTTTTTTCCTCAAATCACCTCTAAACCTCCTGCCCCTTATCTTGAAACTATGCCCCCCTGGTTATTGACCCCTCTACTAAGGGGAAAAGTTTCTTTCTATCTACCCTATCTATGCCCCTCATAATTTTGTACACTTCAATCAGGTCCCTTCTCAGCCTTCTCTGCTCTAAGGAAAACAACCCCAGCCTGTCCAGTCTCTCTTCATAGCTGAAGCGCTCCAGCCCAGATAACATCCTGGTGAATCTCCTCTGCACCCTCTCCAATGCAATCACATCCTTCCTATAGTGTGGCGACTAGAACTGCACACAGTATTCCAGCTGTGCCTAACTAGCGTTTTGTACAGCTCCATCATAACCTCCCTGCTCTTATATTCTATGCCTCGGCTAATGAAGGCAAGTATCCCATATGCCTTTTTAACCACATTATCTGCCTGTCCTGCTGCCTTCAGGGATCTATATACATGCACAGCAAGGTCACTCTGATCCTCTGTCTTTCCTAGGGTCCTACCATTCATTGTGTATTCCCCTGCCTTGTTAGTCCTCCCAATATGCATCACCTCACACTTTGCAGGGTTAAATTCCATTTGCCACTGTTCTGCCCATCTGACCAACCCGTCTATATCGTCCTGTAGCCTGAGGCTTCCCTCCTCGCTATTTACCACTCCACCAATTTTTGTGTCATCTGCGAACTTACTGATTATACCTCCTACATTCATATCTAAATCATTAATGTACACTACAAACAGCAAAGGACCCAGCACCGATCCCTGCGGTACACCACTGGACACAGGCTTCCAGTCACAAAAACAACCTTCGATCATCACTCTCTGCCTCCTGCCACTAAGCCAATTTTGGATCCAATGTGCCAAATTGCCCTGGATCCCATGGGCTCTTACCTTCTTGACCAGTCTCCCATGCAGGACTTTGTCAAAAGCCTTACTGAAGTCCATGTAGACTACATCAACTGCACTACCCTCATCCACACACCTAGTCACCCCCTTGAAAAATTCAATCAAATTGGTTAGACATGATCTCCCCCTGACAAAGCAATGCTGATTATCCTTGATTAATCCTTGCCTCTCCAAGTGGAGACTAATTCTGTCCCTCAGAATTTTTTCCAATAATTTCCCAACCACTGATGTTAGGCTCACTGGCCTGTAATTCCCTGGTTTATCTCAACTACCCTTCTTGAATAATGGTACTACGTTAGCTGTCCTCCAGTCCTCTGGCACCTCCCCTGTGGCCAGAGAGGATCTGAAAATTTGTGTTAGAGCCCCTGCAATCTCCTCCCTTGCCTCACACAGCAGCCTGGGATACATCTCGTCTGGGCCTGGGAATTTATCACTTTTAAGCCCACTAAAACTGCTAGTACCTCCTCCCTCTCAATGCTAATTTGTTCAAGTATATCACAATCCCACTGCCTGATTTCTATGCCTACATCATCCTTCTCCATAGTGAACACAGATGCAAAATATTCATTTAAAACCTCACCTACATCTTTCGGCTCCACACACAGATTGCCACTTTGGTCCCTAATGGGCCGTACTCTTTCCCTGGTTATCCTCTTGCCCTTAATATACTTATAAAACACCTTGGGATTTTCCTTTATTTTGCCTGCCAGTGTTTTTTCATGCCCCCTCTTCGCTCTCCTAATTTCTTTTTTAAGTACCCCCTGCACTTTCTATACTCCTCTAGGGCTTCCACTGTTTTTAGTCCTTTGTATCTGCCAAAAGCCTCCCTTTTTTTCCTAATCCATTCTTGTATATCCCTTGACATCCAGGGTTCCCTGGGCTTGTTGGTCCCACCCTTGACCTTTACGGGAACATGTTGACGTTTTACTCTCTCTATTTCCTTTCTGAATGACTCCCACTGCTCCGATGTGGATTTTCCTACAAGTAGCTGATCCCAGTCCACTTTGGCCAGATCCTACCTTATCATATTAAAATCGGCCTTCCCCCAATTTAGAACCTTTTTTCCAGTCCAGCTTTGTCCTTTTCCATGACTACCTTAAATCTCACCGAATTATGGTCACTGTCACCAAAATGCTCTCCTACTGACACTTCTACCACTTGTCCGGCTACATTTCCTAGAATAAGGTCCCGTACCGCCCCCTCTCTTGTAGGACTTTCTACATGCTAGCGCAAAATGCTCTCCTGGATGCACTTTAAGAATTCTGCACCCTCTAAGCCTTTCACACTCTGACTATCCCAGTTAATATTGGGGAAGTTGAAATCCCCTACATCTCCCCCTGACTATTTGGGGGCCTATAGTACACTCCCAGCAAAGTGCTTGCCCCCTTTTTGTTTTTAAGTTCTACCCATATGGCCTCATTAGAGGAACCTGCTAAGATATCATCCCTCCTTACTGCAGTAATTGACTCCTTGATTAATATTGCGACACCCCCTCCTCTTTTACGCCCCACCCCCCTGTCTCGCCTGAAGATTCTATACCCTGGAATATTGAGCTGCCAGCCCTGCCCCTCCCTCAACCATGTCTCTGTGATAGCAACAATATCATACTCCCATGTGTACATCAACACCTTCAATTCATCTGCCTTATCGCAAGACTCCTTGCATTAAAATAAATGCCACCCAGCCTTGCCATATTCCCTTGTGCCGTTACATATTTGCTCTGCCTTCCAGGCTGACTTGTTTTTTCCTCTATATTTGGCTGTGCATCACCCCCTACTATAGCTCCACTCTGTATCCCATCCCCCTGCCATTGAAATTAAGCTAATTACCACCTTGATAGCCATTAAAGCCACTTGACATTTAGTAACAAGTGTAGGTTGCAGCACACAGAGATAAAAGGGTAGAAATTGGCATGCTTGTGCCTGTTTCTCAGGTGTAAAATGAGAGAAGTCATATCAATTTAGCAGTGGCTGACCTGCGCCCAGTTTGCGCAGACATTGATCCCACTGCAAAATTCATGGGACCAATTTTTTAGATGTCCTGGACTCCTGGGTGGATGCCGAAAACAAGTGTTAGGAACCTTGACTATGTAAACTAGAGTCTAACACCTGTTAAAGGACACCTTTTGAAAATTCAGCTGCGATGAGCGGGGCAGGCGTTGGACCTACACGGTTTGGGATTCTCCAGCACTCCCGTGGCCGCCCACAAAAGGTAAGCAACAAAACTTTTTCCAAAAAGAAACCTTCATGGAGAGCCAGGAGGAGCAGGATTGCTCTTCCAAGCTCCACAGCAGTCCCAAAGACTGATGCCGGCCCCTGCTATTTCCCCACCCCACCGACCCCAATCGCCTTCCTCCAATGTTCGCCTCCCAGCTCCCGAACAAACCCTTCTCCCCCAAACCCAATTGCCCCCCCTCTCCCCACCCCGATCATCTCCCCACTCCCGATCACACCCTCCCCCCACCCCAATTGCCTCCCCCCTCCCGATCAACCCATTCTCTCCACCCGGATCACCTCCCCACTCCCGATCAATCCCCTCTCTCCACCCCGATCACCTCCTGATCACCCCCCCTCCCGATCAATCCCCTCTCCCCACCCCGATCACCTCCGACCTCCCGATCAACCCCCTCTCCCCCAAACCCAATTGCCTCCCCCCTCCCGATCAACCCCCTCTCTCCACCCCGATCACCTCCTGATCACCCCCCCTCCCGATCAATCCCCTCTCCCCACCCCGATCACCTCCGACCTCCCGATCAACCCCCTCTCCCCCAAACCCAATTGCCTCCCCCCTCCCGATCAACCCCCTCTCCCCACCCCGATCACCTCCCCACTCCCGATCACACCCTCCCCCCACCCCAATTGCCTCCCCCCTCCCGATCAACCCATTCTCCCCACCCGGATCACCTCCCCACTCCCGATCAATCCCCTCTCTCCACCCCGATCGCCTCCGCCCTCCTGATCACCCCCCCTCCCGATCAATCCCCACTCCCCACCCGGATCACCTCCCCACTCCCGATCAATCCCCTCTCTCCACCCCGATCGCCTCCTGATCACCCCCCCTCCCGATCAATCCCCTCTCCCCACCCCGATCACCTCCGACCTCCCGATCAAACCCCCCTCCCCCAAACCCAATTGCCTCCCCCCTCCCGATCAACCCCTTCTCCCCACCCCGATCACCGCCCCCCTCCCGAGCAATCCCCTCTCTCCACCCCAATCGTCTCCCCACTCCCGATCAATCCCCTCTCTCCCCTCGATCAACTCCCCCCTCCCGATCAACTCCCCTCTCCCGATCAAACCCCACTCCCCACCCATATCACCTCCCCCCTCCCGATCAATCGCCTCTCTCCCCTCGATCAACTCGCCCTTCCCGATCACCTCCCCCCTCCCGATCAATCCCCTCTCTCCCCTCGATCAACTCGCCCTTCCCGATCACCTCCCCCCTCCCGATCAATCCCCTCTCTCCACCCCGATCACCTCCCCCCTCCCGATCAACCCCCTCTCCCCACCCCGATCGCCCCCCCCTCCCGATCAACATCCTCCCCCCACCCCAATCACCTCCCCCCTCCCGATCAATCCCCTCTCTCCACCCCGATCACCTCCCCCCTCCCAATCAAACCCCTCTCCCCACCCATATCACCTCCCCCTCCCGATCAACCCCCACTCCCCACCCTGATCGCCTCCCCGCTCCTGATCAAACCACTTCTCCCCCACCCGATCGCCTCTCCCCTCCCGATCAAACCCCTCTCCCCACCCATATCACCTCCCCCTCCCGATCAACCCCCACTCCCCACCCTGATCGCCTCCCCGCTCCCGATCAAACCACTTCTCCCCCACCCGATCGCCTCTCCCCTCCCGATCAAACCCCTCTCCCCACCCATATCACCCCCCTCCCTCCCGATCAAACCCCTTCTCCCGCACCCAATTGCTTCCCCCCTCCCGATCAAACCCCTCTCCCCACCCGATCGCCTCCCCCCTCCCGATCAAACCCCTCCCCCCACCCCAATCACCTCCCCTCTCCCGATCAAACCCCTCTCCCCATCCCGATCACCTCCCCCCTCCCGATCAACCCCCTCTCTCCACCCCGATTGCCTTCCCCCTCCCAATCAACCCCCACTCCCCACCCCGATCGCTTCCCCCTCCCAATCAAACCCCTCTCACCACCCATATCACCTCCCCCCCTCCCAATCAATCCCCTCTCCCCACCCCGATCGTCTCCCCCCTCCCGATCAAACCCCTCCCCCCACCCCGATCGCTTCCCCCCTCCCGATCAACCCCCTCCCCCCACCCCGATCGCCTCCCCCCTCCCGATCAAACCCCTCTCCCCACCCCGATCGGCTCCCCCCCTCCCGATCAACCCCCTCCCCCCACCCCGATCGCCTCCCCCCTCCCGATCAAACCCCTCTCCCCACCCCGATCGGCTCCCCACCTCCCGATCAAACCCCTCTCCCTACCCCGATCACCTCCCCCTCCCGATCAAACCCCTCTCCCCACCCCGATCGCCTCCCCACCTCCCAAGACCTACCTTACATCCACTGAATGCTGTCGGGCACTAAAAATTTGATGCTATGAAGTCCACTTTATAACAGCTGCAAAACAATGTTGAATACGCTACACAACAGACTGGCGACAGTTAGCTAAGCAGATTGCTCAATGGAGCACTGGTAATTCACAGCAGCTGCACATTGTCTGTCTGCTCTACAGTATATTACAAGCCCATTTAGCTCAGCGGATTGGCTCAATAATTAAACAATCTGTTGACTATACTACTAAAACTCCTTTGTGCATTTGAGGGATGTTACCTGTCAAAATGTCACTCAAATCATGTGAGGTCACCTGATGGGATTGAGGGGACGGTCTTTTGTGCCACTGTGGCTGAAGTGCCACTTTACTGTGGGAATGAGCACGTACACTGTGCCCTGTATGCTCTCACTTGGGTACCACTGCATGTTATCAAAACAACTGCAACCTCTCACTTTTTATACTCTATCGCCAGGACAAAACCATCCATAACAAAAAGGGAAAGAGCAGACGCAGGAGGGGGGAAGCCCTAACCTTCATAAACGAATCCTATATGAGGAAGGAGCCTTGCAATTCCTGGGGAAGGAGGCTGTATAGGCTGCTGCCGAAAGGGAATTAAAAGGAATACTACCAGCTCGGATTCACGATAACCTCCCGCTGCTCCTTCTTATTCTATTCTCTCACTCACTTACTGACAACAAAGCATGTACTAAAACCCTTTATCATGCCGCTCTTTCCACTAAAGCTATATGCTGCTCAGAAGGACATCATTGTGACTCATCTTCTTCTCCTGTTTCTCCAGGTCTTTCGCAGGAAACAGAATTAAGCCCCAATAGAATCATAGGCTGGAATTTTGCCAGTGCTGAGAGGACGGGATCGGAGGTGGGTCAGCTGTGAAATTTGAAATGATTGACAGCGGGTCGGGAACCCACTGTCAAGCCGCCTCCATGCTAGTCTCCCAGATGTCGGGTCTGTCAGAGCTGAACAGACCCAACACCAAGTGGCGAGGGAGTCGATTTAGACCATTAGCTGGATTGTTAAGAGGCAATTAAGTGTTATTTTAAGGTTACCTTTAGATTTTTAGTGGTTGCCAACGGTTTCCCACTGCTCGGGGATCACATCAGGTAAGGAGGTCAGGTGTTGTGTCAGCATGGGATGATTTACTAACTTGACAGCTGCAAATGGTCTATAAAAGCTCCCACTTCATAGGTCTTCACTTTCCAAGCTCAGAAGCTGTTACTTACTGCATTTGGAAGACAGATTGAGCTTTATGCAGCTAGCAAGTGTTTGGAGCAAACTCTATCCAGTGTCACCTCATTGGAACAACCTCTCTCACCATTGACAGATCGCTTCTGTCATCTCAACCTCACTTCCCATCTATTCCATCAGCATCGGTGCCCTTGAAAAAATCTCACCTTGGTCCTCAGAATCCCACCACGATCAGCCCCAACATCAGCAGCACCAGGCACACCAGCATCACCAACATCCACACCAACCTTCTCCGCAATCAGCTCATGCTGCACAGGACACAGGACATCAACACCTGACCACATTGCTGCCTGGGACGCCAGGGATAGGTTCACCATGGCCACATTTACTTCACTTGAAGCTGTACACCCTGGCTGCCACATGATGCGCCAGGGTGGCACCACCCCACACCAACACCAAAAAGCATCCCTACAATGCCCAAGCCATTCCTTTCACACTCATCACCATTGAAGGGGGGGTAACCTTATGTCTCACCATTCACTGCAACTCACTAAGCCACTTCCAAAGGTGCATACAGATCTGTCCAAGGACGTAAAGTGTTGAAAATAAAGGTTTCAATGTTTGACAGCACATTAACAGAAACTTCACATGAACATTGGCTAAAACATCCAAGTGCCTACCCTTGTTTGTTGTTAGTTGGTATGATTGGACAACGATGAGGGTGAGTGTGTAGGGTGGCTAGTGAGATGGGGTAGTGATAATGTAGATAGAGAGGGATGGGTGGAGGTGCAAGGTAAGTTGGTGTGAGTAAGGATGTGCAGGAGTAGGGTAGGGAAGGCAGAGTGATGGGGATGTGATGAGTGGCACAGCAGGATGAGGTTGAGTGTGGCTTGGCAGTAACATTTTGTGATCTACTGAGATCATTGAAAGGTTTGCGCCACTGCAGCCTGGTCCTCCTGACGACATCCCTGCTTGTGCCCTCCTGTGCAATGTGCAACCAGGTCTCCTGGGGAGGCCTCTTCTGCCCATGTGAAGGGAAGAGGACGTCCCTGCGTGCTGTGACTCCCTCCATAAGTCATGGGAGAGCCTGGGTGCAGCCGTGCACCTTTGTGCAGTGCTTGTCAATGTTTGCAGCAACTCAATGCTGTAGAACACTGACAGCACAACTGTCAAAGTAAATTTGGACATGGCCCCTTAAGGAAAGTGGCTGATGATGTGTCATCAAATGATATCATCAGACCCACTTCCTTTTAATTGGCCGGTAAATGCATTGGGCGGGCTTAACAAGCCCAATCATCATAATGTAGGAATGGCTAGATTCCTAACTAAAGGACTGAGGTCGAGTCAGTCTATCAAACAAACGATATTTAATACTAATCAACAGAGTTTAAAACGAAAACACAGGAGAACTACATTACAGGTCTGTACTCTTTGCTGGCTCCACGAGGACTGACGAGGGCGGCTCCCCAGCCTGACGTCATGACGTCATCACGTTTTCCCGCCGCTGGAGGATCATGTGATCAACGTGATGACGTCATCGCATTTGGTCTCATTCTTAAAGGGACCGCGCTATGTACATGCAATGATATGAACAAAGATACAGATTCATTCTGTAGCTAATAATTTGTTAAAGATAATTATGTACATTAGATCAGAGTCCCCCTGCTGGCTCCACCACATGCGCCCCCCCAGAATTGTCTTTAACAGTAAAAGTCAATCGACTAGGAGGTCTGACAAGCCTGTCAGAGTGACTCCTGTATTCTTGGAGTGGACGTTGTTGAACAGCGGGCAGACTGGCGGATGGAAGCCTTCGGTCTGGCGTGGATGCAGCGGGAGGTCGACCACGTTGTGATGGCTGTGCAGTCTCTACTGGCCGGTTGATGTCCAGGTGTGCCGGTTTGAGACGGTCAATGGATATGTGGTTGGGTTTACCACCGATGTCTACAGAGAAACTCTTGTCGCCTGTCTCCAGTACACGAAAAGGGCCTGTGTAAGGCGCCTTGAGCGGATCCCTATGGGCATCATGATGAATGAATACAAATTCAGCATTCTTTAGCTCCGCTGGTACGTGTGAAGATGGAAGGCCGTGATGCGAAGTTGGGATAGGCGCAAAAGCCCTGGCTGTTTCCCGGTGGCTGCTGAGTTGTTCGGCTGCGGACCACGGCTCAGTTGGAAGCAGCAGGAAATCTCCCGGTACGCAGAGTGGCTGGCCGTACACGAGCTCCACGGCGGACGATTGCAGGTCCTCTTTGGGTGCCGTGCAGAGACCCAACATGACCCACGGAAGCTTATCCACCCATTCGGTGCCTTGGAGGCTGGCCCTCAGCGATGCCTTTAACGATCTGTGGAAACGTTCGCACAAACCGTTTGCATGCGGGTGATAGGCCGTGGTGTGGTGAAGCTTGGTGCTGAGACCCTGGGCCACAGCGTTCCAGAGCTCGGAAGAGAACTGTGGACCGCAGTCTGAAGAAATGTCCATCGGAACACTGAAATGTGCGACCCACGAGGAGAGGAATGCTGTGGCGACATCAGCGGACGTAGTAGACGCCAGAGGAACTGCCTCTGGCCATCTAGTAGTACAATTGACCATGGTGAGGATGTGTGTGAACCCCTGCGATGGTGGAAGCGGCCCGACGAGGTCCACGTTGACATGGTCGAATCGACGTTCTGGTACTGCAAACGTGGCCAATGGGGCCTTAACGTGACGTTGCACCTTAGATGTTTGACAGACGATGCAGGTGTTAGCCCAGTCGCGGATATCCTTACGCATTCCTCTCCAGACGAACTTAGCTGACATTAATTTTTGAGATGCCTTCACGCCAGGATGCGAAAGCCCATGTATGGCATCGAAAACTTTGCGGTGCCAGGCGAAAGGAATGATCGGGCGGGGATCTCCCATGGAGACATCGCAGAGTAACGAGGTGCCTGCAGCGTGGAATTGCACATCGGTCGGTTGGAGGCTAGAGGTGTCGGTGCGATACGCCTGTGTTTCAGGGTCAGATGCCTGATCAGTAGCCATGAGGGCATAATCAATGCCCAGCTGGACCGCCCGTACGGTCGCGCGAGAAAGGCAATCAGCTACCAAGTTGTCCTTGCCAGCTACGTTTTGGACGTCTGTCGTGAATTCTGAAATGAAAGTTAGCTGTCGCTGCTGTCGAGCCGACCACGGTTCGGCGGCCTTGGCCATGGCGAAGGTCAGTGGTTTGTGATCTACAAACGCAGTGAAGGGACGTCCTTCTAACAAAAAACGGAAATGGCAGATAGCCAGGAACAGCGCCAGCAACTCCCGGTCGAAAGTGCTGTATTTGCGTTCGTTGCGCCGGAGTTGGCGGCTGAAAAATGCCAGTGGTTGCCACGTCCCGTTGACCCACTGTTCCTGCACAGCGCCTATGGCATAGTCAGAAGCGTCGGTGGTAAGGGCGATGGTGGCACCTGGCAGAGGGTGCACCAACATAGTTGCATTGGCTAGAGTGGTTTTTGTGTTGTCGAATGCGTTGTCCATTTCGACCGTCCAGGCTATTGTATCCTTTCCGGCCTTGCCTTTGAGGGCCTCATAGAGGGGCTGCATGAGTCGTGCTGCCTTGGGCACAAAGCAGTGGTAGAAATTCACCATGCCCAGGAATTCTTGAAGAACCTTGGTGGACTGCGGCCTTGCGAATGCCGTAATTGCTTCGACCTTTGACTGCAGCAGAATTGCACCCTCTGAAGTAATGCGGTGGCCCAAGAAGTCAATCTGTTGTAGGCCGAACTGACACTTGGCCGGGTTGATTATGAGGCCATGTTGGCTGGGGCGCCGAAAGAGGGTGCGGAGATGGCAGACGTGTTCCTCTTTGGTAGAGCTGGCTATCAGGATGTCGTCAAGGTAGACAAATAAAAAGGGAAGATCCCACAGGACCGAGTCCATTAGTCGTTGAAAAGCCTGTGCGGCGTTCTTGAGCCCAAATGGCATCCGTAGAAACTCGAACAGTCCAAAAGGAGTGATGACAGCCGTTTTCTGGACGTCCTGCGGGTGTACGGGAACTTGGTGGTAGCCACGGACGAGGTCGACCTTGGAGAAGATTGAGTTTCCCGCCAAATGGGTGGAGAAATCCTGTATACGCGGGATCGGGTACCAATCGGGAGTAGTGGCGTCATTAAGGCGTCGGTAGTCCCCGCATGGCCGCCATCCACTGCTGGGCTTCGGGACGATGTGGAGAGGCGAGGACCAGGGACTATTCGACCGGTGAATAATCCCCAGCCGTTCCATTGTGGCAAACTCTGCCTTCGCAGCCGCGAGCTTGCCGGGTTCCAGGCGCCGAGCTCGCGCGTAAACCGGAGAGCCAGTCGTAGTAATGTGGTGTTCGACACCGTGCTTAGTGGCCGAGGAGGAGAAAGTGGGCTTGGTCAGCTCCGGGAATTCACCTAATAGGCGAGTGAACTCGTCCGGTGAGGACAACGCGCAGGAGACAGTGTGCGACAGACTGCGGAAGCAAGGGATGGCGTGGAAGGTGGCCGCGTTGACCAATCGACGATTTCTTACATCCACCAAGAAGCTGTTGGCGCATAAGAAATCCGCGCCGAGGATGGCTTGCGAAACCTTGGCTGTAATAAATTCCCACTGAAACCGTTGCGTGCCGAAGCACACCTGGACCCGCCGTTTGCTAAAGGAATGAATGGCCCCGCCATTAGCTGCCATGAGGGAGAGGCCGTGCATCCCAGATGGAATATCGAGTGCGGAGGCAGGAAGGATGCTACACTGCGCCCCGGTGTCGCATAAAAAGCGCTGGCCTGAGAGGGAATCTGTAATGTGGAGGAGCTTCCCGGAATTTCCAATTGCCATCGCGGCCGCGGAACGTCACTCAGACTTGGTCCTCCTTTTCTGGAGTTGCTGCTGGTGTTGATGTTGGTTTTTTTTTTAGGCGCGAAACTGCAGGGAGGGCGGCAGCCTCTGGCTTTCGCGCCGAAACGGGCGTGGTAAAAACACAAGCTGGGGGATGGAGGCATCGGGGCGGCGTTCGCAGGGGAGGGGTGCCTCGTGGCGGCGCAGTGTTGCTGCATAACCACATAAATCGTATCTGCTTCTGCAGCAAGTGCTGCGCAATCTGTGGCTTCCGATCTGGCGAGGGCAGCCTGAATCTGCTCGGGTAGTTGACTCAGGAATAACTCCCGAAAGAGAAAACATTGTGGTTCTGAGCCAAGGAGCGTGAGCATCTGGCTCATTAACTCAGATGGCTTGGAATCGCCAAGCCCGGGCAAAGCGAGTAGCCGGCGTGCACGCTCCGCCTTCGTGAGCCCGAAGACCTGTATTAACCACGGTTTAAGAGTATTATACTTGCTGTCAACCGTGGGGGTTTTCGAGCAGGCTGATGATCCGTGAGGCCGTGGAGCTGTCGAGTGCGGAGACCACGTAAAGGTAACGGGTCTGATCCGCAACGATGTTTCAGAGATCGAATTGTGTTTCTGCTTGGACGAACCAGGAGGCCGCCTGTTGTTCCCAAAACTGTGGGAGCTTCAAAGCCACGGAGTTCGCTTCCATGTTTCGTCGCGCTTCGCTTCTTCCGCGAAAATTGTTCACGAAAATTCGGGGTCACCACTGTAGGAATGGCTAGATTCCTAACTAAAGGACTGAGGTCGAGTCAGTCTAACAAACAAACGATGTTTAATACTAATCAACAGAGTTTAAAATGAAAACACAGGAGAACTACATTACAGGTCAGTACTCTTTGCTGGCTCCACGAGGACTGACTAGGGTGGCTCCCCAGCCTGACGTCATGACGTTGTGATAAATCCATGTAGTGAGACAAGGACTCGAAGAGGCGATATCGCAGAATTAGCACGAGTACTTTATTAACAAACAGAGTAACAAACATCATGCCTACCTCCTGGCATTTCACCTTGCTGACCTTGACAGGAAGCAAACCTCTGACCTTAACAGGAAGCAAACCTCTGACCTTAGCACAGCATTGGCTACAGCACCATCTGGTGGATAACCTTAATCATAACATCCCAGATTACTATAGACGTCATCACGTTTTCCCGCCACTGGAGGATCACGTGATCAACGTGATGACGATATTGCATTTGGTCTCATTCTTAAAGGGACCGCGCTATGTACATGCAATGATATGAACAAAGATACAGATTCATTCTGCAGCTAATAATTTGTTAAAGATAATTATGTACATTAGATCAGAGTCCCCCTGGTGGCTCCGCCACAGTAAAATCACTTCAACAGAGCGGATGAAGCAGGCAGCGGGCTGGGACCACGTTACTGACCCTGGCCACCCGGACCCACCTCGGTAGGCAAAATCACGGCCATAGAATCATACAGCACAGAAGGAGGCCATTCAGCGCATCGTGCCTGTGCCGGCTCTTTCAAAGAGCTGTCCAATTAGTCCCACTCCCCTGCTCTTACCCCATAGCTCTGTAGTTTTTTCATTTGCACGTGTATATCAAATTCCCTTTTGAAAGTTACTATTGAATCTGCTTCCACCACCCTTTCAGGCAATGCATCCAGATCGTAACAGCTTGCTGCATAAAACAATTTCTCCTCATCTCCCGCAGGGAGCACCACCTCATGCCCACTATGACCAGCCAATACTTGGCAAGACCCAAGGCTTGCACAACAAGCACCCACCCAGCCAGGCAAAAGGACCACACTCTAAGAATACCCATCCATCCCAAAGGACCATTACCAGGGACAGAAGGTAACCCCTGAAGGTGACCAGAACAATGCAGGATGTCCAAATACAGCCCCATCCTTACCAAGGAAGAGAAAGTTAAATCCAAATTCCAGACAGTGAGTTGGAATGAAACTTTGACTCCGCATAACAGCTGTGACTTTGTTTCAGAGATGTTGAGGGCCCATTGTCACCCAAATATGGAAACTCGGATGGGGAGGCGTGGTAATTATTAAATATTGAAGGGTAACACAAAGGGCCTCAAGCCATGTCACCTGCAAAAATTGATGGATGGGGGCCAAGCACATTGTGACCAGCATTCTCAAATAGATGAACATGGCACAGATATTTTCAAGATAATCTCAATCACACTAATATACGAAAAAAGGCAGAGACTTCAAACTCTTTTCATCTTATAGGCCCATATACCTGCTCAAAACTGATAACAAAATACTGGCCAAGATCCTGGCCACCACTGGTTAGTTCTTGTTGACCACACATGAGACACCAATACAACTACCCTAATACTCTCTCTAGACACTAAGCATTTGATCAGGTGGAGCAGCCATTTCTTCTCATTTGTAAGATTCTCCAAATGAACAGATCCCCCAAAATGAAGGAAAACCCTATTAAAAATGACTTTGGACCCTTGCTAAAAACTTCAGCAGTGATAAAAGGGCATGTTGGGCCTAGCAAGGAGTCTCAAGGTCAAAAACAGATTTGGCATTTTAAAAGGGGCATGTTCAGGCATGTTTGGAATAAGGCTGTTACAGAATTTGGGATCTACCTCTGCAGTAGACAGTTTGAGTATTCGAGATAGTCAAACTGTCTGGGGGAACTGAAAATGTCACTCAGCCCCTATCAGCAATTTACATGCTAACAATAGACCCACGGAAGAAACAGCCTCACAGAACCCAACCAAATCATGTATAAAACAAATTGTTTCATCAACCTACAAAGAACCTCAGGCCCCACAGGAAACTCAAAGCTTGAGGACAATTCACTACAATCTAGATAAGAGCTCAACAGCTCAGGAAAACCATCCTGAAACCACTTCTCACATCTTTAAACAACTTCAACAACTCAGGAAGCCATCCCAAAACCGCTTAAACATTTTACACCACTCAATGTTAACGAGCCTGCCAAAATCTAACAATAAACCTAAACTGATTTATCGCGAAGATTAGCAGGCCTCGATTAGTATAATTGGGGGCCTGTCCAACAGTTAAAGAGTACAGTTCAGCAAGGTGGAGTTCAAGGAATCGAGTACAGTTTGATCGGAAAGAAGAAAGGAGCTCAAGAAGAGCCATCATCGAGTAACATCAAGATCAAGGAGCAAGCATCTTGAGGCAGTTCTCTCTCTCGAAGAAGAAGAAGAAGAAGAAGAAGTAACACACCATCGGACACCTCACGGTACCAAAGGCCCCACGAAACAACCAACCGAATATTACCCTCAGCCAACAGGGTAATATTGGGCCACCGCGACCAACGAAAAACCAACTCAGAAGAAACCGAAGATCCACAAGTTTTTCCACTCTACAAACTATCCTGACTTACCCCTGGGTAAGATTTTATCCAAAAGACTCTAAGCCCTATTGCTAACCAAAGGAAATTGGGTACTCACCTGATAAATCCAATACGCACCCTAACGCATCAGCGGACTCGCGAAGACTGACCAGATACGCAGGTGAAGTCCTCTACCGCGTCTGGGGTACAGCAGGCCCCAACCGACATATCTAGCGAACCCCAAAATCACGAACCAGCTCAACTGTCAAGGAGTCGTTTTGGTGAGCATTATCCCTGGTCCTTTAGAGCCTAACTTAGCTAGTAAGGTGGGATTGGGAGGGGTGAGATATTTGTCTACTGTAACTTTTCCCTCGTGTATGTTGAAGTGTTTCCCCATTTTATTAGAGTGTTAAGATTATTGTGTTGTATTTTCTTTCTCAAATCAAATTCAAAGTTCTTGCACCAAAACCAGTTGTCTGCTGCAATTTTATCACAACCCCCAAATAAGTCCAAGGTCTAGAACCAAGGGAGTGGGAGCGATTCGAACCGCTCATAAGTCAGAGGCGATGCTGACCCCAAACACCACCCTTACATAATGGCGACCGCGGCAGGAGCGTGGCAAAAGGGATGTGATGCAGTAGACACTGTTTTTGAGGAAAGGATGAAGATGGAAGAGAGGATGTCCTCTTACGTGTTCAAGAAAGTAAATATAACAAAGAAATGGGTGCTCAGTCTGTTGCGCGCTGAGCGTCTGCAGCCAAATGGACTGAGAGCAAGGATCATAAAAAGTCTGTGGAGAAAGCCATCTGGTTGGTCTGCTCCCACTGACAGTTCCAGCTTTTAGATAAACGCATCGAGGCACTGACAAAAGAGCTGCGGGAATCAGCTCACCTGTCTCAAGCAAGGGCTCTAGCAGGGGAAAGGTTGTTAGCAGAACTAAATGCCCAAAACCAGGAGAAATGCAGATAGTAGAGAAACATAGGAAGAGACAGGAATACTTTCGGTGTCAGGTCACCGAAGCAAAAAGTAATGAACTAATGTTACGAGAAGAGAACGCCCGCCTTGCCAGGCAAATAAAAGAACAGGAGGAGAGGTTGAGAGACGCACAGGCAGCTTATAAGATAGCAAGCACTAGGGGCTTTGAAGCGGGAGATCATGGCCCCTGTCAGAAGCAGATCGATAGTTTAAACCTTGCTCTGTCCAGGGCAAATTGCATGGTGTGCCTAATAAGCCTGGGTGTGGCCCGGGTGGACCTGGAAGTAGAACGGGAAACTGTTCAGACGTCACCTGTGGCGCCGGGGACCAACCCGGTTAGGCAGCAGGAGGGATGGGCGATTTGTGAGGCTGACAGGGAGAGCACACCACCACCACCTGTGGCGCTGGGTTTTAACTCGGTTTGGCAGCAGGGCGAGGTGGGCGAGCCAAAGCAGGAAAGGTCGGAGCCGGGGCCGATGTGCCCGGCCCGGCAACAAAAGTTTGGCCCGCCCAGAGGTGGTGGAGGTCAGGGACCCCTTGAAAGCCAATTCATGGTTCCCCATGGTACCCAACAGCTTAGGGCTATGATAAGCCACCTGAACAAACTCACCCAAAAGGGGGACCCTTCGGTCCACTACATGGAAGTGGAACAGGCAGCAAGCATCAACGAGTACGATGACTCCGAGATGGCCAAAATGCTCCTTTTCTCTCTGGATGGCAAATTGTACCAGTCCCTCTCTGCGGAGAGCAAGAAAGGACAGGGGGTGGGGTTACGCTGCCATCCGGGAGGAAGTTCTGGAGGCCATGGGTATGAACGATGGTAGTCCTTTCTCCCAGGTGGAGAAGACTACACAGCTAGCAGGGGAGACCCCACAGGCTTTCGCAGACAGGCTGTGGACTGTGTATAGGAGTGCCTGTAATGGGGATCTCAACCGGGCTCACCTGAATCAGGACGAGCTGGCCCACTGGCTCCGAAGCCTGGTGGCAAACAGCTTGCCACGGATCAGGGCCAAGGCTGAGCTGTGGTTTGACCCAAAAGGCCCCCAGGTCACCAAGGAGACAGTGGTCAGACAACTGACCCTGGCTTACCAGAACGGTAGAGGGGTAGAAGAACACCCACCAAAGGGAAAGGTTCATGAAATGAAACCTAGCCAGAATAAGAAAGAATGGCACCAGGAAGTGGGTAACCCTTCCGATACAAAGCGTAACTGCTTCGGGTGCGGGAAGAATGGGCACTGGAGAAGGGACTGTAGGAATCCGTGGAAGGATAACGTAGGAAAAAACTTCCCAGCTCCTGCCCCAAAAACAGAAACACCGACCTCTCCCCCGACGCTTGATTCGATAGTAGCTGCGCTCCGAGTTTTATTAAATGGCCCAGGGAGGGTAGCCACAGCCACTAGTGCTTTAACCCCATCTGCTCCACCCAACCCAGACCTATGACTGGAGCCAGCGCAGCCTGTCTACCTGTGTCCCCTCGAGTATGATGCATGGAAGAGACTGCTTGTTAAGATGGAGGTGGAAAAGGTGAAAGACACGGGAGCATCGAGCACCATTGTCTATTCAGCTAACCCTGCCACCTCACCTCTGTCTAACGGGGTCCCGTTCAGCTTATTGGGGTTTACAGGTAATGAGCAGGCTGGCTCGTTCTCCATCCCACTGTCCATTCATTTAGGAGCACTCCACACCAAGTGGACCTGTGTTTTAATGAAATGGGAGCAGGAAGGGAAGGGGACCCTGGGGGTTGATTTTATCATAGGTGTAATGTATGTACCTTTAAGGGAGAGAACTACTTTTTACAGCTCCTGTATACTGTAGCACCGGCAGTGACCACACCTGTATATAAACCCTGAGTAGTGATCTGTACAGTTAGTTCTAGAGTAACCCTCATTCAGTAAACACCTGTTGTACCGTTTCTCCTGCAGTCTGTGTCTTATTATACACAGACACAACATTGGCGACGAGCAGATTCGAACCTACCTGCAACTCTGCATCACCTCCCAGGGATTCGCTCCTGGAGAACAGTGGAAGGAGGTCGAGTCCAGAAGCACGGGCGTCGACCACGGGCAACCGCCCAGTCATCCAGCGGAGATTTGAGCATCGCAGGGGAGGCTGTCGAGAGCCAGGCTTGGCTTTCCAGTCACGGTGGTCCAGCGAAACGGGCTGGCAACAGGTACTGCGCAGACCCTTCCGAGACAGCGGTGGCTAGAGCCGACCGAGCGGCACCAAAAAAGGCCGAGCAGCGTCGACGGGGGAGAGAGAAAGGGCAGAATGCACAGGGCGCAGCCGGTGTTCAGGACCGAGCGGCGTCAACGGGGTCGGAGACGAGAGAGAGCAGAGCACAGCCGGTGTTCAAGGGCCGAGCAGCGTCAACGGGGGAGAGAGGCACGCAGGAAAACGCAAGGCGCTGCCATTGCCACGAGGACCGCAGAGAGCGGCATTGGCAGCAGCGCAGGAGCAGTGCACGAAACCCACAGGGCGTCGCCATTTGCCACAAGGACCGCCAAGAGTGGCGTTGGCAACAGCGCGGGAGACGCCATTTTAAGTCGCAGCGGGGAAGAAAGGAAAGCGCGGGAGACGCCATTTTAAGCCGCAGCGGGGAAGAAAGGAAAGCGCGGGAGACGCCATTTTAAGCCAGTCTCACCACACCCAAAAATGCCGAAGAGTGGCAGTATCACAGCGTTCGACAATGAAGTCGAAGATTGGACGACATATGTCGAACGCATAGAAGTATACTGCAAGGCGAATGAAGTGCCAGATGACAAGAAAGCGCTGGTATTGTTGAATTCAATGGGTGCAAAAACATATGGCTTACTACGAAACCTAGTAACCCCAGAGAAGCCAGTAGAAAAGGATTTTGAAAACATAGTGTCAATCCTACAGGACCACTTAAACCCTACACCGCTGCTGATAGCAGAAAGATTTAAGTTTCACAAAAGGAACCAGCATAAAGATGAAAGTAATGCTGAGTATTTAACAGAACTGCGCAAGCTATCGAAACACTGCCAGTTTGGAACGGGACTAGCAGATACTTTAAGGGACAAGTTTGTGTGTGGGCTTCAAATTGAAGGAACCCAGAAACGGCTTCTATCAAAAAAGGATCTTACACTGGACAAGGCTTTCAGCATTGCAGAAGCACACGAAGCAGCAGCATGGGGCGCTGCAGAGATACAACGGAGACCGCAAGAATATGGCACAAATGAAATGTCATACGGAACAGTGAAGTGCTATCGCTGCGGCAGAACAACACATGACCATAATGATTGCTGGTTCAAGGACAAAGTGTGCAGACAGTGTGGAAAAGTAGGACACATAGCAAGAGTCTGCAGGTCGGGAAAGAAAACCAGCAGCAAGAAATCTCCACAGGAGAAGTACAAAAAGGTACATAAGGTGATGGAGAGTAGTTCAGACGAATAGAAAAGTGATACAGACTCCGGAAGTGAGGAGCTGGGTTGTCTGAAACTACATAATGTGATCAAAACGGAGGATCACCAAACTATCTGGGTCACGCTCAAGATAGCAGGAGTCAAAGTGAAAATGGAATTGGACACAGGATCAGCCCATCAGTCATAAACCGAAGGGACTACAAGCGGCTATGCTCACATATACCCTTGAGAGATACAAAGATTGTCTTGAATACGTACACGGGGCAAAAAGTCTACCCCAAAGGAAAAATAAGGGTGAACGTTATATATAATCGCAAGGAAACACCAAAAATGGACCTATATGTATTGCCAGATGGAGGACCACCAATACTAGGACGTGAATGGATCCGGAAGATACAGCTAGATTGGCATTCCATACAAGCACTGACTGTAGATGCCAAAAAGGATGACAACGTCACACCTGGACGACTGACAAAAATGCTAACTGATGCACAAGAAGTGTTCCAGCAGGGACTCGGAACACTAAAAGGCATAACAGCGACGATCAAAATAGAGGAAAATGCAAGCCCAAAGTTTTTTAAGGCCAGACCGGTACCTTATGTGATCCGCCCAGCCGTCGAAGCAGAGCTGGAAGGTTTGGAACGTTCAGGAGTACTGTCCAAAGTGGACTGGAGCGAGTGGGCTACACCCAGCGTTCCTGTAATGAAGAGGTCATTGAGTAATACGCCTGGGGAACCAAAGAAGGTTCGCATCTGTGGGGACTTTAAGGTGACAGTGAACCCAGTCCTTCACACTGTACAATATCCGCTTCCGCGGATTGAAGATATTTTCACCTCGCTATCTGGAGGGAAACGCTTCACTAAGATTGATCTGGCCCAGGCGTACCTGCAAATGGAGGTAGAAGAAGCCTCGAAACAGTACCTCATGATCAACACTCATAAAGGTCTCTAACAATACAACTGGCTGGTGTTCGGGGTAGCATCAGCTCCGGCTATTTGGCAAAGGGCAATAGAACAAGTCCTGCAAGGGATTCCAGGGACCCAGGGTTATTTGGACGACATCTTGGTCACGGGCGAAAATGACAGTGATCACCTCGCCAACCTGGAGCAGGTGCTCACTAGATTGAAGGAATATGGGCTCCGAGCTAATCGCCACAAATGCGAGTTTTTCCCGAAGCAGATCTCGTATTGTGGCCACGTTATTGATAAAGAGGGGTTACATAAGTCCCCTGAAAAGATTGAGGCAGTAGTCAAGGCTCCAGCACCGGAAAATGTGTCACAACTGAGGTTGTTCCTCGGGCTGGTGAAGTACTACCATAAGTTCTTGCCGAATTTGTCTACAGTACTACACCCACTGAACACCCTACCGCAAACGGGGGTACCATGGAAGTGGAGTGACGAATGTAAACGACCTTTCCAGAAGAGCAAAGCATTGATCGCATCAAAAGAGGTGTTGGCTCATTTCAACCCAGCACTACCAATTCGGTTGGCGTGTGATGCATCACCCTATGGTATTGGAGCGGTGCTGTCGCACAAATTCCTGGACGGCTCGGAGAGGCCAGTAGCCTTTGCGTCTCGGTCACTAACCTCAGCCGAGCGTAACTACGCCCAGATTGACAGGGAGGCCCTCAGCTTAGTGTGGGGAGTGAAAAAGTTCAATCACTATCTGCACGGGCAGAAGTTCACCTTGCTGACTGACCACCAATCACTTGTTATCACAGAAATCACAGAAACCCCACAGTGCAGATAGGGGCCATTTCGGCCCATCGAGGCTGCACCGACACATATCCCACCCAATCCCCGTAACCCCTACACATATCCCACCCTATCCCCGTAACCCCACGTATTTAATCCCCCTAACACTAAGGGTCAATTTATCATAGCCAATCAACCTACCCCGCACATCTTTGGACTGTGGGAGGAAACCGGAGCACCCGGAGAAAACCCACGCAAACACGGGGAGAATATGCAAACTCCACCTTTGGATTAAAGATGCAAGTCTCCATCTTTAATCCAAAGAAGGGCATTCCGGTGATGACTGCGCAACGGCTACAAAGATGGTCCCTTTTTCTGGGGGCGCACCAATATGAAATCGAGTATAAGGGCACGAAACAGCATGGAAACGCTGATGGGCTATCACGCCTGCCACTGCCTACTGCGGAGGAAGCACCAGCAGTGGATCCTGTCGAAATATTCCATTCGACTATAATTGAATGCTTGCCAGTAACTAACGCTGGTATAGAGAAGGAGACCCGAAATGACCCGACACTGTCTCGGGTATATGATTTGACGGTGAAGGGATGGCCAGCACATGGCGACTCACTGTTGCCAGCATTCTCATCCAGAAGAGAACAGCTGTCAGTATGCCAGGGGACCTTGATGTGTGGATCCCGAGTGGTAATTCCACCCAAGTTAAGGGAGAGAGTGCTCAATGAGCTTCACGAAGGTCATCTGGGTGGGGTGAAAATGAAAAGCCTTGCTAGGGCTTATGTGTGGTGGCTGTGGATCGATCAGCAAATCAAGGACCTGACAAAGAGCTGCTCAGGATGCCAGTAGGTCCAAAATGCACCACCACATGCCCCTCTACACCCACGGGAGTGGCCCTCATCTCCATGGCAACGGGTGTATATTGATTTTGCTGGTCCATTCATGGACTCAATGTTTTTAATAGCCGTGGATGCGCACTCGAAATGGCCTGAGGTGATCAAAATGTCCTCCACCACCATGGAGAAAACTATTGCAGTCCTACGGACCATTTTTGCCAGGAACGGCTTGCCGAGCAGATTTGCTCTGATAACAGACCACAGTTTGTGTCCGAAGAGTTTCGAAGATTTATGAAAAGGAATGGGGTAAGGCATTACACATCCGCCCCGTATCATCCAGCCACAAATGGATTGGCTGAGAGGTTCGTACAAACCTTTAAAAAAGCAGTAAAGGCCATGTGCGATGACGACATTCCACTGCAGCATAAGGTGGACAATTTCCTGTTAGCCTACAGAAATGCAACACATGCAGTCACCAACCAGGCCCCAGCCATGATGTTCTTTAACTGAAGGTTGAGATCTTGTCTGGATTTGCTCAGACCAAATGTACGAAGAGATGTTGACAGTAAGCAATTCCAGCACATCAATGAGAAGCCGACAAGGAGCATCCATGTAGGGCAATCAGCCTTGGCCCGCGACTACCGAACAGAGAAATGGCAACCAGGAACGATATGCACACGGCAGGGGCCACTAATGTACACAGTGGATATTGGGGAGAACATTGTGAGACGCCATGCTGACCAGATCCTAGAGTCACAGGAACGAGTCAACCCCATGTCTCGGCCATACGTACCTGGTGAGGAACCCGATGTACAGGTCCCATCTACCTCAGAAACAATAGCATTGGAAGCTGATGAATCAACTGACGACAGGGTGTTAGAATCGCCTCCGCACCAAGAGCGAGACACTCGGGAAAGGCGTTATCCAGAAAGAATCAGGAAGCCTCCCCAAAGACTGAATTTATAAATGGACTATTTTCAGCTAATGTTGCATGTTAAAAGTGTTAATTGTAATTAGTTTGATATTTAATTGTTAAATGAGTGTTATGGTACTGTTAATCTAAAAGGGGAGGAATTGTAATGTATGTACCTTTAAGGGAGAGAACTACTTTTTACAGCTCCTGTATACTGTAGTACTGGCAGTGACTGCACCTGTATATAAACCCTGAGTAGTGATCTGTATAGTTAGTTCTAGAGTTACCCTCATTCAGTAAACACCTGTTGTACCGTTTCTCCTGCAGTCTGTGTCTTATTATACACAGACACAACAATAGGCCACAGGATTCTAGTGGATCTTAGGAACCACTGTCTATGGGGAGCATGCACCGGCAAGGAAAATGAAGTGGCAGTCATCCCAGAGAAACAGGGCAAGGGGACCTTGTGTACCTTAAAACCAAAGGAGGGTTACGACCTCGAACTAATGGTCAGTAACACTCCAATGGAGTACCAGGCATTTGTGCGAGCACACCTCGCCGCATTTGCCACTCATAAACACGATTGTGGGAGGGTAAACGGGGTCGAGGTTAGTGTGAGTGGGGACCCCATGGCCCGACCACAGAAGCAATACAATTTCCCCAGGGAGGCGGAGGCAGACATGGAAATGGCCATGGCTTCTCTGGTCAAACAGGGGGTATTGAGACCGATAGCCACCCACGTAAACTCTCCACTGTGGACAGTTAGAAAACCGGACAACTCCTGGAGGGCCACAGTGGACTATCGGGTACTCAATAGAAACATCCCCGCCTGTGCACCCACGGTCGCAGCTGTCACCGACCTCATTGGAAGTTTTCCAGCCTCCGTGACCACCTTCACGGTGCTGGATATTTCCAACGGGTTTTGGTCCATCCCTCTACGAAGAAAAGACCAGTACAAGTTCGCCTTCAATTTTAAAGGCCAACAATACACCTGGAACTGCCTACCTCAGGATTTCCACAACAGCGGTTTTCACCAATGCATGGCTAATTGTTTAAAGGGCTTCAGCTGGCCCCAGCAGTTAGTACAGTATGTGGATGACCTGCTCCTATTCACCGATGAAGGAGAGGAACACGGTCCACTACTGGCTGAACTGCTGGAGCTGCTCAGGCAAGAAGGTTTTAAAGTAAACCCGAAGAAGGTACAGATTGGCCAACAGGAAGTGTAATTCCTCGGGCTGACTGTACGCACAGGGGAAAGGGCCATCGACAAAGCTAGATGGGAAGTAGTGCAGGAGTTACCAGCCCCCAACACAGTCACAGGAGTGAGATCTTTTCTAGGGCTAACCGGGTACTGCAGAGATTTTATTGAGGATTATGCAGCTACTGCAGCCCCTCTGCTCCGACTCCTACACAAGGGAGTGGAGTGGGTCTGGGACGAGGGTTGCGAGGCAGCATTCGTAAAACTCAAGCAAGATTTGCAGACCGCGCCAGCTCTAGGGGCTATTGGTGGGGGAAAAGAGTTTTTCCTGGAGGTAGCAGCCAGTGGGGACAGCCTGAGTGCAGTGCTGCCCAAGAGCGGCACAGCCAGCTGAGACCGGTGGTTTACTCCTCCAGGATACTCACAGATGTGGAGAAGGGCTATTCCAACTGTGAGAGGCACCTCCTCGCCACTCACTGGGCTGTGAAAAGATCATTGATCTTCACAGGTACCTCGCCCATCACCCTCCTCACCCATCACACGCCCACCCAGATGCTCCTAGATGGGAGAATTAAAGATGGGACAGTGAGCAGTGCCCGCATTGCTCGCTGGACCTGGCTTCTCTCCCAGATGGACCTAAAGGTGAAAGGTCTCTGCGAGCCGAAGCTCGCGGCCAACATGATTTATCCAGGGACGGCCCACCGGTGTTCCATTGAAGGGGTATGGGAAGTCAACATAGGTTTTCGGGCCGGGATACACCCCACAGGCCGTGAAATCTATGTGGACGGTTCAAGCACTGTATCTGCTGGCGAGTGACTTAGAGAGTGTGGAGTTTATGACCCAGGGGCGGACATTGCCCTGGCAATTAAACTCCCCAGCACCATGAGCACCCAGCAAGCTGAACTGCCTGCGGTAGTGTACGTGGTTACACACCCCGAGAAATTCCCTACCCCATACACGATTTGCTCGGAAAGCATGTTCATATGCAATTCGTGTACGGAATACCTGGCCATCTGGTCCCATTGCGGATATACCTCCGCTGACGGGAGACCCCTGGCAATCAAGCCTCTGCTGGAGAAAATCATGGCAGCCATGGGGGCGGAAGGAAAGGTCTATATCCATAAAGTTAAAGCCCATTCAAAGACAGAGCCCATGCGGGAGGGCAACCAAAAGGCAGACGAATTGGCCAAGCAGGGGGCCAGGGAAGGAGAGTTCTGGGATCCCTACCGACAGGTTCGGTAGCCGCAATCCGGGACAAGGGAGGCACACAGGGGGTAGCTTTGGTCCCGGACTTAAAGCAGGCCCAAGCCCAGGATCCCGTTCTCAGAACCGTCCTGAACGCGCTCACAAAAGGGGAAAAGGTAGAGGGCCCGTACGGCACAGCAGCCATCACCGTTAAGGAAGGCATGCTGTTCAGGAAGGAACAGTGGGCAGTGCCGCAGCAGCACCAAAGGGAATTCCTCCAGCTGGCCCATGAGGGTCCAGGAGCGGGGCATCCCGGGTCTGAGACCACCTGGCAATGGGTGGAACAGGCAGGATGGTGGCCAGGACTCAGGGAACAGGTCCGCGAGTTTTGTGCCAGCTGTCTGGTGTGTGCTGTCAATAACCCTGACCCCCAGAAAAGGAAGGTATCATTGGGACACATCAGGAGGGTCGAGGGACCATGGCAGTCGATCCAGATCGATTACATCGGGTCCCTACCCACCGTCCAGGGAGGCTACAAATACTGCCTATTCCTGGTTGATGTGTTTTCAAAGTGGGTCGAAGCTTTTCCCTGCCGAACAGCTACTGCATTGGGTACAGCTAAGATCCTGGTCAGGGAAGTGTTCTCACGATGGGGACTACCGCAGCATGTGGAGTCCGACCAAGGGAGTCACTTTACCGGGCAGATCATGCAAGAGACTCTCATGGTACTCGGCATCGAGGGGAAATGGCACGTTGCCTGCAACCTGTAGTCATCGGGTCCTGTGGAGCGTTTAAACCATATCATCAAAGAAAGGCTGTGCAAGGAGATGGGAGACCCACCCAAGAAGTGGGTAGAAGTCTTACCGTTGGTCCTAATGGGGATCAAAGCCAGCCAGTCAAAAAGCACGGGGTATTCCCCACACGAGCTCATGACTGGTAAGGTTATTGTTAAGTCTGTGGGTTGTATTATAAATAATCACAGACTCCACTGTTAACAGAATAAAACACGTCTTTACTATTCAGCGGCTCGGGCGATTCTGCCCTAGTTAACGTATCACAACCCTTATATACTGGTGTGGTCACTATCGGTATTACAGTATACATGAGCCAATAGATAGTGCCACCCTAAAGTAGTGCTCTTAAAGGCGAACGGTTACATTCTATAGTTCCCTTAAAGGTAAACGGTTACATACACAACACTCCTCCCTTCCTAGCTTATTACTTACAGAATCCCGTTAAACATACAATCTTCAACTTTATATAAACAGTTTGCAGATATACTCTCGATGGAGTCAACGTCATATAACAATTTACAGATATACTCTCAATGGAGTCAACGTCATATACAGTTTACAAACATACTCTCAGTGGAATCAGTTTACAGGTTCAGTCTCTGTGGGAACAGTTCATAAATTCAGTCTCTGGTATTAATTCGTTCCAGACAGCATCCTCCATAGCTTTTTTTTTTAACAGCTTGTACTTTCGTCCTGTTGAACCAGCAGTGCGGACTTATACAACCCACTGGCTGTCTTGATAATGTCCCTGGATTTTTTTACAAATTTAGCACCTTTCGTAGTGTTCGGACTGAGGTAGTAGAAGTAATAATATTTTAAACAGTTATTATTTTCTGCTTCTTCTTTTTCTTTTCTGCCTTTTTGAAACTCTCCGAGCTCTTTTCCCGGCTGCCATCTGTAGCGCCACCAACTCTCTATGTTCCTTAGACCTTAAGTGCTTCCTCAGGATTTCAGCACTTTGGGAGTTCCCATCACAATTTGGGCAGACCACATCCTCATAACATTCGGTGTCACTCAACAGGTCAAAACCCTTCTTCAAGCAATCATATTCATCCTGCTCTTCCTCGGATGTCTGCCCTTCCTTCCCTCCTGGCCTCATTTGTGCGTTCAATCCTTTCCCTTCCTTCAGGGATTTCGTTATCAGGCTATTTAATCCTTCTACTGAAGTAGCTGTTTCCCCATTCTCCTGTTCCCCTGGACGTAATTCAGCGTACTCCTCCATTTCATCCATCATTTTCTCCAATGCTTTCATCTTCTCTTCCTCTTGTACTTTGGCTTCCAGTGCTTGGAGAAGTTGCGCCTCGATGCTCTCTAGCTCATGTTCAGGGCCCATTCCCAGTTGAAACTGTTCTTCAAGTCGGTCAACCTCGGTAATTGCCGCCTCATATTTGTCTTGGGCTTCCTTCCATATTTTTATGAGTTCTGCCATGTCTTTCACCTCTACATCCTCATCTATGTATGGAACTTCTACCGATGAGTCTGTCTTGGCCCTGAGCTCCTCAAGAATTTCCTGCAGCCTTTGGACTTCTTGCTCATGTTCAACCTTTAGTTGCTCATATACTTCCAACGAAACTAGCTTTTCGGAGGTTGCTGAGTTAACCCCCTCCAGAATTGTAGTCTGGGCCTGTTCATACTGTTTTTTCAACTTCTCGCACTCTGCTTGTAAGGAGTCGTAGAGAAGAACTGGAATAAAATCCTGGCTTCCTGAAGATTCCTCTTCATTTGTTTCTTTCGCAATTTCCTGTTGGAGTTCAGCCAAGGCTGCTATGCTATCTGCCTCTCGAAGTCTCACTGCCATCAACTCTTCTTTATTCTTGCAGTCCATCTCAGCCATTTCCCGTTTACTTTCATTTAACTGAGTGAGTAGTCCCTTATTTTGGGCTGAGAGATATTGCACCTTCTCATGTAGACCCTTGCACTCCTTCTCTGCTTGACATAGCTGATTACCGCTGATTTGGTTCTGCGTTTCAAGTTCCAACATCCTTTGCTTAGCTTCTTTCAGTTTCGCCCCTATAAGCTCCTCTTGCAACATGGCCACATTATTCTCATCAGGTAAAGAAGCGTTTCTCTTTTCCATGTCCAAGATTTGTTTCTGCATCTCCTTAAGAGCACCCTGTGATTCAACTTCTCTTAACTTTGCCTGCACTAGCTCCGTCTCTAATTGCAGAACAAAATCCTCAGTGCAGCGTGATTTGCCCTTCTGCTGTATCTCTAGATCATGCAAATATTCTAACCCCTGAACATCATCAGGGAGATGTGATCGGTAATTGGTCACGATGGCTCTATGGTCGCTCTCTGCTTGAGCCAGTAGGTTCTGTTGTCTTTCCAGACTCTCCCATTCGGTGTCATAGAACTTTTTCATTGTTTTCATCTCTTGTACGAGGCGGTAACTTAATTGTTCTAATTGTTGTTGTACTTTGAAATAGCGTTGAGTTCGAGCCCGGTGTTCCTCCGTAATGCATATGTCTGTAGCTTGAACAGACTCAGAATTCTCTGTCTTTATGCACGCCATCGATTTTCCAACCTTAGTCCGTGAGTTAATGTTAACCTTGTTTTTCATACATAAGCTGGACTTATCGTCTTCCGGCTCAGAGTCTGAGCTGCTTGTCTGCACCGAGTCCTCACTCGTCATTGCTTGTCGGTAGTGCCATTCCATGTCTATTTTCTTGATCCACTCCCGTCCTAGAAGTGGTGGTCCTCCCTCAGGTAGTACGTACAAATTCATTCTTGGGTGTACTTTACCCCTATCTCTCACCTTGACTCTTATCTTCCCCATGGGGTATACGCGATGCCCCGTGTATGTCTGTAATACGAACTTGGTATTTCTTAAGGGTATGTGAGAGAATAGTCGGTGGTAGTCCTTTTGGTTGATGACTGATACAGCTGATCCCGTGTCCAGCTCCATTCGTACTTGGACTCCAGCTATTTTTAGTGTGACCCAGATCGTCTGTAGATCAGTTACTTTACCCACATTGTGGATTCTCAGACTATCCAACTCCTGGCTGTTTGGGTCTGAGTCTGAATTTTGTTCGTCTGAACTCTTTTCAGCCACCTGATGCACCTTGTTGTACTTTTCTTGTGGTGGTGGCTTCCTTTGTTTGTTGGTCTTCTTTCTGGACCTGCATACCTTCGTGATGTGACCCAGTTTGCCACATTTCCTGCACTCTTGATTCTTAAACCAGCACTGATTCTGATCGTGCGTTGTCTTTCCACAACGGTAGCATTTGGAAATGCTTGCAGTCATTTGGTCCACCCCGAGTGCCGCCGCCTTTAGCTGCATTTCCGCCGTCCCTTTCGCTGCGGCTTCGTGCGATGAAGCTATGAGGACAGCCCTGTCCAGTGTGAGGTCGTTTTCTTCCAGAAGTCGCTTCTGCGTTCCTTCTTTGGCCAAGCCGCATACGAACTTGTCCCGCAGCGCCTCTGTCAAATTCCCTCCAAACTGGCAGTATTTCGCTAGCTTACGCAGTTCGACTAAGTATTCCGCATTGCTTTCATCTTGCCTCTGGGTTCTGGCGTAAAATTTAAATCGTTCAGCCAGTATCAACGGTGTGGGGTTCAAGTGATCCTTCAGCACTGCTACGCTCTCTTCGAAGGTCTGGTCCACTGGTTTAACTGGTGCTATTAGATGTTTCAAGAGCCCGTATGTTTTTGCTCCCATCGAATTTAACAAAGTTATTGCCTTGGCGTATATGGCTACGCAATATATTCCTATGCGTTCCCCATACGTGGCCCTGTCTTCTATTTCAGCATTAAAATCATTAATATTTCCTCGCTTAGGCATCTTCTTCTCTTTCCGAGAACAGCACAAGTATTTCTTTACTTATTATTAATTTTCTTCTCTTCTTGAGAACACCACCAGTATTGCTTTACTTATTTCTTGTTTCTGAAAATTCTAATTAATTTTCTTCTCTCTTCTTGAGAACACCACAAGTATTGCTTTACTTATTTCTTGTTTCTGAAAATTCTAATTAATTTTCTTCTCTCTTCTTGAGAACACCACAAGTATTGCTGTACTTATACTTATTTTCCCTCTCTTCTTGAGAACACACCAGCCTTTCTGAAAAATCTTATTACTTTCCTGAAATTCTTAATAATTTCCAAGATGGCGGTTTCCCGCTTCTTCCTTCTTCTTCAGCGGTTTCCCCGCGAAAAATGGCGGCTTTCCCGCGCTTCTCGCTCTCCCCGCCCACTTCGATGGCGGTTTTCCCGCGCTTCTCGGCGCTCTCCGCCCACTTCAATGGCGGTTATCACCCGTTCCCCGACGCTGACTTTCAGGCCGAGTGCGGGCCTTATCAGCGGATGCGATCGATGGCCCGGCTGCGCCTCGCACTTGAAAGCGGCCCCCGGCCTCTGGCTCACCCGCTCGCGCGGCTCTTGCTCGCTCCCTCCCAGGCTCTGGCTTACCCGCTCGCGCGTTTCACCGCGGCTCTTATCAGGGATTGCGATCGCCCTGTCTTTGCAGCCAACGCTGCGGCTTACCCACGAGGTTATGGAGGCTTCAGGGTCCTAATGCCTGTCGCTTCCAGCCTGTCGGTTCCAGACTGGTGAGGATTGAAACCTCTCTTCAACGTCCTGTCTTCGGACGAAGCCGCCGTGGAACAACTGCCGCAGGGTTCGAATCCTGACTCGTCGCCAATGTTAAGTCTGTGGGTTGTATTATAAATAATCACAGACTCCACTGTTAACAGAATAAAACACGTCTTTACTATTCAGCGGCTCGGGCGATTCTGCCCTAGTTAACGTATCACAACCCTTATATACTGGTGTGGTCACTATCGGTATTACAGTATACATGAGCCAATAGATAGTGCCACCCTAAAGTAGTGCTCTTAAAGGCGAACGGTTACATTCTATAGTTCCCTTAAAGGTAAACGGTTACATACACAACAGTTATGTGGACCCCCACTCATGTGCTAGCCCTGGTGCTCACGGAAGGTCAGCTCAGAGAGGTGAACTGGGACAGCTTTGTCAGGAATCTGTTTGAACACCTTAAACAGATTCACTGGCAGGCTGCTCGCAACATGGGAAAACAGCACCGGAGTAACCGACTGCTACTAGAACCCAACAAGTACCACGAGTGGGAGACAGGGGATCAGGTCATGGTGAGGAACTTTGCCCGGTTAGGGAGTTTTGAACCATTGTACATGGGACCGTACAGCATTGTAGACAAGGCCAGCCCCATGGTCTATGCCATAAAGATGCCCCGCCGCACAATGTGGTTCCACATTAATCAATGTAAACTGTTTAAACCCGAGAAAGGGGAACGGCCAGCAAGGGATTAAAGATAGAGATCCTCAGCCAGCAGCTGTGGCAGACTCACAGACTGCACCAGTGGGGGCAGTGGCTTGTGTCGCTGGAGGGGCTGTCCCACCTATTATTTGGGACTCGGACACGCCCCCAATGACCGGAGCCCTAAGAAGGTCTCCTCACATACCACAGCCTAAACTACCATGGTCACCAGTGTACCAGTTTAAATGGTTCAGCCCGGGTGGGGTCGCAACCTGAAAAGGTTGGCCCAAGGTCAGGGATCAATCTAAGGACAGGAATCCCCAGCCTGCAGCCTCCAACGGCGAGGGACCCACAGGAGAGGTAGCATTGGGCAAGGAAAGCAAGAGGGATCCCCAGCCTGCAGCCTCAGGCTGCGGGGAACCCAAAGGACAGGACAGGGACTCGGCAGCCACACAGAAGGGGGTGGTGTGCAGCAGTACAGGAGGGCACATTCCCCCGATCTTCTGGGATTCAGGGAAACTCCCAGTTGTTTTAAGAAGGACTCTCCGGGTCCGGTGGCACAGGTCACCTTACGCCCAGGCGTACAAGCTGCCCAGAGGCCACAAAAGACAGAGGCCATACAGGAACTAATCTGGCCATCCGGAGACGGGCGGCGGATGTACATAGCTTTTCTGATGAATTTTAAGTGAGTTTTATAGTTTGATAGTTTTAGGTTTACGATTGTTTATTTAGTTATGATAAGTTTAAGTTTTCAAAACTTGGTAACTGTGTCAAGCCAGAGAACCTTCTAGGGACATGGCTATTTGTCTTATGTTTCCCTACAGAGAGGAAATCAGCATGGGAAAGTTTCTGCTCCTGCTCGCCCTGGTAGGGGTGAGCATCGGTGACCGAGGTGACGTGGAGAACTCCCACATATATGGGTGCTCGGGAGAGAGGGCACCAATAGTTACCGCTGGAGGTGGCGAACGGGGTGTGGAGGAGCTCGCTATTTACTTCCATGAGGGAAGATGGCCAGGGCGGCTGGGGTCTAACTCGACACAATACTCCAGCCAGACCGGGTTCACCTATGGGGAGGCCTCCATCCTGTACCCCAGGGTACAGGCCGTGGCTACAAGGGTTCGCGTCACTGAGGGGAAACGTGTGTGCCTCACATGTAAAGGACAGATTCCCCTGGATAGGTGGTGGTGGCTCAGGAAGCTGAGCAGGGATATAGGGGACCGTACAGCCGACTAGGAATGACTGGGGAAAGACACCCACCCGCCGATCACAGGGACCCAAGGGGGAGTGAGTGTGTGTTGGGATAAGTGGTGGGAGTCGGAACAGGGAATCTATATTTGCATGTGGAGATCAAAGAACGTCTGCCCCACAGGCATATCCATTATCTTCTCCAGACAATGGCAAGATGCCGGGAAGGGGATGGGGTGGGATTCTAGCCTGCATGCGTGCGCGGTCCCACACTCCCCGATCCCAGTCAATGCCATCGAACTCGTAACACGCCCCCGAAAACCCCTGCCCACGACCACGACATCACGGACCATAGTACAGAGGTGTCCTACCACCACTAAGGGACCAGGGAATGGGTTAGTATTAGTGCCGACCGATAAGGTATTATACCAGGGGGTACACTATGCAGTAGCTTTGGTGATCCTAAACCTTACCGAAGTACACTTACCTGAATGGTGCCCTAAGGAGACAGAACAGTTACACCAGGCCCTACTAAAGGAAATGTTTAGAAAATTTTATGAATTTGACTTTGCTAACGTAGACATAGCAGAGCTATACACTCGACAGGCTGAGCATACTATGGGTGCGGGGAGACAAAGAAGGGGAACCTGGAACGATATTTTCACCACTTATAATACAGGATCCTCTGCAATAAACAGCCTGGACGACATAGAGCTGCAAACACAGATAAATGGCTTAAAAACCCAATTACGAAAGATTCTAACAGAGAACACAATGGTAGGCTCAGAGCTACATGAGGACCAAGCTATGATGGTCCATTTAAAATAAATCATTGCTGAGCTAGAGAGAAACGTTAAAACAGTAAATGCACTCATACGGGAGGACAGGAATGCTTCGGATCAAGCTGCACAGAATGAGGTGTGTGTGCTATATGGGGCATGGTTGCTGGGCGAGGGCAGCAGCAACCTGGAGGATTTAAAACAAGGTTTAGTCCCCTCCTGGATTAGCAACAAGCACCTTGCAGCCCTCCACCTGTTTAGTAATTTGCTGAGCCCGTGTCAGCTCTGTCTAGCCTCTGAAGCCTACCCTGTCCCAGTAGATTGTGGACGTTCCAGTCATACTATCATGGGGATAGTAGCGAGGATGCCGGTCATGGGTGGGACAGCCTGACCTGCACCGGTATACAGGGTGGGGAACATTGGAATCATTCAAGGGGGTGCACACGTCCGTTTTGCAGCGGTCCCACCTTATGTCATAAAGTGGGAGCACGCTATGACAGGTACAGACCTCTCCGGGTGCCGGAGCCGGGGTGCACACATAATACTGTGTCCCCAGCACTTGAATGCCTATTCCAGACCACAGTGCGGATTTAAAACTGCTAGCGCTCAACCTATAAACTGTACCATGGAGGTAATGGCACAAGACCATGTTCCCCCACAGGTAGCATTCACAGGAGGTGGGACATATTGTGTCGCCACAAGTGCGGCCCACTACCAGCATGGACAGCACATCTGGTGACAGCAGTTTCTGCTTTAAACCCAAGGCAGCAGTTCAAGTGGCCCAGGAATGGATTGTCCCCATTCCTGAACCCTCCACTGTTCACATCACTGTCAGGGAAAACATCACCAACCTGCAAAACTATGTCGCACATTTCGACTATGAAATTCCCCCTCTACCCGAACATCTCACCGCCCTACTAAAAGCAGTTTTTATATCGCAAAAACATTTCTACACACTAGAACAGAAGACAGTCGAGATAGGGGCCAAGATCGTGGATATCGTATTTCCACCCTGGTGGGACATTTTTGAAAATATAGAGGTCCCTTCTTGTATCAGAATAGCTTCCCACATTTTAGTGGTCTGCCAGCTCGGTATAGTTTTCTACTTACTGTGCACAAAGTGCAAGGGGAGGGACAGAATGCTCCGATCCCAACATGAGAGATCGTGGGACGTGCATTAAAATAAAGTCTATGACCAGGAATGAGATGAGCTTTAATCGTTATTAAAAATAAAGATTATGATTGTATATTTTTCTTTTCTATGTATGTACCATATTTTCTTTTTCATCCAAGTGGTGAAGGGGTGTTGAACCCCTTCCGTGCTTGGATATGAATGTAACCGAATTTTATGTATCTGAACACTACACCTAAAGGGGAATATGTGTTTTTGGGTTTTAGATAGGTAAAATACAGGGGAAGGTTTGGTTCTCAGGGATCAGGAATTTTGCACACCCAGTATGATACCCCAATGAGTAAGGTATCACAGGGACGACTGTAAGATTCTCAAAATTAATAGATCCCCAAAACGAAGGAAAACCCTATTAAAAATGACTTTAGACCCTTGCTAAAAACTTCAGCAGTGATAAAAGGGCATGTTGGGCCTAGCAAGGAGTCTCAAGGTCAAAAACAGATTTGGCATTTTAAAAGGGGCATGTTCAGGCATGTTTGGAATAAGGCTGTTACAGAATTTGGGATCTACCTCTGCAGTAGACAGTTTGAGTATTCGAGATAGTCAAACTGTCTGGGGGAACTGAAAATGTCACTCAGCCCCTATCAGCAATTTACATGCTAACAATAGACCCACAGAAGAAACAGCCTCACAGAACCCATCCAAATCATGCATGAAACAAATCGTTTCACCAACCTACAAAGAACCTCAGGCCCCACAGGAAACTCAAAGCTTGAGGACAATTCACTACAATCTAGATAAGAGCTCAACAGCTCAGGAAAACCATCCTGAAACCACTTCTCACATCTTTAAACAACTTCAACAGCGCAGGAAGCCATCCCAAAACCGCTTAAATATTTTACATCACTCAATGTTAATGAGCCCGCCAAAACCTAACAATAAACCTAAACGGATTTGGCGCGAAGATTAGCAGGCCTCGATTAGTATAATTGGGGGCCTGTCCAACAGTTAAAGAGTACAGTTCAGCAAGGTGGAGTTCAAGGAATCGAGTACAGTTTGATCGGAAAGAAGAAAGGAGCTCAAGAAGAGCCATCATCGAGTAACATCAAGATCAAGGAGCAAGCATCTTGAGGCAGTTCTCTCTCTCGAAGAAGAAGAAGAAGAAGTCACACACCATCGGACACCTCGCAGCACCAAGGGCCCCACGAAACAACCAACCGAATATTACCCTCAGCCAACAGGGTAATATTGGGCCACTGCAACCTACGAAAAACCAACTCAGAAGAAACCGAAGATCCACAAGTTTTTCCACTCTACAAACTATCCTGACTTACCCCTGGGTAAGATTTTATCCAAAAGACTCTAAGCCCTATTGCTAACCAAAGGAAATTGGGTACTCACCTGATAAATCCAATTCACACCCTACCGCATCAGCGGACTCGCGAAGACTGACCAAATACGCAGTTGAAGTCCTCTACCGCGTCTGGGGTACGGCAGGCCCCAACTGACACATCTAGCGAACCCCAAAATCGCGAACCAGCTCAACTGTCAAGGAGTCATTTTGGTGAGCATTATCCCTGGTCCTTTAGAGCCTAACTTAGCTAGTAAGGTGGGATTGGGAGGGGTGAGATATTTGCCTGCTGTAATTTTTCCCTCGTGTATGTCGAAGTGTTTCCCCATTTTATTAGAGTGTTAAGGTTATTGTATTGTATTTTCTTTCTCAAATCAAATTCAAAGTTCTTGCACCAAAACCAGTTGTCTGCTGCAACTTTATCACAACCCCCAAATAAGTCCAAGGTCTAGAACCAAGGGAGTGGGAGTGATTCGAACCGCTCATAAGTCAAAGGTGAAGCTGACCCCAAACACCACCCCTGAGTTTCACACATTCCACTCGCATGAATGGCCTTTGGGAAAGTACTCCGAGGCGGATTAAAATCCTATATTCCAGCCCCACATCCACCATGTGCATCAATGACTTCAGTGTTCCTGCATTGCTCCTCCACTGACGGACCAAATAAGGGTGGCCAATATTTCCCTCTCCTCCTTCAGCATTGGTTGGCGTGCTCCTGGCAGCAACCATCAGTAGAAGCCAGAGGATCTGAGTAGGTTGGCAACATAGTTGATGACTTAAGAATCAAACCTTTTCTCACTGGTGTTCATGTATTCCCCTCTTGACTGGTTCTTGACACCTGGTAACATTTTGAGACACCTAACATCGAAAAAAATCATATAAAATGGCCTTCCGGAGCACTTCATAGAAAGAAACAGGATACACAACAACAATCAAAAATACATTTCGGATAGACTTTCATACTGAGTTAATCAATGAGGGCTCTTTGCCTCCAGCTAGCCACGTGTATTGGACACTTACAAAGTAGCATTGCTACAGAACAAAGGAAATCTTATACAGAAATTTAAGAGACACAGCTGGCTACATGCATTTTAATTCTAATTTATACAAACTATATAAGATTTTCAAATGAAATAAAGGCAGATTATTTATGCATTCATCACAGCAGGTAACTCGTTCCCATTTCACATGGTTAAAAAGTATTGATACCTCGCACCATAAATTTGACACATTTCCTCCTGCTCCTCTTTCTAGATCCTGAATTTATTATAGATGTAAAAGGCACCTCACCCGGTTCTAAGTTAATGGCGGCAAAATTGGTCTACGCCTGCAGCATGAAATGGGCTCTTAGCCAATCAGCCGCCCATTTTACACCATGCCCCATTTTCCCTCACAATCAAACAGAAAATCGAGCGCGGTGTAGAATGAGCTGCTGATTCATTGTGAACCAGTTTCACTCTACTGCCGTAGATCAATGTTACTCCCAACTTGTTGCAAAATGCTGCACTATATCAAAAGAAATGATGTCGATATTGTCGGTGCTCTTTAAATGCAGAACAATCAAAATGCCTATTTTGTTAAAAAATACTTAAAATGCATAATGTCTGGTTATAATGAAGAACAATGAGACGAATGTTATATGACTCATAATATATTCATATTCATACCAAGAAAATAATTATATATCTCGGAGCGAGTGTCAGTGTAGGAGCTATTAAACCCTACTTTCAATTTGATTTAACACTTTATCACTCAACAAAAGCAGGATGACACCAGGCTGGTATATTCTGTAGCTGGAGATGAGGGGAAATTGTTTTACACAACGAGTTGTTTTTCTATTAACTCAAGAGTTCCCCAGGGCTATGTCATCTCCCCAACTCTGCTCATCCTTCATTTCAATTGTTGGACCAGGCTTGGACCCCCAAAGATGTCAAACATTTTAAGATTATTATTAAGCCCTCTTATAAAGTGACCAATGAGGCTCTGTAAACATCATTTGGTGGGGGCGGGGCGGGAGTGGCGGGAGGAATACCCTGGCAGCCCCCGCGGGATTAGACACCACATGCCAAAATTCTGGCCTCCTCAGGCAAACAGAGGCCCAGGATGCACCCCTGCGGTATGTTCTCCCACCCGGAATATTTATATTAAGTTTGGCAGGGTCAGTGTCGGAGGTCACTGAAGGGCAGATATCTGGTATGTACACCGGAATCGACGAACCACGGATTTTTAGGACAATTATGTGTCAACTTTGGCTCAGTGGTAATGCTCTAACCTCTCAGTCAGAAGGTTCTGGATTGAAGGCCTGCTCGAGAGACTGGAGCACATAATCTAGGGCTAGGCTGACACTTCAGTGCAGTATTGAGGGAGTGCTGCACTGTCGGAGATGTCTTTCGGATGAGACATCAAACTGAGCCCCACTCTACCCTCTCAGGTGAATGTAATATACCCTATTGGACAATTTGAAGAAGAGCAGGTGAGCTCTCCCCAGTGTCCTTGTCAATATTTCCCATCTTCAGCCATGGCTCACTTGATAGCACCCTCGTCTCTGAGTCAGAAGTTTGTGGGTTCAAGTCCCACTCCAGCGATTGAGCACAAAAATCTAGGCTGACACTCCAGTACAGTACTGAGGGAGCGCTGCACTGTTGGAGGTGCCATCTTTTGGATGAGATGTTAAACTGAGGCCCTGTCTACTTTCTCAGGTGGGCATAAAAGATCCAATGGCACTATTTCAAAGAAGAGCAGGGGAGTTCACCTCGGTGTCCTGACCAATACTTATCCCTCAATCAACATCATTAAAACAGATTATCTGGTTATTATCACGTCTCCTGCATTACAACAGTGACTACACTTCAAAAAAGTACTTCATTGGCTGTAAAGTGTTTTGGGAAGTCCGGTGGTTGTGCCCCTCTGAAACTGACTGTAACTTCAGGATTTAGCGCATGCACAGATAAACGTGGAAATCCTGAAGTTGCAGTCAATCATTCCCTGCTCCATCACAGATTGTCAGCTCTGGGGAGTTCCACAGCGCAATCAGTGAAATCAGTTGAACGGACAAAACCTTAAGCTTTTCTGCTGTAATATCGCTGTTAAACACCCCATAAAAAGTTAACATATAAATAAAATAATAATAATAATAATAATCAACTTTATTGTCATTGTTAGTGCACAAGTGCAGTACAACAAAATGTAGGCTTGCGGCTCCCGAGAGTGTACATTTAGATTAAGACATTTAAACATTCAACATTCATTTGGCTTGTAATACATTAACATAAACATAATAAAGTGCATTGGCAGATGTGCAGGCTTTAGAGTTTATTTGTGGAGTTCAGTTGGATGACAGCCCTGGGAAAGAATAAATATAAAGGTAAGTCTTGATGGAATAGGTGTAATTTGGTTTTTAATGGTATATTGACTGCTGGCCCTGAAAAACAAATTTTATATTTGTGGCATGTCGAATTTCTCCTTTATGATAGAAAATTACTAGATTTTTAAAATAATAATACTTTTAAAACATATTTTTAAGTTTTTTATATTTCAGCTTTTACCTTAACACCATGTGCATGTCCCAATCTTTATTACGCTCTGTAAAAATTCTATGAAAGGAATTGAATCGGTGCTTTTTATTTCCTGGTTTGCTATCTATGAGAATTCTTCAATGTGATTGGCCTCTTAGACAGGTTGATGACATTACTGCTGCTCTCTGCTGTGGATCCACTTTTGACAGCAGCACAATCAATTTAACATTGCGAACAATCAAGTTTTCACCACAGAGATTGCAAGATCTTTGTGTGCAGCTTTCTTTGAGGTCAGCGGCGTTTGCTGTCGACTGCAAATTCTGGGCCAATACACCCACTCAGCTGAGACTGAATAACTCAATATGACCAGGGACTGAACTTGAACCTTTCTGTTCTGTATAGTTCAATACCACACCAAGTGGCCCATTTACCCACTGAGCTAACTGGGGACCCTTCCCCTCACTCTGTGTTTTACACTTCTTGATTATCAACCATCCATTATTACATTTTTGTGCCTGAATGCACTAGCTGAACTTCACAGCGATGTCTCTTAACTGTACAACATAAATCATTTGGAGGAGTCAGCTTTAAATAGCCCTGAAACTGACAAAAATAGAGCCTCTGAGATACATGTGTCACGGCATAAGTTATGGCATTTGTTAAGCATTGAAGTATTCGTGTGTAATACTGACAATGTTGCAGGAATTTACACCATGTCAACAGGCACAATAAAATCGCAGCAAATGAACTGACACATTTAAAGTACTTGTGTGGATTCTTAGCGTAGTAAAGACATGCTGATGCAGGAAACTCCACATATTTACACGCAGCCAAAAATCTACAACCCTTTTGGCACACTTCCAAGGTTAGTCGGTAGTAAGGGCCAAAAATTAGGTTGAGACCTTTATACACAGTGACCCGAATTTCTCTACCTGTGTCCATAGCACATTGTTTTGACAAAACCTCTGTCCATCCCGACCAAGGACAATCACATCAGAGGGAATGTGGTTGGGGGCTGCTGGACTCCCAAGCTATGAGTTTCCTCAGCCCTGGCCTGAGTATCCACCAACAGGCCAGTACGCCACAAAGCTTTTAGGTCCTGGAAGTAGAGGCAGCCTTGGTGGTGGGCTTAGGCCTGGACCCGGCTTGGATACCTGAAGAATTTTGCCATCATCTGCAGGAAATTGGCATCTTTGTAAAAGGTGGCATCAAAGACAGTCGGCAAGTGACACAACAAAGGAGTGACGTCAGAATTCAAAGGTGTCGCTGGCACAAGGGAGTTGAGAGGTGAGTATAGGGTGAGTATTTGTGGTAAGTTTTTTTTGTTCTGTTTGAGTATATTTCTGCTAAGTAGATCATAGCCTATCTAAATAGAGGGAAGTGCTGATTGGTGGGTAGCTTTTGAGTGTTTCTTGTTAAGCTTTAAGTTTATTTCTGCTAAATTACCTCCATAGTCTGGTAAATAGGGGCATGGCAGGGCAGCTTAGTCCTATTATTTGCACATCCTGTGCCATGTGGGATATCCTGGATGCTTCTTGCAGCCTGGACAACCATGTGTGCAGGAAGCATTGCCAACTGCAGCAACTCGAGCTCCGGGTTTCGGAGCTTGAGCGGCAGCTGGAGTCACTACAGTGCATCTGCGAAACTGAGAAATACTTGGAAAGCATGTTTCTAGAAGTCGTCACCCCACAGCCTCAGAACGTGCAGGCAGAGAGGGAATGGGTGACCGCCAGATATGGAAGGAGGATCAGGCAGATAGGGTAGGAATCCCCAGAGTGCATCTCGCTCGCTAACCGGTTCACAGTTCTGGAAACTGGTGGGGGTGATGGTTCCTCTGGGGAGAACAGCCACAGCCAAGGCCACGGCACCACAGGTGGCTCAGCTGCATGGGGGGGAGGAAGAAGAGTGGAAGAGCAATAGTGATAGGGGATTAGTTAGGGGAACAGATAGGCATTTCTGTGGACATAGACGTGACTCCAGGATGGTATGTTGCCTCCCTGGTGCCAGGGTCAAGGATGTCACTGAGCGGCTACAGGACACTCTAAGGGGGGAGGGTGAACAGCCAGAGTTCGTTACCCATATTGGTACCAACGACATAGGCAGAAAGAGGGATGAGGTCCTGCAGGCAGACTATAGGGACCTAGGAAGGAGATTAAGAAGCAGGACCTCAAAGGTAGCAATCTCCAGATTACTCCTGGTGCCACATGCTAGTGAGTACAGGAATAGGAGGATAGAACAGATGAATGCGTGGCTGGAGAGATGGTGTAGGAGAGAGGGTTTTAGATTCCTGAGGCATTGGGACCACTTCTGGGGAAGGTGGGACCTGTACAAGCCAGACGGGCTACACCTCAACAGAGCCAGGACCAATATTCTCACGGGGAAGTTTGCTAGTGCTGTTGGAGAGGGTTAAACTAGCTTGGCAGGGGGATGGACACCAGCATATAGCAATAGAAAAGAGGAATAAGGTGCATAAAAGAGTGAGTGTGTTGGATAGTACGAGAGAAGAAAGTAGTACTAGAGGCGGAAGTAGTACCATATTAGATAGGAGCAGACTAAGAAAGACTACGAAAAATTCAAAAATGGGTTTAGAATGCATGTACGTAAACGCACAAAGTGTGGTGAATAAGGTTGGTGAGCTACAAGCACAATTAGCCATATGGCAATATGATGTTATGGCAATAACAGAAACGTGGCTTAAAAACAGTGAGGACTGGGCACTTAATATTCAAGGGTACAAGGTGTTCCGAATAGATAGGGAAGGAAAAAAGGGAGGTGGGGTGGCAGTGCTGATTAAGGAAGACATTGTAGTGTCGGCAAGGGAGGATGTTCTTGAGGAGACAAGGACAGAATCCATTTGGTTAGAGTTGAGGAGCAAAAAGGGTATGATCACGCTATTGGGGGTATTCTATAGGCTTCCAAATAGTGGGAGGGAGGTAGAGGAGCAAATCTGCAGGGAAATCGCAGAGATATGCAAAAGCAAAAGAGTGGTGATATTGGGGGACTTTAATTACCAAAATATCGATTGGGATAATGCTAGGGTAAAGGGAAAGGAGAAGGAGGAATTTCTGAAATATGTTCAGGAGAATTTTCTTGACCAGTATGTTCTTGGCCCAACTAGGAAGGAGGCATTGCTGGATCTGGTGCTGGGGAATGAGGTGGGCCAGGTCGACCAAGTGTCTGTGGGAGAACACTTGGGCATGAGTGATCATCATATCATAAGATTTAGATTAGCAATGGAGAGGAGCAAGGAACAATCTAGAATGGAACTTCTAAACTGGAATAGGGCTAACTTCAATGGGATGCGAAAGGATCCAGCCAGAGTAAAATGGAACCAAAGACTGACAGGAAAAACTGTAACGGAACAATGGATGATCTTTAAGGAGGAGATGTTCCAAGTACAGGCTAGGTACATTCCAATAAGAGGGAAGGGTAAGGGAACCAAAGCAAGGCCTCCTTGGATGACGAGGGAGATAGAGAAGATGATGAAACAAAAAAAGAGGGTGTATGATGAATGTCAGGTGAATTCTTCAAGGAGATCCAGACCAAATACAATGGCCTAGAAATTCAGTATAGCCACATTTGGGGTGCTACAGCCGGGCGTTCGCTAAATTTTGCGACCGGCGCAACTTAGCGCCACCTTCGCCGATATTCAGTTGCATCGCCCCAAGAGGTTGCTGCTGCGCTAAAGCAGGCGATGCACGACTATCATTAGGCGCTAAGCTGGCGATCTGGGGCGCTAACACCGAGGGCGGGCGCAGCGCAGGTGCAGCGAGTTGCTGATTGAAGGCAGACAGTCAGGCGCCGGTCAGCTCTTAAAGGGGGAGGGTGGAATTGTTTGGCTGCCACGCCCTGCACACTGCAGCCCTCAAGCAAGGCCTGACCACTGCTGTTTGAACTGCTCCACGCCCAGGAGAATGGAGAAGGCCAGGGAGAGAGCGCAGCGCTTCGGTGAGGGTGACCTGAGGGTGCTGGTTGGCGCAGTGGAGCGCAGGCGCCATGTTCTCTTCCCTGTGGGTGGCAGGAGGCCGCTGCCCACCGATTATCGGAAAGCCTGGAGTGAGGTGGCAAACAGGGTCACCTCCAACAACGTGGTTGGCAGGACTCCAACCCAATGCCAAAAAAAATTCAACGACCTCACTCGGGTTCTCAGGGTGAGTACCCTTTCCAGTATCCTCCTCATCCCTGCATGTGCACCTCACTTTATGGCCAAAGGGACCTGAAAGCCCTAATGCCCAGCCCTCATCCAGCAGCTATGGGACTGTCATGAAAAGCACTTGCACATTCAGGACTTTATACACTGTCAGGGCTATTCCACCATGGGAGGCAGTGCAGGCAAGATCAGGGCTTCACACTGTCAGGGCTATTCCACCATGGGAGGCAGTGCAGGCAAGATCAGGGCTTGACACTGTCAGGGCTATTTCACCATGGGAGGCAGTGCAGGCAAGATCAGGGCTTCACACTGTCAGGGCTATTCCACCATGGGAGGCAGTGCAGGCAAGATCAGAGCTTCACACTGTACTTAGAGGCCGTCCTTTCTCTTGCAGTGCAAGCTGGCGCATAACCGAAGACAGCAGCGACAGACCGGGGGAGGCCGTCCTGACCTGAAAGAGCTCAGCGACCTAGAGCAGCAAGTGGAGCGGATCATGGCAGGCCGGCTGATTGGCCCCATCACCACTGGAGATGCCGACCCTGTTCTGGGCACCAATGGTAAGGTCATCACCTTTTTGACCTCTCTCTTTCCACTTACGCCTCACACCAGCATCCTTTGCCACTATCGTACCAATGCAGTGCATAGCAGCACTCATGCCTCCTTTGCTGCCGCCCTGTCCTCACTCTGAAGCAACTCTTGTGCCTCCCTGCTTTCAGATGGTGAATCGCCAGGTGAGGAGGCGGCCCCTCAAGCTGGCACTGTCTCGGAGTCAGAAATAGAGGAGGAGGAAGAGGAAGCCGGCCCATCAGGGACACCCTCAGCTGAGGCAGCCCATAGCCATGATGGGGACACGTCTTCCCTGGAGGGGAGCAGGGCGGAAGGGTCAGAGGAGAGTGAAGCTCCGGGGCCCAGTGGGCTGCAGCAACGTGGGAGGGGTGGGGAAGCTCGGTGGCCTTCTCCCCAGAGGGTGAGTGTGGCCTCCAGTCCTGCTACGGTGAGCGCAGAGGAGGTGCGGCTCCTTGCGGAAATGGGCACCCAGGCTGAGCGCAGGCACACTGAGCTCATGGCTGCAGTGGCAAGGATGCCTGACTCCATAGAGTCACTGGCAAGGAGTGTTCAGGAATTCGGGGCAGCACAGGCCAGGAGTCTGCAAGAATTCAGTGCAGCACAGGCCAGGAGTCTGCAGGACTTCGCGGCAGCTCAGGCTAGGAGTCTGCAGGACTTCGCTGCAGCACAGGCGGCCTCCAGCCAAGTGCTCAGTCATGCCATGCATTCACTGGCTGGTGTCATGCAGACACAGACCAGGGCCATACGGGCACTAACTGCTGCCACCCTCGCTGGATCAGCAGTCTGTGCTTCAGCAGATTGCTGCGCATGCTGCAGTGCTGGCCCGTGCGAGTGCCAGTGCATCAGCTGGCCAGGGAGTGCCTGTGCTCTGTCAGGTTGGCAGCATTCCTGCAGCCAACACTGTCACTCCTCCACTGCAGTTGCCACCACCCATTGGACAGACTGCTGCCGCCCAAGCAGAGTTGGAGCAGTCAGCAGCCAGCCCCTCCAGGCCCAGAGCTGGTCCAGGCCGACCCCCAAGGGCATCTGCCGTCTCACCATCTGACCCTCAGCAGCCTTCCCCCAGCCTTGCATTAGCCACTGGGATCCCATTGAGGAGGAGCTGCAGGGTGGGTAGGGACCAGTCACGGAAGCGAGACGGATCACCCTCGCAGGGGGAAAAGTAGAAGGTGTGGCCAAATGTGTTGTTTTATATATGAAGGCCGAGTCTGGTGTATTTGTTTTATATATGAAGGCAGAGACTGGTGTCTTTGTTTTATATATAAAGGCCGAGACTGGTGCATTTGTTTTATATATAAAGGCCGAGACTGGTGTATGTGTTTTATATATAAAGGCCGAGACTGGTGTATGTGTTTTATATATAAAGGCCGAGACTGGTGTATTTGTTTTATATATAAAGGCCGAGACTGGTGTATTTGTTTTATATATAAAGGCCGAGACTGGTGCATTTGTTTTATATATAAAGGCCGAGACTGGTGTCTTTGTTTTTTTGGGGGGGGTTTCTCTGAATTAGTTTGTCATGCGGGAAGGGCACAGAGTTATCACAGTAAAAAAATTTCTTTAATCGCACTGTCCATGTTTGCTTTTGGAAGTACTTGTTGCCTTGATCGGCTGAGGGCTTGTGGAGCGGCTACATTCATCTTCTTTCATTGGCACAAGCCATTCCCTGAGAGGGAGCATAGAACCGAGTTGCAATAAGCCGCCGACGGACGGCCCTTGCACTTTCTGCCTCCCTCCCGTGCTGGTGCTCCTCCTCCTCCTCCTCCTCTGGTGGTGGTCCTCCTGCTGGCAGTGGCTGAGTCCTGCGGATAGCCAGGTTGTGCAGCATGCAGCACATGACAACAAAATGGGAGACTCGCTCAGGCGAGTACTGTAGGGCTCCCCCGGAATGATCCAGACAGCGGAACCGTTGCTTCAGCATGCCGATTGTGTGCTCAATGATGTTCCTGGTTGCTTGATGGCTGTCATTGTATCGCTCTTCAGCAGGGGTGCTGGGCACATGGAGTGGGGTCATCAGCCAGGTGCACAAAGGATAGCCTTTGTCCCCGAGAAGCCATCCTTGTGGGTGAGGCTGGGCCTCGAAAATGTCTGCCACAGAAGTCTGGCGCAGGATGAAGGCATCGTGGCAGCTGCCTGGAAAGCGGGCATTGACAGCTAGTATGAGCTGCCTGTGATCACACACCAACTGCACGTTGAGCGAATGGTAGCCCTTCCGGTTGCGGTAATCCTCGGCATTCTCTAGAGGTGCCCGCAAAGCCACATGCGTGCAGTCAATGGCACCCTGCACCATGGGGAAGCCCGCTAACACTGCAAATCCCATTGCATGCTCTTGCTGCTTGTCCAGGGTCATGGGGAAGGAGATGAACTGACGTCTCCTTCTGAAAAGGGCATTGGTCACCTGGCGGATGCAGCAATTTACTGCAAACTGGGAGATGTTGGAAATGTCCCCAGTAGCCGGTGGCATAGAAGTTGAGAGCCACCGTCACCTTCACTGCCACCAACAGAGACGTCCTGCTCCTGAGCTGTGGCTGCAGATCTCTGCGAAGCAGGTGGCAGATCTCAGTGACCACCTCCCTTCTGAATCGCAGCCTCCGAACACACTGCTCCTCAGACATGTTCAGATATGAGAACTGCTGGCGGTATACCCTGGGTGGGTAAGGCCTCCTGTGCCGACGCCTGTTGGCCCTTCTCCGTCTGGCCATGACTGGCACTCTGTCACGGTGTCTCTGAGCCCTTTGAATGCAATGCAGTAAGCCAACGTCTCCACCCATTGCAGCCCCCATTAGATGTATCGGATCAATGCTATGGCACTGAAGCCACAAGTACCTGTGCGAGTGTTCAGCCAAACCAGGAAGCTCTCTACCTTTGTCTCTCTCCAAATATCCGTCTCTCACAAAGAAGGAGTGGAGCAAAATGGCTGACATTTATACTGCAGGAGGAGTCCCCTTTAATTAGCGCCCCCCGTGCCCCGCAGCGACTGGGAACCGTTCCCCTCTACCAGTCGTGGGGGGTGCCAGGCGCACAAGAGGCCGGCGCCACTGAATTTCCGGTTCGGGATGCACAAAGGGCATTGCACCATGAAATGACGTCAGGATCTGCGTGCGCAGCCGAGCGCGCGCTAGGGTTTTGCGCCGCCGCTAAACCTTAACTGAATTTCGCGAGAGGCGCAGATCGCGCTGCGCCCGGGCGCTAGCCGCTTAGCACCCCACTTTTCCTCCTCCTAAGGCGCTAGCGGCTGGCGCAAACAACTGAATTTCTAGGCCAATAAGTTGAGAGGGGAAGTGAAGATGAAAATAAGATTGGCAAAGAGAGAATATGAGAGTAGAATGGCAGTTAACATAAAAGGGAACCCAAAAATCTTCTACCGGCATGTAAACAGTAAACGGGTAGTAAGAGGCGGGGTGGGGCCTATTAGGGACAAAGAAGGTGATATATGCTTAGAGGCGCAGGGCAAGGCTAGAATACTCAATGAGTACATTGTATCGCTGTTTACTAAGGAGGTGGATGCTGACAAAATATCAGTAGAAGTGGAAAAGGTAGAAGCAATGGAAGGGGTGAAAATTGATAGACAGGATGTACTAGAAAGGCTGGGTATGCTTAGAGTGGATAAGTCATGTGGTCCAGATGGCTTGCATCCCAGGTTGCTAAGGGAATTAGGGGAGGAGATAGCGGAAGGGCTTGCCATAATTTTCCAATCTTCCCTAGATGCGGGGGAGGTGCTTGAGGATTGGAAAGTGGCAAATGTGACACCAATATTCAAGAAAGGGTGTAAGGACAATCCTAATAACTACAGGCCAGTCAGTTTAACATCAGTGGTGAGTAAAGTTTTAGAAACAATAATCAAGGAAAAAATTAACGGGCACTTGGAGAGGTTTAAGCTAATTAAGGAGAGCTAACACGGATTTGTAAAAGGCAGATCGTGTTTGACTAACCTAATTGAATTTGTTAATGAAGTAACAGGGAGGATCGATGAAGGGAATGCAATGGATGTTGTCTACATGGATTTTCGGAAGGCGTTTGACAGAGTATCACATAGAAGGTTGGTTATCATAATTGAGGCTCATAGAATAGGTGGGTCAGTGGCAGCTTGGATAAGGAATTGGCTTAAGGACAGAAAACAGCGAGTTGTGGTAAATGGCTGATTTTCAGACTGGAGGATGGTAGACAGTGCTGAGGCCACTGCTTTTTTTGATATATATAAATGACCTGGATATTGGAATACAGCGTAGAATTTCTAAATTTGCTAATGACACCAAACTTGGGGGTGTGGCGAACAGTGTGGATGATACCAATTGACTGCAACAGGACATAGAAAGGCTAACAGAATGGGCAGACAAGTGGCAGATGGAATTTAATACAGAGAAGTGTGAGGTGATGCATTTTGGCAGAAGGAACAGGGAGAGGCAATATATACTTAATGGCACAGTTTTAAAGAGTGTGCAGGGACAGGGGGATCTGGGAGTTAATGTGCATAGGTGGTGGAACATATTGAGAGAGTGGTTAGCAAAGCATATGGAATCTTGGGCTTCATAAATTAGAGAAGTTATGCTGAATCTTTATAAAGCGCTGGTTAGGACACAACTAGAGTATTGCGTCCAGTTCTGGTCACCACACTTTAGGAAGGATGTGAAGGCCCTTGAGAGGGTGCAGAGGAGATTTACCAGAATGGTTCCGGGGATGGGGGATCTTAGCTACAAGGACAGGTTGAAGAAGCTGGATTTGTTTTTATTCGAGCAAAGGAGGTTGCGGGGTGATTTGATAGAGGTGTACAAGATTATGACAGGTTTTGATAGGCTAGACGGGGAAAAGCTATTCCCACTAGTTGATGGTACAAGGACTAGGGGACACAGATTTAAGGTTTTGGGCAAGAGATACAGGGGGGGCGTGAGGGAAAACTTTTATACACAGCGAGTGTTGAGGACCTGGAACTCGCTGCTGACAGAAGTGGTGGAAGCGGAGACACTCAGGGCTAGAAATTCGGTTGTGGGTTCGCCAGGGCTTTAGCGCCGGAAATTTAGCGCCGGCGCTAAGTCCCCCTGCGCGCGCCAAAAATTCAGTAGCGCCGCGCCCAAACGGCTGCCGGCGCTACTAGAGGGTGTCAGCACCTCGAAATGGGCGCTGAGTGCCGCATTGCGGCGCAATTCCGGCGCTGCGGCACCCGATGCGGTGCGGCAGGCTGGGGAAGTGCAGGCCTCCTCCTTCAGTTAAGGAGGAGCTGCCTGCACCCGCCCGCTGGCCGTTCAAATGGTCAGAAAAATGAGCCCGGCACCTCGGACAAGTGCCGGGCTTGCAGGCCAGACGCATCTGTTCCGCGGGGGGGGGTGGAGGAGTCCGGGGAGGGAGGTGCGGGCAGGCGGCCGGCGGGAAAGCGGCCGGCCGCCGCGCGACCTTAATGCGCCGGCGCTAACTCCTGCAAGACTCGGTTGCCAAAGTCTTAGTTGCGGCTGCCACGGGCGAGGCGGCCGCAACTCAATTTCGGCGCTGGGGCCCGTCACCACGGCAACCGGGACGCTGCGCACACCGATGACGTCATCGGTGCCGGCGCAGCGCAACCGGTGTAACGCCGACGGAAGGGCCCCACTGAATTTGCCAACTGGCCATAACTCCGGCGCTAGGCCCTCCAGTGCCCCAAATGGGGCGCTAAGCCTACTGAATTTCTAGGCCTCAATGTTTTCAAGGGGAGACTGGATAGGCACTTGAGGGAAATAAACTTGCAGGACTACGGGGATAGAGCGGGGGAATGGGACTGACTGTAATGCTCTACAGAGAGCCGGCACGGACTCGATGGGTCGAACGGCCTCCTTCTGTTCCGATATGACTCTATAGGCTGGATTTTATCAATGGGGGCGCATTGGGGGCAGGACTGCTGGTTGTCGGGTTTCAGTCCCGCCCCCAATGACGTCCGGCCAACCCACGCTATTTTCCCTTGATTTATCTTGTTAAGCACGCCCTGCAGGCTTAGCAGGCCAATTAAGGGAAATCTGATGACAGAGAATTTTTTGATAGATGAATTGTCAGCGTTTGACAGCTTAGAGAAACTGTCAGACACTGACAATCTCTGTTTTATGGTGAGTCCTTGTACTGAAGACTCACCAAAACCTATTGCCTGAGCAGAAATCAGATGGCTGTTGCATCGGAGAATGCAGCAGCCATTCTGTCATCTCTGCCATCGAGATGAGGCACCTCTGGATCCCCAAGGGTTGAAGCCTGCAGGAAGAAGCAAAGGTAAGTAAACTTTATCTAACACTTTACACTCACCTCACATACTTACCTCTCCTCCACAGCAGACTTTTCGACCCCTCTGACCCCCGCAGACCCACTGTTCGCCTCGCTGACCCTGACGAGGTTCACAGCTGTCAGGAAGCCCACACTTGTGTGGGTAAAATGGGGATATGCCTTTTAACTGCCTGTTAACTACCTGTTAACAGGCAGTTATTTGGCTGTAATCCCCTTCCCGCCTCGAGGAGACGGGTCCCTGCGCGAGTTGGGGACTCGCCTCCCTGGAAGATGGCATGGAGGCGGGTTGGGAGCGGGTTTGGTACCCGCTCCCATTTTCTGCCATTTTCCCAACAGTCCCACCTCCATCCCCGCCTCCCCAGAGCTGGCAAAATTCCCCCTATGACTCTATGACTATGACACTGGCCCATGATATCCTGCCTGCTTAGCTCTGGCGAGCTCCCAGTGCCAGGCCTAGTATGGGCCAGGAGCTCGCTACCTCTCCTAAATGAGGCTATTCTGGGAAGTTCCTGCAGGGTCAGCACTCTTTCATTAAGCAGATGCTAAGCTCACTGAACATGTCTATTGCCAGGTTGATGCACAGACTCTAAAAATCAATGCTTTATAGTTCATGTGCTTCTGAAAATTTGTGTTCGTAACAATTAATGTGCATGTATTTGCTAAACAGTACAGCCAGCATCATATGCTCCATTGATAGGACTGACAGGATCTAAAGGACTACATGGAACAGATGATTCCACAGATTTTTTAACAACACCACATTAGCATGGTCTGCCAAGGTGGGATTCATTCACAAATGGAGATGTATCTGAACATTCCTGATTGTTACAAAAGACACAATATAAAGAACAAAATGCAAGAGTTTTGATTCCAAAACAAGATAATTGCATGGTATGTAAATCTAATTACACACTAATTAAAGGTTATACCGACTTCCATTCACCATTGCTAAAGTAAATATATCAATGAAAACAGTAGTCCTTGTGTGTCATAAATTGCGTTAAAGTACAGTCTGCGGTGGTGCATCATCATCATTTTAAATATTAAGTGCAGTATAAATATAAAAAGTAGGTTTTGAGTTGATTAATATGACAATATTCTATTTCACTGAAATCATGCTTTCATCACACACTTACAGATATTACGCAGTGCTAATGAAGAGCTTTGGGAGGAATTCTCAGTGGAAACACCCTCCACAGGACTAATCTCAGGGCAGAGTGGCAATTTGCCTAAATGCCATGGATGAAGCACGAGCATTTCCTTCAAGGTGACCTTTACCTGACTTCCTGGAAGTCTGAATGGCAGCATCCCAGAATAACACAGAGAAAATCTGGAGTCTCACTAGTGTATGTATCATATATTTATTTATTTATGGGGTGTGGGTGCCGGTGGCAAGGCCAGCATTTATTGCCCATGCCTAATTTCCCTTGAGAAGGTGGTGATGAGCTGCCTTCTTGAACCGCTGCAGTCCATGTGGTGAAGGTATTCCCACAGTTAGGGAGCGAGTTCCAGGATTTTAACACAGCGAAGGTGAAGAAACGGCCATATATTTCCAAGTCTGGATGGTATGTGACTTGGCGGGGCTCTTGGAGGTGGTGGTATTCCCATGCACCTGCTGCCCTTGTCCTTCTAGGTGGTAGAGGTTGTGGATTTTGGGAGGTGTTATCGAAGAAGCCTTGGTGAGTTGCTGCAATGCATCTTGTGGATGGTAAATGCTGCAGCCACGGTTCGCCGGTGGTGGAGGGAGTGAATGTTTAAGGTGTTGGATGGGATGCTGATCAAATGAACTACTTTGTCCTGAATGCTGTTGGGCTTCTTGAGTGTTGTTGGAGCTGCACTCATCCAGGCAAGTGGAGAGTATTCCATCACACTCCTGACTTGCCTTGTAGATGGTGGAAAGACTTTGGGGAGTCAGGAGGTGGGTCACTCGCCACAGAATAACCAGCCTCTGACCTGCTCTTTTAGCCACAGTATTTATGTGGCTGGTCCAGTTAAGTTTCTAGTCAATGCTAACCCCTGCAGGATATTGTGGTGGGGGATTTGAAGATGATACCGCCATTGAATGTCAAAGGAAGATGGTTAGATTCTTGGTGAAGATGGTCATTGCCTGGCACTTGTGTGGTGCGAATGTTACTTACCACTTATCAGCCCAAGCCTGGATGTTGTCCAGGTCATATTGCCTAATGGCACAGACTGCTTCATTATCTGAGGAATTGCGAATGGAACTGAACACTGTGCAATCATCAGTGAACATTCCTACTTCTGACCTTATGATGGAGGGAAGGTCATTGATGAAGCAGCTGAAGATGGTTGATCCTAGAACACTGCCCTGAGGAACTCTTGATGATTGGCCTCCAACAACCACAACCATCTTCCTTTGTTCTAGGTATGACTCCAGCCAGTGGAGGGTTTTCCCCCTGATCCCATTGACTTCAATTTTACTAGGGCTCCTTGGATCCACACTCGGTCAAATGCTGCTTTGATGTCAAGGGCAGTCACTCTCACTTCTCCGCTGGAATTCTTGTTCTTATAGGAATCAAGGGATATGGGGATAGGGCAGGAAAGTGAAGTTGAGGTCGAAGATCAGCCATGATCTTACTGAATGTTGGAGCAGGCTCGAAGTGGCTTATGGCCTACTCCTGCCCCTAATTCTTATGTTCTTATTCAGCTCTTTTGTCCATGTTTGGACCAAGGCTGTAATGAGGTCTGGGACCGAGTGGTCCTTGCGGAACCTAAACTGAATATTGGTGAGCAGGTTATTGGTGAGTAAGTGCTGATTGATAGCACTGTCGACAACACCTTCCATCACTTTGCTTATGATTGAGAGTAGACTGATGGGGCGGCAATTGGCTGGATTGGATTTGTCCAGGATATTTCCTTTTTGTGGACAGGACATACCTAGGCAATTTTCCACTTTGTCGGGTAAATGCCAGTATTTTAGCTATATTGGACAGCTTGGCTAGAAGAGCGGCTATTTCTGGAGCACAAGTCTTCAGCTCTATAGCCGGGATGTTGTTGGGGCCCATAGCCTTTGCTGTATCCATTGCGCTCAGCCGTTTCTTGATATCACGTGGAGTGAATTGAATTGGCTGAAGACTGGCATCTGTGATGGTGGGGATCTCAGGTGGAGGCAGAGATAGATCATCCACTTGGCACTTCTGGCTGAAGATGGTTGCAAATGCTTCAGCCATGTCTTCTGCGCTCATGTGCTGGGCTCCACCATCATTGAAGATGGAGATGTTGATGGAGCCTCCTCCTCCCCTCGGTTGTTTAATTGTCCATTCACGACTGGATGTGGCAGGACTGCAGAGCTTTGATCTGATCCATTAGTTGTGGGATTGCTTAGCTCTGCCTATAGCATGCAGCTTCTGCTGTTTATCATGCATGTTGTCCTGTGTTGTAGTTTCACCAGGTTGGCACCTCATTTTCAGGTATGCCTGTTGCTGCTCCTGGCATGCTCTTCTACACTCCTCATTGAACCAGGGTTGGTCACCTGGCTTGATGGTAATAGCAGAGTGAGAGATATGCCCAGGCCATGAGGTTACATATTGCGGTGGAATACAATTCTACAACATGGAGGAGTACAGATTCATCAGCTGAGGGACGGCGGTAGGTGGTAATCAGCAGGAGGTTTCCTTGCCCATGTTTGTCCTGATACCATGAGACTGCATGGGATCCGAAGTCAATGTTGAGGACTCCCAGAGCCAGTCCTTCCCAACTTTATACCACTGTGCCGCCTCCTCTGGTGGGTCCCTCCTGCTGGTGGGACAGGACATACCCAGGGATGGTGATGGAAGAGTCTGCGACATTGGCTGAAAGGCATGATTCTGTGAGTATGAATATGCGAGGCTGTTGCTTGACTAGTTTGTGGGACAGCTTTCCCAATTTTGGCACAAGCCCCCAGATGTTACTGAGGAGGACTTTGTAAGGTCGACTGGGCTGGGTGTGCCTTTGTAGTGTCCGAATCCGATGCCTAGGTCGAAGCCTAGTGTTCCATCCATTTTATTCTTTCTTTTAGCAGTTTGATACAACTGAGTGGCATTTCAGAGGGCAGTTATGCGTCAACCATATTGTTTTTGGACTGGAGTCACATATAGGCCAGACTGGCTAAAGATGGCAGGCTTCCTTCCCTGAAGTACTTTAGTGAACCAGTTGGGTTTTTACGACAATTCGATAGCTGCATGGTAAACATTACTGATACTAGCTTTTCATTCCAGATTTATTTAATTAACTGAATTCAAATTCACAAACTGCCATGTGGGATTTGAACTCACAACTCCAGATTACTAGTCCAGAAACATAACTACTATGCTACCGTACCCGCGACGTTTGCTTTAGAAATTGTAAACATAAATTTTGTCTTGGATTTTGTGATGCTTAAATACGTTCAATTTGAGAAGCATTGCAAATTTCCTTTATAGTGTCTGAGTTTATTACTGCATGTTTTAATGTATAAATTTCATAAGGGGCTTGACAGGATAGAGGCTGTGAGGATGTTTCCCCTGGCTGCGGGGTCCAGAACTAGGGGTCACAGTCTCAGAATAAGAGGTTGGTCATTTAGGACTGAGATGAGGAGAAATTTCTTTACTCAAAGGGTTGTGCATCTTTGGAATTCTCTACCCCAGAGGGCTGTGGATGCTGAGTCATTGAGTATATACAAGACTGAGATCGATAGATTTTTGGAGTAAGGGAACCAAAGAGTACTGGGATAGTGCGGGAAGGTGGAGTTGAGGTAGAAGATCAGCCATGATCTCAATGAATGGCGGAGCAGGCTCGAAGGGCTGAATGGCCTACTCCTGCTCCTATTTCTTATGTTTTTATGTTCTTTTAATAAAACATTATGTTGTGATGTTTCTGTTCTTTAGTAGAATCACATAAACTTTAGTAGTTTGCACCACTTTCCAGTCTCACCCATTCTTGGTTGCTGAGTGGCAAGTCGCCTTTTACTTGCTTGATGATGAATGGGAAGACATGAATTGATGGGGATCAATGGGGGGATGTGCAAAGGGTGGTTGGTTGTTTGCAGAACTGCTTTGTAACAGTGGCATGGGGGGGGGGCAGTGGGGGGTTGCAGGGATGGGAAGAGTGGCCATTGCATGTGCTTTTGACATTGGTCCACTGCTGCATTCTAAGTGAACCTTGCCTTAATAAGGGCATTCCTGGCATCCTGGGCAACAATGTGCTGCATTGCGCTGGTGGGCAATGTGCTGGTGCTGCATTGCCCTCATCAACTTCCTCCTCCTCGTCTTTCTCCTTCTCCTAGGAATCATTCGAAGAGGATCTGAGCTCTGCATCTTGTTCCTCCTGTAGGTCCAAACCTCACTGCTGTGCAATGTTGTGCAGAGCGCAGCACCCCACGACCATTCTGGAGACCCTGGCTGGTGCATACTGAAGGGCATCTCCAGATCTGCCTAGTCACCTACAGTGCATCTTCAATTTGGCAATGGCTTGTTCGATCACACATCTGGTGGTCATATAGTATTCATTGTAATGCTGTTGGGCTTCATTGGTTTAGTTTCTGATGGGTGTCATCAGCCAAGTTTGAAGTGGGAATCCCTTGTCTCCTAGCAGCCACCCCTTAAGTCTGTTTGCAGGTCCAAAGAGGTCATGGAGCTTGGACTGCTGCAGGATGAAAGCATCATGGAAGCTGCCCGGGCATCTTGCACACACACATGCATAAACATCTTTTTATGGTTGCACCCCAGCTGCACAGGAAGCCCCTACGGTTGACAAATATTCCTGGTTGTTCTGGAGGTGGCTGGATCGCTATAAGTGTGCAGTCGATGGTGCCCTGCACCTGTGGGAAGTGAGCCAGAGACGCAACCCCAAGCGCCTGCTCATTCTGACTGGCGTCATCACAGATGAAGTTCACATAATTGCTGGTCCTGGCAAACAACTCATCAGTCGCCTGTCTTATGCATTTGTGGGCCGCTGACTGGGAGATCCTTGATATGTCTCCGGCACAGCCCTGGAAGGATCCAGAAACAAAAAAGTTGAGGGCAGTGGTGGCTTTGACAGCCATTGGTAATGTGTGGCTACCAGGTCTAGTAGGGAGCCATTGTGTTCTCGCCTTGCTATCAGGAAGCCCAGGAAACCTGTGGATGTGAGATTAAGCTTAAAAGTGTGTTGAATTATTGCTCCAATTGTGCGGTTACCATATGTTGATAAGCAACCCGCCTCTCCTGAGGAAACAGCCTCGCACGCTCGAGTTAAACGCGGAAGTCGGCAGGTTGAAGCCGGCTTCCTGACCACTCACATTTTTGCCGGATTTAACCCCCCCACCTGTACCCAAACCCATGCGCTCCTCCAGGTTAAAATTCCTCCCTATGTTGCACAGTAATCAAAAAGTGGATTACACTCCAATGTATAAAGGCCAAATGTACAAACTGCCAGTACTCCCAGTGGGGCGTTTTGCCATTCTGGACTGCACTTCGACACCTAGGTAATGTGCTCCCCACAATTTTCAATTTGTTAAAATGAAAGGGCAAAAATTAATGGTTCTGAGTTCATAAAATGCACTCCCAGTGGATGAAGGTCTTCATCGAGAATGTGAATTTGTGAGATTGGCCAATGAGGCCAACATCCCTCCTGCACAAAAGATATGACTCTGAAAATAAAGACTGACTGGAGCACATATTCTAGCCTAACACTCAATCCAGTACGACATTGTTGGAAATGCCATTATTCAGACAAAATGTTAAAGCAAGGGCCACCTGCCTGTTCAGCTGAGTGTTAAAGATCTTACTGCACTAATTGAACCGCAGGGAACTCTATGGCTAATATTGCTCCCTCAACCAACACCACCAAAACAAAAGGTCAATTCATTATGTATCTGACTTGCTGTTTGTGTGACTTTGCTGTGTAAACATTGGCTGTTGTATTTGCTTACATAACAACAGTAAATGCAGTTCAAAAGTAATTCATTGTTGGTGAAGTGCTTTGAGATGTCTCTGGAGGCATGAAGTTGCTCTATAAATGCAATGTTTTTCTTTTCTTTTAAGATAAATAGAATATCCAACAATAGGAACAGTATTTAATGTTATTCTTGAGGCATGATTAGCAATTCCACGCCCCTGCATGCATACGTTCCTTATTTTACATCTTGGGTATCTGGCTTTTTGCTGTTGTAGGCCACATGGGTACATACCACGGAGACTCATATGAAGCTGAAATCCGTGTTCCCATTAATTTGCATATATCTCAAGTTTACTTAACAGAACTTGGTATTCTGATTACAGGTTGATCCACCAATGAGGCAACAATATTAAGAAAAGACCTTGCTAAAACCTCCAAGCCCAATAAATTCAACCAGGCCACATGAACAAGTTAAGCACTATATTGAAAAAGGCCAGTGTCAGGAGGAGCAGAGAGCGGCGGTACAGTGAGTACTTAAACTCACTTTCACGGGCTTTTTTTACAGAGGCTGGTGTCGGGAGGAGCAGAGAGCGGCGGTACAGTGAGTACTTAAACTCACTTTCGCGGACTTTTTTACAGAGGCCGGTGTCGGGAGGAGCAGAGAGCGGCGGTACAGTGAGTACTTAAACTCACTTTCACGGGCTTTTTTTACAGAGGCTGGTGTCGGGAGGAGCAGAGAGCGGCGGTACAGTGAGTACTTAAACTCACTTTCGCGGACTTTTTTACAGAGGCCGGTGTCGGGAGGAGCAGAGAGCGGTGGTACAGTGAGTACTTAAACTCACTTTCACGAGCTTTTTTACAGACAAGAGTATATATAAACAAGGCGAATGTATATTTATAAACTCAGGGATATACCTGTTTATACACTGTATGAATGGAACCACGTTTATGTGTTCAACCATAAATGTATTTTGATGCTTTGGCAACATAAGATGTACCTTATCATGCCAATAAAGCGATTTGTATTGTATTATTGTATTGTATTGCTTACCAATCTCATAGACCGGCGGCGGCGTTCCGAAGCCACATCACGATTCAAAAAGTGACGCGAGCAAGAGGAAGCAGCTGATTGGGTGAGTACGGCCAGGTGAGTATTTATACTACTCCATAGTTTGACAGTTAAGATTAATAGTTTATAAAATTTAGAAGGTCTTAATTTTTGTGGTTATAGTTTCTAAGGTCTCTGTTGTGTATCGGGGAGTGCTAGTAACCAAGGGCCCTTGAGTATATCATTTAATTGTAGTGTAATTAGTGGTATTGATTTGATTTAAATTAATTTAAATTAATTAAAGGGTAAGTCATGGCAGGACAGCTCAACCCTGTGGCATGTTCCTCTTGCGCTATGTGGGAAATCAGGGACACTTCCTGTGTCCCTGATGACCATGTGTGCAGGAAGTGTATCCAGCTGCAGCTACTGACAGGTCGCATTGCGGCGCTGGAGCTGCGAATGGATACATACTGGAGCATTTGCGATGCTGAGGACATCGTGGATAGCACGTTTAGGGAGTTGGTCATACCGCAGGTAAAGGCTGCACAGGCAGGAAGGGAATGGGTGACCACCAGGCAGAGTAGTAGGCGCAGGCAGGTAGTGCAGGGGTCCCCTGTGGCCATCCCCCTTTCAAACAGATATACAACTTTGGATATTGTTGAGGGAGATGGCTTATCGCGGGAAGGCAGCAGCAGCCAACTTCCTGGCACCATGGGTGGCCCTGCTGCACAGGACGGGAGGAAAAAGAGCGGGAGAGCTATAGTGATAGGAGATTCTATAGCAAGGGGAATAGATAGGCGTTTCTGCGGCCACGAACGAGACTCCATGATGGTATGTTGCCTCCCTGGTGCAAGGGTCAAGGATGTCTCTGGGCGGCTGCAGGGCATTCTGGAGGGGGAGGGTGAACAGCCTTGTCGTGGTGCATATAGGTACCAATGATATAGGTAAAAAATGGGATGAGGTCCTAAAAGCTGAATATAAGGAGCTAGGAGGTAAATTAAAAAAATAGGACCGCAAAGGTAGTAATCTCAGGATTGCTACCAGTGCCACGTGCTAGTCAGAGTAGAAATAGAAGGATATTTCAGATGAATACATGGCTAGAGGAATGGTGCAAGGGGGAGAGATTCAAATTCCTGGGACATTGGAACCAGTTCTGGGAGAGGTGGGACCAGTACAAACTGGACGGTTTGCACCTGGGCGGGACCGGAACCGATGTCCTAGGGGGAATGTTTGCTAGTGCTGTTGGGGAGGGTTTAAACTAAAATGGCAGGGGGTTGGGAACCTGTGCAAGGAGACAGAGGAAAGGGAAGCAAGGATAGTTACAAAAGACAGGAAGGAGAAAAGCAAAAGTGGAAGGCAGGGAAATCAAGGGTGTAAATCAAACATGGCCGCAGTAAATAAGAATTCTAAAAGGACTAAGGGAGAAAAATTCAGTTGGTTGTGCCTCCCGTTAGCGCCTTAAGAAGGCGCTAATGGGACGCAAACCAACTAGCGCCCGGGCCCGGCACTGCCCATGCCTCCCGCAAAATTCAGCGTGAGGTTAGTGGTGGCCTTAACCAGTAGTGCCCTGCAGCGCTGCGCCACTGGCGATGACGTCATTAGCGTGTGCAGTGCCCTGGCCATGCCCCGGCCACGATCTTTGGGGAGCCCCCTGACTTACCGTTGGATGCTATGTCCGACGGGGTCAGGGGAGCGTACCTGCAGCTGGGGAGGCGCAATTTAAAGGCGAGGTGCAAGGCGGCCATTTTTGTTGCTGGTCGCCTGCCAGCACCTGCCTGCGCTCCCATCCCAGACCTCCTGAAACGCCCCCCCCCACCACAGAGTGCGGCACTTCTCTTGAGTACCGGGCTCGTTTACCTGCACTCCCGATCGCCGGGGGCCCAGCTGGGCCACGGGTCGTGCTGCACCATGCCCCTCCCCTTTAAGAAGGGGAGGAAGGCCTGCAGTACCGTGATGCGACGTGCTGCAACGTATGGCGCTGTGACACATAACGCTGCAATATTGACTCGCAGCACTCCAAGAGGGATGCAGGGCGCTTCCAGTAGCGCCCCACTTCCCCCTTGGGGCGCAACCACTCAATTTCCAGCACTGGGGCGCTAATTTTTCCTGGGCACTACTTATAGCACACCGGCGAAGTTAGCGCCCCAATTGGGGCGCTACTCAATTTTTAGCCCTAAGAGTGTTAAAAAATAAACCTGAAGCCTTTGGCCTAGAAATTCAGTTGCTTGCGCCACCAGTTTGCGCCCAAAGAGGCCACTCAGAGGCTTTAGCACCACTGGCCACAACCACCACGATATTTAGCGGGGCGCTAATGGCGGCGTTAGCCTGTAGCGCTGCGCCGCCACCGATGATGTCATCAGTGTGCGCAGCACCCCGCTACCGCCCCGAACGCCATATTAGGTCGCGCCCGCTGCTTCCGCGCCGGCCGCAAATAGCGACCAGTACACAGAGGCCAACCTGTGGCGGTAGTGGCGCTAGTTAAGGTGGAGGTGCGACCGACCGCTTTTTCGGCGGCCGCCTGCCCGCACCTCCATCCCCGGCCTCCTACCCCCCCCCCCCCGCGGCATTACCGGCTGTTTCCCGAGAGCCCGGCACCTCTCCTTGGTGCCGGGCTCATTTGCCGGCACTCGCGAGCGGGGATCGCGCTGTTGCAGGCACCTCCCCCTTAACAGAGGGAGGAAGGCCTGCAGTACTGCAGCGTGCCATGCCGCAGCAGGTGGCGCTGCGGCACTTTGCGCGCCGATATTCAGTTTCAGCGCCCCCAAGCAGGGCGCGGGAAGCCTCGTTTAGCGGCCCGCTTCCATTTGGGGCGCAGAAACTGAATATCCCGATGGCGCAAGTGGCTCCGCGCGCAGCGGTAAGTCCGGCACCCAGGCGAGCTTGGTGCCCCAAACTGAATTTTTAGCCCTTTGGCCTAGAAATTGGGTTTTGGCGCAGCCAGGGCTTTAGCGCCGGAAGTTAGTGCCGGCGCTAAGTCCCCCTGCGCGCGCCAAAAATTCAGTAGCGCCGCGCCCAAACGGCTGCCGGCGCTACTGGAGGGTTTCAGCGCCTCCCAATGGGCGCTACCTGCCCCATTGCGGCGCTGTTCCGGCGCTGCGGCGCCCGATGCGGTGCGGCAGGCTGGGGAAGTGCAGGCCTCCTCCTTCCGTTAAGGAGGAGCTGCCTGCACCCGACCGCTGGCCGTTGACGGCTGAATAAAAATGAGCCCGGCACCTCGGAGAAGTGCCGGGCTCGCGGCCCACACGCATCTGTGCCGCGGGGGGGTCTTGGAGGAGTCCGGGGAGGGAGGTGCGGGCAGGCGGCCGCCGGGGAAGCGGCCGGCCGCCGCGCGACCTTAATGCGCCGGCGCTAACTTCAGCAAGGCACCTTTTACAGAACGTTGCTTGCGGCTGCCACGGGCGAGGCGGCCGCAACTCAATTTTGGAGTTCGGGCGGGTTACCACGGCAACCGGGACGCTGCGCACACCGATGACGTCATCGGTGCCGGCGCAGCGCTACCAGTGCAACGCCGCTTTAGGGCCCCACTCAATTTTTCAAATGGCCATAACTCTGGCGCTCGTCCCTCTAGCGCCTCAAAAGCGGCGCTAAGGCTAGTGAATTTCTAGGCCTTTGTGTCTTAATGTGAGGACCATTCGTAATAAGATTGATGAATTAGCTGCGCAAATAGATGTAAACGGATATGATATAATTGGGATTACGGAGACATGGCTCCAGGGTGACCAAGACTGGGAATTCAACATCCAGGGGTATTCAATATTCAGGAAGGACAGGAAAAAAGGAAAAGGATGTGGGGTAGCATTGCTGGTTAAAGAGGAGATTAACACAATAGTAAGGAAGGATATTACTTCTGATGATGTGGAATCTGTATGGGCAGAGCTGAGGAACACCAAGGGGCAGAAAACGTTAGTGGGAGTTGTATACAGTCCCCCAAACAGTAATGCTGAGGTTGGGGATGGCATTAAATGGGAAATTAGAGACGCATGCAATAAGGGCACAGCAGTTATCATGGGTGACTTTAATCGACATATAGATTGGGCTAACCAAATTAGTAACAATACTGTGGAGGAGGAATTCCTAGAGTGTATACAGGATGGTAACCTGGAACAATATGTCAAGGAACCAACTAGGGATCAGGCCATCTTAGATTGGGTATTATGTAATGAGAAAGGATTAATTAGCAATCTTGTGCGAGGCCCCTTGGGGAGGAGCAATCATAATATGATAGAATTCTTCATTAAAATGGAGAGTGAAGTAGTTGACACAGAGACTAGGGTCCTGAATTTAAATAAAGGAAACTATGATGGTATGAGGCACAAGTTGGCTAGGATGGATTGGGGAACGTTACTTAAAGGGTTGACGGTGGATAGGCAATGGCAAACATTTAAAGATCGCATGGATGAACTACAGAATTTGTTCATCCTTGTTTGGCATAACAATAAAACAAAAAAGGTGACTCAACCGTGGCTAACAAGGGAAATTAGGGATAGCATAAGATCCAAGGAGAGGACATATAATTTGGCCAGAAAAAGCAGCAAACCTGAGGATAGGGAGCAGTTTAGGATTCAGCAAAGGAGGACAAAAGGATTAATTAAGAGGGGAAAAATAGATTATGAGAGTAAGCTTGCAGGGAACATAAAAACTGACTGTAAAAGCTTCTATAGATAGGTGAAGAGAAAAAGATTGGTGAAGTCAAGCGCAGGTCCCTTGCAGTCAGAATCAGGGGAACAAAGAAATGGCAGACCAATTAAATGCATACTTTGGTTCTGTCTTCACAAAGGAGGACACAAATAATCTCCCAGAGATGTCGGGGAACATAGGGTCTAATGAGAGGGAAGAATTGAATGAAATCAGTATTTGAAGGGAAATGTTGTTAGGGAAATTGAAGGGATTGAAGGCCGATAAATCCCCAGGGCCTGATAAGCTGCATCCTAGGGTACTTAAGGAAGTGGCCCTAGAAATAGTAGATGCATTGCTGGTCATCTTCCAAAATTCTATGGACTCTGGAACAGATCCCATGGATTGGAGGATAGCTAATGTAACCCCATGAGTTAAGAAGGGTGGTAGACAGAAAACGGGGAATTACAGACTGGTAAGCCTGACATTCGTAGTGGGGAAAATGCTAGAGTCCATTATAAAAGATGTAATAGCAGAGCACTTGGAAAACAGTGACCGGATCGGACAAAGTCAACATGGATTTACAAAAGGTAAATCGTGCTTGATTAATCTACTGGAATTTTTTGAGGATGTAACTGGTAAAATAGGTAAGGGAGAACCAGTGGATGTGGTGTATTTGGACTTTCAGAAGGCTTTCGATAAGGTCCCGCATAAGAGATTAGTGTGCAAAGTTAAGGCACATGGGATTGGGGGCAAGGTATTGACTTGGATAGAGAACTGGTTGGCAGACAGAAAGCAAAGAGTTGGAATAAACTGCTCTTTCTCCGAGTGGCAGGCAGTGACTAGTGGGGTACCGAAAGGATCGGTCCTTGGACCCCAGTTATTCACGATATATATTAATGATCTGGACGAGGGAACTAGATGTAATATCTCCAAGTTTGCAGACGACACAAAGCTGGGTGGGCGTGTGCTGTGAGGAGGATGCCGAAAAACTCCAGTATGATTTGGACAGGTTGGGTGATTGGGCAGAAGCATGGCAGATGCAATATAATGTGGATAAATGCGAGCTTATCCACTTTGGTGTCAAAAACAGGAAGGCAGATTATTATCCAAATGGAAATAGATTGGGAGAAGGGGAAGTGCAACGAGACCTGGGCGTCCTTGTGCACCAGTCTCTGAAGGTAAGCATGCAGGTGCAGTAGGCGGTTAAGAAGGCAAATGGTATGTTGGCCTTCATAGCAAAAGGGTTTGAGTACAGGAACAAGGATGTCTTGCTGCAGTTGTACAGGGCCTTGGTGAGACCACATCTTGAGTATTGTGTGCAGTTTTGGTCACCTTATCTGAGGAAGGATGTTCTTGCCATGGAAGGAGTGCAGCGAAGATTCACCAGGCTGATACCTGGGATGGCAGGAATGACGTATGAGGAGAGATTGGGTCGATTGGGCTTGTACTCGCTGGAGTTTAGAAGAATGAGAGGGGATCTCATTGAAACTTATAAAATTCTAACAGGACTAGACAGACTAGATGCAGGAAGGATGTTCCCGATGGTTGGGGAGTCCAGAACCAGGGGTCACAGTCTAAGTATAAGGGGTAAGCCATTTAGGACAGAGATGAGGAGGAATTTCTTCACCCAGAGAGTGGTGAACCTGTTAAATTCTCTACCACAGAAGGTAGTAGAGGCCAATTCATTAAATATATTCAAGAAGGAGTTGGATATGTTTCTTAAGGCTAAAGGGATCAAGGGATATGGGGAGAAAGCAGGGACAGGGTACTGAATTTGGATGATCAGCCATGATCGCATTGAATGGCGGAGCAGGCTCGAGGGGCTGAATGGCCTACTCCTGCTTCTATCTTCTATGTTTCTATGAGCTCTCCTTCCCTGCCCACCACATGTAAATTGCAGTTGGAAAGGGAGAGCGGAGGGGTGGGGTGTGGGGGGGGAAGTGGGGCAGGGGGGCAGCTCCAGGTACCCAGCAACTTCCATTCCCTCCAACCATGTAACTGCAGCTTTCTGGGGTTGCCATGGAGAAGGTGGCATTAGGCCACAGAAGTCAATAGCAATGGTAATGGCAGTGAGGTGCTCCTGTGCAGGATTAGTGAGGTGATCTTATGGAAGATCAGTGAGGTGCTACTATGGAAGATCAGTGAAGTACTGCTATCAAAGATCAGTGAGGTGATCCTATGAAGGATCAGTGATGTGATCCTATGGAGGATCACTGAGGAGATCCTATGGAAGATCAGTGAGCTGCCCCTGTGGAAGATCAGTGAGGTGATCCTATGGATGATCGGTAAGGTGATCCTTAGGAAGATCAGTGAGGTGATCCAGTGGAAGATCAGTGAGGTGATCCTGTGGAAGATCAGTGAGGTGATCTTATGGAAGATCAGTGAGGTGATCATGTGGAAGATCAGTGAGGTGATCCTGTGGAAGTTCAGTGAGGTGATACTAAGGAAGATCAGTGAGGTGATCCTGTGGAAGATCAGTGAAGTGATCATATGTAAGAGCAGAGAGGTGATCTTATGGAAGATCAGTTAGGTGATCTCTTGGAAGATCAGTGAGGTGATCTTCAGGAAGTTCAGTGGGGTGATCCTATGGAGGATCAGTGAGGTGATCATGTGGAAGATCAGTGAGGTGATCCTGTGGAAGATCAGTGAGGTGGTCCTGTGGAAGATCAGTGAGGTGATCCTGTGGAAGATCAGCGAGGTGATCCAGTGGATGACAAGTGAGGTGATCCTAGGGAAGATCAGTGAGGTGATCCTGTGGAAGTTCAGTGGGGTGATCCTATCGTAGATCAGTGAGGTGATCATGTGGAACATCAGTGAAATGATCCTCTGGAAGATCAGTGAGGTGATCCTATGGAAGATCAGTGAGGTAATCCTATGGAAGATCAGTGAGGCGATCCTGTGGAAGATCAGTGAAATGATCCTGTGGAAGATCAGTGAGGTGATCCTATGGAAGATCAGTGAGGTGATCCTGTGGAAGATCAGTGAGATGATCCTGTGGGAGATCAGTGAGATTATCCCATGGAAGGCCAGTGAGGTAATCCTATGGAAGATCAGTGAGGCGATACTGTGGAAGATCAGTGAGATGATCTTGTGGAAGATCAGTGAGGTGATCCTATGGAAGATAAGTGAGGTGATCCTGTGGAAGATCAGTGAGGTGATCCTATGGAAGATCAGTGAGGTGATCCTATGGAAGATCAGTGAGGTGATCCTGTGGCAGATCAGTGAGATGATCCTGTGGGAGATCAGTGAGATTATCCCATGGAAGGCCAGTGAGGTAATCCTATGGAAGATCAGTGAGGCGATCCTGTGGAAGATCAGTGAGATGATCCTGTGGAAGATCAGTGAGGTGATCCTCTGGAAGATCAGTGAGGTGATCCTGTGGAAGATCAGTGAGGTGATCCTGTGGAAGATCAGTGAGGTGATCCTGTGGAAGAGTAGTGAGGTGATCCTATTGAAGATCAGTAAGTTGATCCTGTGCAAGTTCAGTGAGTTGATCCTATTGCAGATCAGTGAGGTAATTCTTTGGAAGATCAATGAGGTGATCCTGTCAAAGATCAATGAGGTGATCCTGTGGATGATCAGTGAGCTTATCCTATTGAAGATCAGTGAGGTGATCCTGTGGAAGATCAGTGAGGTGATCCTATGGAAGATCAGTGAGGTGATCGTATGGAAAATCAGTGAGGTGATACTGTGGAACATCAGGGAGATGATCCTGTGGAGGATCAGTGAGGTGATCCTCTGGAACAGCAGTGAGGTGATCCTGTGGAGGATCAGTGAGGTGATCCTGTGGAAGATCAGTGAGGTGATCCTGTGGAGGATCAGTGAGTTGATCCTGTGGAAGATCGGAGAGGTGATCCTGTGGAAGATCAGTGAGATGATCCTGTGGAATATCAGTGAGATGATCCTGTGGAAGACCAGTGAAATGATCCTATGGAAGATCAGTGAGGTGATCCAGTGGAAGATCAGTGAGTTGATCCTATCGAAGATCAGTGAGATGATCCTATCAAAGATCAGTGAGGTGCTCCTATGGAGGATCATTGAGGTGGCCCTATGGAAGATCAGTGAGGTGATCCAATGGAAGTTCAGTGAGGTGATCCTATGGAAGATCAGTGAGGTGATCCTATGGAAAATCAGTGAGGTGATCCTGTGGAAGATCAGTGATGTGATCCTACAGAAGGTCAGTGAGGTGATCCTATCGAAGATCAGAGAGGTGCTCCTATCGAAGGACAGTGAGGTGATCCTATGGAAGATCAGTGAAGTGAACCTATCGAAGCTCAGTCAGGTGATCCTATGGAAGATCAGTGAGGTGATCCTATCGAAGATCAGTCAGGTGATCCTATCGAAGATCTGTGAGGAGACCCTATGGAAGATCAGTGAGGTGATTCTATGGAAGATCAGTGAGGTGCTCCTGTGGAAGATCAGTGGGGTGATCCTATAGAAGATTAGTGAGGTGATCCTGTAGAACATCAGTCAGTTGATCATGTGGATGTTCAGTGAGGTGATCCTATGGAAGATCAGTGAGGTGATCTTATGGAAAATCAGTGAGGTGATACTGTGGAACATCAGGGAGATGATCCTGTGGAGGATCAGTGAGGTGATCCTCTGGAACATCAGTGAGGTGATCCTGTGGAGGATCAGTGAGGTGATCCTGTGGAAGATCAGTGAGGTGATCCTGTGGCGGATCAGTGAGTTGATCCTGTGGAAGATCGGAGAGGTGATCCTGTGGAAGATCAGTGAGATGATCCTGTGGAATATCAGTGAGTTGATCCTGTGGAAGACCAGTGAAATGATCCTATGGAAGATCAGTGAGGTGATCCAGTGGAAGATCAGTGAGTTGATCCTATCGAAGATTAGTGAGGTGATCCTATCAAAGATCAGTGAGGTGCTCCTATGGAGAATCACTGAGGTGGCCCTATGGAAGATCAGTGAGGTGATCCAATGGAAGTTCAGTGAGGTGATCCTATGGAAGATCAGTGAGGTGATCCTATGGAAAATCAGTGAGGTGATCCTGTGGAAGATCAGTGATGTGATCCTACAGAAGGTCAGGGAGGTGATCCTCCCACAGTCCAAAGATGTGCGGGTTAGGTTGATTTGGCTATGATAAATTGACCCTTAGTGTTAGGGGATTAAATACGTGGGGCTACGGGGATCGGGTGGGATGTGTGTTGGTGCAGGCTCGATGGGCCGAAATGGCCTCTATCTGCACTGTGGGGTTTCTGTGATTTCTGTGATCAGAGAGGTGCTCCTATCGAAGGACAGTGAGGTGATCCTATGGAAGATCAGTGAAGTGAACCTATCGAAGCTCAGTCAGGTGATCCTATGGAAGATCAGTGAGGTGATCCTATCGAAGATCAGTCAGGTGATCCTATCGAAGATCTGTGAGGAGACCCTATGGAAGATCAGTGAGGTGATTCTATGGAAGATCAGTGAGGTGCTCCTGTGGAAGATCAGTGGGGTGATCCTATAGATGATCAGTGAGGTGATCGTGTAGAACATCAGTCAGTTGATCATGTGGATGATCAGTGAGGTGATCCTGTGGAAGATCAGTGTCGTGATCCTATCGAAGATCCGTGAGTTGATCCTGTAGAAGATCAGTGAGGTGATCCTACTGCAGATCAGTGAGCTGATCCTTTGGAGGATCATTGAGGTGATCCTGTGGAAGATCAGTGAGGTGATCCTGTGGAAGATCGGAGAAGTGATCCTGTGGAAGATCGGTGAGGTGATCCTGAGGAATATCAGTGAGGTGATCCTGTGGAAGATCAGTGAGGTGCACCTATGTTGGATGAATGAGGTGATCCTGCAGAAGATCAGTGAGTTGATCCTATGGAAGATCAATAAGGTGCTCCTGTGGAAAATCAGTGAGGTGATCCTATCGAAGATCAAAGAGGTGATCCTGTGGAAGATCAGTGAGGTGATCCTATGGAAGATCAGGGAGGTGATCCTGTGGAGGATCAGTGAGCTGATCCAGTGGAAGATTGTGAGGTGATCATGTGGTGGATCAGTGAGGTGATCCTGTGGAAGATCGGAGAGGTGTTCCTGTGGAAGGTCAGTGAGGTGATCCTGAGGAATATCAGTGAGGTGATCCTGTGGAAGATCAGTGAGGTGCTCCTATGGTGGATCAGTGAGGTGATCATGTGGAAGATTAGTGAGGTGCTCCTATGGAGGTTCAGTGAGGTTGTCCTATGGAAGATCAGTGAGGTGATCCAATGAAAGATCAGTGAAGTGATCCTGTGGAAGATCAGTGACGTGATCCTATGCAAGATCAGTGAGGTGATCCTGTGGAAGATCAGTGATGTGATCCTACAGAAGATCAGTGAGGAGATCCTATCGAAGATCAGAGAGATTATCATGCTGAAGATCAGTGAGGTGATCCTGTGGCAGATCAGTGAGGTGATCCAGTGGACGACAAGTGAGATGATCCTAGGGAAGATCAGTGAGGTGATCCTGTGGAACTTCAGTGAGGTGATCCTATCGTAGATCAGTGAGGTGATCATGTGGAAGATCAGTGAGATTATCCCATGGAAGGCCAGTGAGGTGATCCTGTGGAAGATCAGTGAGATGATCCTGTGGAAGATCAGTGAGGTGATCCTATGGAAGATCAGTGAGGTGATCCTGTGGAAGATCAGTGAGATGATCCTGTGGGAGATCAGTGAGGTGATCCTATGGAAGATCAGTGAGATTATCCCATGGAAGGCCAGTGAGGTAATCCTATGGAAGATCAGTGAGGCGATCCTGTGGAAGATCAGTGAGATGATCCTGTGGAGTATCAGTGAGGTGATCCTGTGGAAGATCAGTGAGGTGATCCTCTGGAAGATCAGTGAGGTGATCCTGTGGAGTATCAGTGAGGTGATCCTGTGGAAGATCAGTGAGGTGATCCTGTGGAGGATCAGTGAGTTGATCCTGTGGAAGATCAGAGAGGTGATCCTGTGGAAGATCAGTGAGATGATCCTGTGGAATATCAGTGAGTTGATCCTGTGGAAGATCAGTGGGGTAATCCTATAGAAGATCAGTGAGGTGATCCTGTAGAACATCAGTCAGTTGATCATGTGGATGATCAGTGAGGTGATCCTGTGGAAGATCAGTGTAGTGGTCCTATCGAAGATCAGTGAGGTGATCCTATCAAAGATCAGTGAGGTGCTCCTATGGAGGATCACTGAGGTGGCCCTATGGAAGATCAGTGTGGTGATCCAATGGAAGTTCAGTGAGGCGATCCTATGGAAGATCAGTGAGGTGATCCTATGGAAAATCAGTGAGGTGATCCTGTGGAAGATCAGCGATGTGATCCTACAGAAGGTCAGTGAGGTGATCCTATCGAAGATCAGAGAGGTGCTCCTATCGAAGGACAGTGAGGTGATCCTATGGAAGATCAGTGAGGTGAACCTATCGAAGCTCAGTCAGGTGATCCTATGGAAGATCAGTGAGGTGATCCTATCGAAGATCAGTCAGGTGATCCTATCGAAGATCTGTGAGGTGACCCTATGGAAGATCAGTGAGGTGATTCTATGGAAGATCAGTGAGGTGCTCCTGTGGAAGATCAGTGGGGTAATCCTATAGAAGATCAGTGAGGTGATCCTGTAGAACATCAGTCAGTTGATCATGTGGATGATCAGTGAGGTGATCCTGTGGAAGATCAGTGTAGTGGTCCTATCGAAGATCAGTGAGTTGTTCCTGTGGAAGATCAGTGAGGTGATCCTACTGCAGATCAGTGAGCTGATCCTGTGGAGGATCATTGAGGTGCTCCTGTGGAAGATCAGTGAGGTAATCCTGCGGAAGATCGGAGAAGTGATCCTGTGGAAGATCGGTGAGGTGATCCTGAGGAATATCAGTGAGGTGATCCTGTGGAAGATCAGTGAGGTGCACCTATGTTGGATGAGTGAGGTGATCCTGTGGAAGATCAGTGAGTTGATCCTGTGGAAGATCAATAAGGTGCTCCTGTGGAAAATCAGTGAGGTGATCCTATCGAAGATCAATGAGGTGATCCTGTGGAGATCAGTGAGGTGATCCTATGGAAAATCAGGGGGGTGATCCTGTGGAGGATCAGTGAGCTGATCCAGTGGAAGATTGTGAGGTGATCATGTGGTGGATCAGTGAGGTGATCCACTGGAAGATCAGTGAGGTGATCCTGTGGAAGTTCAGTGAGGTGATCCTATCGTAGATCAGAGAGGTGATCATGTGGAAGATCAGTGAGATTATCCCATGGAAGGCCAGTGAGGTGATCCTGTGGAAGATCAGTGAGATGATCCTGTGGAAGATCAGTGAGGTGATCCTATGGAAGATCAGTGAGGTGATCCTGTGGAAGATTAGTGAGGTGCTCCTATGGAGGTTCAGTGAGGTTGTCCTATGGAAGATCAGTGAGGTGATCCAATGAAAGATCAGTGAGGTGATCCTATGGAAGATCAGTGAGGTGATCCTGTGGAAGATCAGTGAGGTGATCCTGTGGAAGATCAGTGAGGTGATCCTGTGGAAGATCAGTGAGGTGATCCAGTGGACGACAAGTGAGGTGATCCTAGGGAAGATCAGTGAGGTGATCCTGTGGAAGTTCAGTGAGGTGATCCTATCGTAGATCAGAGAGGTGATCATGTGGAAGATCAGTGAGATTATCCCATGGAAGGCCAGTGAGGTGATCCTGTGGAAGATCAGTGAGATGATCCTGTGGAAGATCAGTGAGGTGATCCTATGGAAGATCAGTGAGGTGATCCTGTGGAAGGTCAGTGAGTTGATCCAATCGAAGATCAGTGAGGTGATCCTATCAAAGATCAGTGAGGTGCTCCTATGGAGGATCACTGAGGTGGCCCTATGGAAGATCAGTGAGGTGATCCAATGGAAGTTCAGTGAGGTGATCCTATGGAAGATCAGTGAGGTGATCCTATGGAAAATCAGTGAGGTGATCCTGTGGAAGATCAGTGATGTGATCCTACAGAAGGTCAGTGAGGTGATCCTATCGAAGATCAGAGAGGTGCTCCTATCGAAGGACAGTGAGGTGATCCTATGGAAGATCAGTGAAGTGAACCTATCGAAGCTCAGTCAGGTGATCCTATGGAAGATCAGTGAGGTGATCCTATCGAAGATCAGTCAGGTGATCCTATCGAAGATCTGTGAGGAGACCCTATGGAAGATCAGTGAGGTGATTCTATGGAAGATCAGTGAGGTGCTCCTGTGGAAGATCAGAGGGGTGATCCTATAGAAGATCAGTGAGGTGATCCTGTAGAACATCAGTCAGTTGATCATGTGGATGATCAGTGAGGTGATCCTGTGGAAGATCAGTGAGGTGATCTTATGGAAAATCAGTGAGGTGATACTGTGGAACATCAGGGAGATGATCCTGTGGAGGATCAGTGAGGTGATCCTCTGGAACATCAGTGAGGTGATCCTGTGGAGGATCAGTGAGGTGATCCTGTGGAAGATCAGTGAGGTGATCCTGTGGCGGATCAGTGAGTTGATCCTGTGGAAGATCGGAGAGGTGATCCTGTGGAAGATCAGTGAGATGATCCTGTGGAATATCAGTGAGTTGATCCTGTGGAAGACCAGTGAAATTATCCTATGGAAGATCAGTGAGGTGATCCAGTGGAAGATCAGTGAGTTGATCCTATCGAAGATCAGTGAGGTGATCCTTTCAAAGATCAGTGAGGTGCTCCTATGGAGAATCACTGAGGTGGCCCTATGGAAGATCAGTGAGGTGATCCAATGGATGTTCAGTGAGGTGATCCTATGGAAGATCAGTGAGGTGATCCTATGGAAAATCAGTGAGTTGATCCTGTGGAAGATCAGTGATGTGATCCTACAGAAGGTCAGTGAGGTGATCCTATCGATGATCAGAGAGGTGCTCCTATCGAAGGACAGTGAGGTGATCCTATGGAAGATCAGTGAAGTGAACCTATCGAAGCTCAGTCAGGTGATCCTATGGAAGATCAGTGAGGTGATCCTATCGAAGATCAGTCAGGTGATCCTATCGAAGATCTGTGAGGAGACCCTATGGAAGATCAGTGAGGTGATTCTATGGAAGATCAGTGAGGTGCTCCTGTGGAAGATCAGTGGGGTGATCCTATAGATGATCAGTGAGGTGATCCTGTAGAACATCAGTCAGTTGATCATGTGGATGATTAGTGAGGTGATCCTGTGGAAGATCAGTGTCGTGATCCTATCGAAGATCCGTGAGTTGATCCTGTAGAAGATCAGTGAGGTGATCCTACTGCAGATCAGTGAGCTGATCCTTTGGAGGATCATTGAGGTGATCCTGTGGAAGATCAGTGAGGTGATCCTGTGGAAGATCGGAGAAGTGATCCTGTGGAAGATCGGTGAGGTGATCCTGAGGAATATCAGTGAGGTGATCCTGTGGAAGATCAGTGAGGTGCACCTATGTTGGATGAATGAGGTGATCCTGCAGAAGATCAGTGAGTTGATCCTATGGAAGATCAATAAGGTGCTCCTGTGGAAAATCAGTGAGGTGATCCTATCGAAGATCAAAGAGGTGATCCTGTGGAAGATCAGTGAGGTGATCCTATGGAAGATCAGGGAGGTGATCCTGTGGAGGATCAGTGAGCTGATCCAGTGGAAGATTGTGAGGTGATCATGTGGTGGATCAGTGAGGTGATCCTCTGGAAGATCGGAGAAGTGTTCCTGTGGAAGGTCAGTGAGGTGATCCTGAGGAATATCAGTGAGGTGATCCTGTGGAAGATCAGTGAGGTGCTCCTATGGTGGATCAGTGAGGTGATCATGTGGAAGATTAGTGAGGTGCTCCTATGGAGGTTCAGTGAGGTTGTCCTATGGAAGATCAGTGAGGTGATCCAATGAAAGATCAGTGAAGTGATCCTGTGGAAGATCAGTGACGTGATCCTATGCAAGATCAGTGAGGTGATCCTGTGGAAGATCAGTGATGTGATCCTACAGAAGATCAGTGAGGAGATCCTATCGAAGATCAGAGAGGTGATCATATTGAAGATCAGTGAGGTGATCCTGTGGCAGATCAGTGAGGTGATCCAGTGGACGACAAGTGAGGTGATCCAAGGGAAGATCAGTGAGGTGATCCTGTGGAACTTAAATGAGGTGATCCTATCATAGATCAGTGAGGTGATCATGTGGAAGATCAGTGAGATTATCCCATGGAAGGCCAGTGAGGTGATCCTGTGGAAGATCAGTGAGATGATCCTGTGGAAGATCAGTGAGGTGATCCTATGGAAGATCAGTGAGGTGATCCTGTGGAAGATCAGTGAGATGATCCTGTGGGAGATCAGTGAGGTGATCCTATGGAAGATCAGTGAGATTATCCCATGGAAGGCCAGTGAGGTAATCCTATGGAAGATCAGTGAGGCGATCCTGTGGAAGATCAGTGAGATGATCCTGTGGAGTATCAGTGAGGTGATCCTGTGGAAGATCAGTGAGGTGATCCTCTGGAAGATCAGTGAGGTGATCCTGTGGAGTATCAGTGAGGTGATCCTGTGGAAGATCAGTGAGGTGATCCTGTGGAGGATCAGTGAGTTGATCCTGTGGAAGATCAGAGAGGTGATCCTGTGGAAGATCAGTGAGATGATCCTGTGGAATATCAGTGAGTTGATCCTGTGGAAGATCAGTGAAATGATCCTATGGAAGATCAGTGAGGTGATCCAGTGGAAGATCAGTGAGTTGATCCTATCGAAGATCAGTGAGGTGATCCTATCAAAGATCAGTGAGGTGCTCCTATGGAGGATCACTGAGGTGGCCCTATGGAGGATCAGTGTGGTGATCCAATGGAAGTTCAGTGAGGCGATCCTATGGAAGATCAGTGAGGTGATCCTATGGAAAATCAGTGAGGTGTTCCTGTGGAAGATCAGCGATGTGATCCTACAGAAGGTCAGTGAGGTGATCCTATCGAAGATCAGAGAGGTGCTCCTATCGAAGGACAGTGAGGTGATCCTATGGAAGATCAGTGAGGTGAACCTATCGAAGCTCAGTCAGGTGATCCTATGGAAGATCAGTGAGGTGATCCTATCGAAGATCAGTCAGGTGATCCTATCGAAGATCTGTGAGGTGACCCTATGGAAGATCAGTGAGGTGATTCTATGGAAGATCAGTGAGGTGTTCCTGTGGAAGATCAGTGGGGTAATCCTATAGAAGATCAGTGAGGTGATCCTGTAGAACATCAGTCAGTTGATCATGTGGATGACCAGTGAGGTGATCCTGTGGAAGATCAGTGTAGTGGTCCTATCGAAGATCAGTGAGTTGATCCTGTGGAAGATCAGTGAGGTGATCCTACTGCAGATCAGTGAGCTGATCCTGTGGAGGATCATTGAGGTGCTCCTGTGGAAGATCAGTGAGGTAATCCTGCGGAAGATCGGAGAAGTGATCCTGTGGAAGATCGGTGAGGTGATCCTGAGGAATATCAGTGAGGTGATCCTGTGGAAGATCAGTGAGGTGCACCTATGTTGGATGAGTGAGGTGATCCTGTGGAAGATCAGTGAGTTGATCCTATGGAAGATCAATAAGGTGCTCCTGTGGAAAATCAGTGAGGTGATCCTATCGAAGATCAATGAGGTGATCCTGTGGAAGATCAGTGAGGTGATCCGATGGAAGATCAGGGGGGTGATCCTGTGGAGGATCAGTGAGCTGATCCAGTGGAAGATTGTGAGGTGATCATGTGGTGGATCAGTGAGGTGATCCAGTGGAAGATCAGTGAGGTGATCCTGTGGAAGTTCAGTGAGGTGATCCTATCGTAGATCAGAGAGGTGATCATGTGGAAGATCAGTGAGATTATCCCATGGAAGGCCAGTGAGGTGATCCTGTGGAAGATCAGTGAGATGATCCTGTGGAAGATCAGTGAGGTGATCCTATGGAAGATCAGTGAGGTGATCCTGTGGAAAATTAGTGAGGTGCTCCTATGGAGGTTCAGTGAGGTTGTCCTATGGAAGATCAGTGAGGTGATCCAATGAAAGATCAGTGAGGTGATCCTGTGGAAGATCAGTGAGGTGATCCTGTGGAAGATCAGTGAGGTGATCCTGTGGAAGATCAGTGAGGTGATCCAGTGGACGACAAGTGAGGTGATCCTAGGGAAGATCAGTGAGGTGATCCTGTGGAAGTTCAGTGAGGTGATCCTATCGTAGATCAGAGAGGTGATCATGTGGAAGATCAGTGAGATTATCCCATGGAAGGCCAGTGAGGTGATCCTGTGGAAGATCAGTGAGATGATCCTGTGGAAGATCAGTGAGGTGATCCTATGGAAGATCAGTGAGGTGATCCTGTGGAAGATCAGTGAGATGATCCTGTGGGAGATCAGTGAGGTGATCCTATGGAAGATCAGTGAGATTATCCCATGGAAGGCCAGTGAGGTAATCCTATGGAAGATCAGTGAGGCGATCCTGTGGAAGATCAGTGAGATGATCCAGTGGAAGATCAGTGAGGTGATCCTATGGAAGATCAGTGAGGTGATCCTGTGGAAGATCAGTGAGGTGATCCTGTGGAAGATCAGGGAGGTGATCCTGTGGAGGATCAGTGAGCTGATCCAGTGGAAGATTGTGAGGTGATCATGTGGTGGATCAGTGAGGTGATCCTGTGGAAGATCCGAGAGGTGTTTCTGTGGAAGGTCAGTGAGGTGATCCTGAGGAATATCAGTGAGGTGATCCTGTGGAAGATCAGTGAGGTGCTCCTATGCTGGATCAGTGAGGTGATCATGTGGAAGATTAGTGAGGTGCTCCTATGGAGGTTCAGTGAGGTTGTCCTATGGAAGATCAGTGAGGTGATCCAATGAAAGATCAGTGAAGTGATCCTGTGGAAGATCAGTGACGTGATCCTATGCAAGATCAGTGAGGTGATCCTGTGGAAGATCAGTGATGTGATCCTACAGAAGATCAGTGAGGAGATCCTATCGAAGATCAGAGAGGTGATTATATTGAAGATCAGTGAGGTGATCCTGTGGAAGTTCAGTGAGGTGATCCAGTGGACGACAAGTGAGGTGATCCTAGGGAAGATCAGTGAGGTGATCCTGTGGAACTTCAGTGAGGTGATCCTGTCGTAGATCAGTGAGGTGATCATGTGGAAGATCAGTGAGATTATCCCATGGAAGGCCAGTGAGGTGATCCTGTGGAAGATCAGTGAGATGATCCTGTGGAAGATCAGTGAGGTGATCCTATGGAAGATCAGTGAGGTGATCCTGTGGAAGATCAGTGAGATGATCCTGTGGGAGATCAGTGAGGTGATCCTATGGAAGATCAGTGAGATTATCCCATGGAAGGCCAGTGAGGTAATCCTATGGAAGATCAGTGAGGCGATCCTGTGGAAGATCAGGGAGATGATCCTGTGGAAGATCAGTGAGGTGATCCTGTGGAAGAGTAGTGAGGTGATCCTATTGAAGATCAGTGAGTTGATCCTGTGTAAGTTCAGTGAGTTGATCCTATTGCAGATTAGTGAGGTAATTCTTTGGAAGATCAATGAGGTGATCCTGTCAAAGATCAATGAGGTGATTCGGTGGATGATCAGTGAGCTTATCCTATTGAAGTTCAGTGAGGTGATCCTGTGGAAGATCAGTGAGGTGATCCTATGGAAGATCAGTGAGGTGATCCTGTGGAAGATCAGTGAGGTGATCCTATGGAAGATCAGTGAGGTGATCCTGTGGAAGATCAGTGAGGTGATCCAGTGGATGACAAGTGAGGTGATCCTAGGGAAGATCAGTGAGGTGATCCTGTGGAAGTTCAGTGAGGTGATCCTATCGTAGATCAGAGAGGTGATCATGTGGAAGATCAGTGAGATTATCCCATGGAAGGCCAGTGAGGTGATCCTGTGGAAGATCAGTGAGGTGATCCTATGGAAGATCAGTGAGGTGATCCTGTGGAAGATCAGTGAGATGATCCTGTGGGAGATCAGTGAGGTGGTCCTATGGAAGATCAGTGAGATTATCCCATGGAAGGCCAGTGAGGTAATCCTATGGAAGATCAGTGAGGCGATCCTGTGGCAGATCAATGAGATGATCCAGTGGAAGATCAGTGAGGTGATCCTGTGGAAGATCAGTGAGGTGATCCTGTGGAAGATCAGTGAGGTGATCCTGTGGAAGATCAGGGAGGTGATCCTGTGGAGGATCAGTGAGCTGATCCAGTGGAAGATTGTGAGGTGATCATGTGGTGGATCAGTGAGGTGATCCTGTGGAAGATCCGAGAGGTGTTTCTGTGGAAGGTCAGTGAGGTGATCCTGAGGAATATCAGTGAGGTGACCCTGTGGAAGATCAGTGAGGTGCTCCTATGCTGGATCAGTGAGGTGATCATGTGGAAGATTAGTGAGGTGCTCCTATGGAGTTTCAGTGAGGTTGTCCTATGGAAGATCAGTGAGGTGATCCAATGAAAGATCAGTGAAGTGATCCTGTGGAAGATCAGTGACGTGATCCTATGCAAGATCAGTGAGGTGATCCTGTGGAAGATCAGTGATGTGATCCTACAGAAGATCAGTGAGGAGATCCTATCGAAGATCAGAGAGGTGATTATATTGAAGATCAGTGAGGTGATCCTGTGGAAGATCAGTGAGGTGATCCACTGGACGACAAGTGAGGTGATCCTAGGGAAGATCAGTGAGGTGATCCTGTGGAACTTCAGTGAGGTGATCCTATCGTAGATCAGTGAGGTGATCATGTGGAAGATCAGTGAGATTATCCCATGGAAGGTCAGTGAGGTGATCCTGTGGAAGATCAGTGAGATGATCCTGTGGAAGATCAGTGAGGTGATCCTATGGAAGATCAGTGAGGTGATCCTGTGGAAGATCAGTGAGATGATCCTGTGGGAGATCAGTGAGGTGATCCTATGGAAGATCAGTGAGATTATCCCATGGAAGGCCAGTGAGGTAATCCTATGGAAGATCAGTGAGGCGATCCTGTGGAAGATCAGGGAGATGATCCTGTGGAAGATCAGTGAGGTGATCCTATGGAAGATCAGTGAGGTGATCCTGTGGAAGATCAGTGAGGTGATCCTGTGGAAGATCAGTGAGGTGATCCTGTGGAAGAGTAGTGAGGTGATCCTATTGAAGATCAGTGAGTTGATCCTGTGTAAGTTCAGTGAGTTGATCCTATTGCAGATTAGTGAGGTAATTCTTTGGAAGATCAATGAGGTGATCCTGTCAAAGATCAATGAGGTGATTCGGTGGATGATCAGTGAGCTTATCCTATTGAAGTTCAGTGAGGTGATCCTGTGGAAGATCAGTGAGGTGATCCTATGGAAGATCAGTGAGGTGATCCTGTGGAAGATCAGTGAGGTGATCCTATGGAAGATCAGTGAGGTGATCCTGTGGAAGATCAGTGAGGTGATCCAGTGGATGACAAGTGAGGTGATCCTAGGGAAGATCAGTGAGGTGATCCTGTGGAAGTTCAGTGAGGTGATCCTATCGTAGATCAGTGAGGTGATCATGTGGAAGATCAGTGAGATTATCCCATGGAAGGCCAGTGAGGTGATCCTGTGGAAGATCAGTGAGATGATCCTGTGGAAGATCAGTGAGGTGATCCTATGGAAGATCAGTGAGATTATCCCATGAAAGGCCAGTGAGGTAATCCTATGGAAGATCAGTGAGGCGATCCTGTGGAAGATCAGTGAGATGATCCTGTGGAAGATCAGTGAGGTGATCCTATGGAAGATCAGTGAGGTGATCCTGTGGAAGATCAGTGAGGTGATCCTGTGGAAGATCAGTGAGGTGATCCTGTGGAAGAGTAGTGAGGTGCTCCTATTGAAGATCAGTGAGTTGATCCTGTGCAAGTTCAGTGAGTTGATCCTATTGCAGATCAGTGAGGTAATTCTTTGGAAGATCAATGAGGTGATCCTGTCAAAGATCAATGAGGTGATTCGGTGGATGATCAGTGAGCTTATCCTATTGAAGTTCAGTGAGGTGATCCTGTGGAAGATCAGTGAGGTGATCCTATGGAAGATCAGTGAGGTGATCCTGTGGAAGATCGGTGAGGTGATCCTATGGAAGATCAGTGATGTGATCCTATGGAAAATCAGTGAGGTGATCCTGTGAAAGATCAGTGATGTGATCCTACGGAAGCTCAGTGAGGTGATCCTATCGAAGATCAGAGAGGTGCTCCTATCGAAGGACAGAGAGGTGATCCTATGGAAGATCAGTGAGGTGAACCTATCGAAGCTCAGTCAGGTGATCCTATGGAATATCAGTGAGGTGATCCTGTCGAAGATCAGTCAGGTGATCCTGTGGAAGATAAGTGAGGTGATCCTATGGAAGATCAGTGAGGTGATTGTATGGAAAATCAGTGAGGTGATACTGTGGAACATCAGGGAGATGATCCTGTGGAGGATCAGTGAGGTGATCCTCTGGAAGATCAGTGAGGTGATCCTGTGGAGGATCAGTGAGGTGATCCTGTGGAAGATCAGTGAGGTGATCCTGTGGAAGATCGGAGAGGTGATCCTGTGGAAGATCAGTGAGATGATCCTGTGGAATATCAGTGAGTTGATCCTGTGGAAGATCAGTGAAATGATGCTATGGAAGATCAGTGAGGTGATCCAGTGGAAGATCAGTGAGTTGATCCTATCGAAGATCAGTGAGGTGATCCTATTAAAGGTCAGTGAGGTGCTCCTATGGAGGATCATTGAGGTGGCCCTATGGAAGATCAGTGAGGTGATCCAATGGAAGTTCAGTGAGGCGATCCTATGGAAGATCAGTGAGGTGATCCTATGGAAAATCAGTGAGGTGATCCTGTGGAAGATCAGTGATGTGATCGTACAGAAGGTCAGTGAGGTGATCCTATCGAAGATCAGAGAGGTGCTCCTATCGAAGGACAGTGAGGTGATCCTATGGAAGATCAGTGAGGTGAACCTATCGAAGCTCAGTCAGGTGATCCTATGGAAGATCAGTGAGGTGATCCTATTGATGATCAGTCAGGTGATCCTATCGAAGATCTGTGAGGTGACCCTATGGAAGATCAGTGAGGTGATTCTATGGAAGATCAGTGAGGTGCTCCTGTGGAAGATCAGTGGGGTAACCCTGTAGAACATCAGTCAGTTGATCATGTGGATGATCAGTGAGGTGATCCTGTGGAAGAACAGTGTAGTGATCCTATCGAAGATCAGTGAGTTGATCCTGTGGAAGATCAGTGAGGTGATCCTACTGCAGATCAGTGAGCTGATCCTGTGGAGGATCATTGAGGTGATCCTGTGGAAGATCAGTGAGGTAATCCTGTGGAAGATCGGAGAAGTGATCCTGTGGAAGATCGGTGAGGTGATCCTGAGGAATATCAGTGAGGCGATCCTGTGGAAGATCAGTGAGGTGCACCTATGTTGGATGAGTGAGGTGATCCTGTGGAAGATCAGTGAGTTGATCCTATGGAAGATCAATAAGGTGCTCCTGTGGAAAATCAGTGAGGTGATCCTATCGAAGATCAAAGAGGTGATCCTGTGGAAGATCAGTGAGGTGATCCTATGGAAGATCAGGGAGGTGATCCTGTGGAGGATCAGTGAGCTGATCCAGTGGAAGATTGTGAGGTGATCATGTGGTGGATCAGTGAGGTGATCCTGTGGAAGATCGGAGAGGTGTTCCTGTGGAAGGTCAGTGAGGTGATCCTGAGGAATATCAGTGAGGTGATCCTGTGGAAGATCAGTGAGGTGCTCCTATGGTGGATCAGTGAGGTGATCATGTGGAAGATTAGTGAGGTGCTCCTATGGAGGTTCAGTGAGGTTGTCCTATGGAAGATCAGTGAGGTGATCCAATGAAAAATCAGTGAAGTGATCCTGTGGAAGATCAGTGACGTGATCCTATGCAAGATCAGTGAGGTGATCCTGTGGAAGATCAGTGATGTGATCCTACAGAAGATCAGTGAGGAGATCCTATCGAAGATCAGAGAGGTGATCATATTGAAGATCAGTGAGGTGATCCTGTGGCAGATCAGTGAGGTGATCCAGTGGACGACAAGTGAGGTGATCCTAGGGAAGATCAGTGAGGTGATCCTGTGGAACTTCAGTGAGGTGATCCTATCGTAGATCAGTGAGGTGATCATGTGGAAGATCAGTGAGATTATCCCATGGAAGGCCAGTGAGGTGATCCTGTGGAAGATCAGTGAGATGATCCTGTGGAAGATCAGTGAGATGATCCTGTGAAAGATCAGTGAGGTGATCCTATGGAAGATCAGTGAGATTATCCCATGGAAGGCCAGTGAGGTAATCCTATGGAAGATCAGTGAGGCGATCCTGTGGATGATCAGTGAGATGATCCTGTGGAAGATCAGTGAGGTGATCCTATGGAAGATCAGTGAGGTGATCCTGTGGAAGATCAGTGAGGTGATCCTGTGGAAGATCAGTGAGGTGATCCTGTGGAAGAGTAGTGAGGTGCTCCTATTGAAGATCAGTGAGTTGATCCTGTGCAAGTTCAGTGAGTTGATCCTATTGCAGATCAGTGAGGTAATTCTTTGGAAGATCAATGAGGTGATCCTGTCAAAGATCAATGAGGTGATTCGGTGGATGATCAATGAGCTTATCCTATTGAAGTTCAGTGAGGTGATCCTGTGGAAGATCAGTGAGGTGATCCTATGGAAGATCAGTGAGTTGATCCTGTGGAAGATCGGTGAGGTGATCCTATGGAAGATCAGTGAGGTGATCCTATGGAAAATCAGTGAGGTGATCCTGTGAAAGATCAGTGATGTGATCCTACGGAAGCTCAGTGAGGTGATCCTATCGAAGATCAGAGAGGTGCTCCTATCGAAGGACAGAGAGGTGATCCTATGGAAGATCAGTGAGGTGAACCTATCGAAGCTCAGTCAGGTGATCCTATGGAATATCAGTGAGGTGATCCTGTCGAAGATCAGTCAGGTGATCCTGTGGAAGATAAGTGAGGTGATCCTATGGAAGATCAGTGAGGTGATTGTATGGAAAATCAGTGAGGTGATACTGTGGAACATCAGGGAGATGATCCTGTGGAGGATCAGTGAGGTGATCCTCTGGAAGATCAGTGAGGTGATCCTGTGGAGGATCAGTGAGGTGATCCTGTGGAAGATCAGTGAGGTGATCCTGTGGAAGATCGGAGAGGTGATCCTGTGGAAGATCAGTGAGATGATCCTGTGGAATATCAGTGAGTTGATCCTGTGGAAGATCAGTGAAATGATGCTATGGAAGATCAGTGAGGTGATCCAGTGGAAGATCAGTGAGTTGATCCTATCGAAGATCAGTGAGGTGATCCTATCAAAGGTCAGTGAGGTGCTCCTATGGAGGATCATTGAGGTGGCCCTATGGAAGATCAGTGAGGTGATCCAATGGACGTTCAGTGAGGCGATCCTATGGAAGATCAGTGAGGTGATCCTATGGAAAATCAGTGAGGTGATCCTGTGGAAGATCAGTGATGTGATCCTATCGAAGATCAGAGAGGTGCTCCTATCGAAGGACAGTGATGTGATCCTATGGAAGATCAGTGAGGTGAACCTATCGAAGCTCAGTCAGGTGATCCTATGGAAGATCAGTGAGGTGATCCTATTGAAGATCAGTCAGGTGATCCTATCGAAGATCTGTGAGGTGACCCTATGGAAGATCAGTGAGGTGATTCTATGGAAGATCAGTGAGGTGCTCCTGTGGAAGATCAGTGGGGTAACCCTGTAGAACATCAGTCAGTTGATCATGTGGATGATCAGTGAGGTGATCCTGTGGAAGAACAGTGTAGTGATCCTATCGAAGATCAGTGAGTTGATCCTGTGGAAGATCAGTGAGGTGATCCTACTGCAGATCAGTGAGCTGATCCTGTGGAGGATCATTGAGGTGATCCTGTGGAAGATCAGTGAGGTAATCCTGTGGAAGATCGGAGAAGTGATCCTGTGGAAGATCGGTGAGGTGATCCTGAGGAATATCAGTGAGGCGATCCTGTGGAAGATCAGTGAGGTGCACCTATGTTGGATGAGTGAGGTGATCCTGTGGAAGATCAGTGAGTTGATCCTATGGAAGATCAATAAGGTGCTCCTGTGGAAAATCAGTGAGGTGATCCTATCGAAGATCAAAGAGGTGATCCTGTGGAAGATCAGTGAGGTGATCCTATGGAAGATCAGGGAGGTGATCCTGTGGAGGATCAGTGAGCTGATCCAGTGGAAGATTGTGAGGTGATCATGTGGTGGATCAGTGAGGTGATCCTGTGGAAGATCGGAGAGGTGTTCCTGTGGAAGGTCAGTGAGGTGATCCTGAGGAATATCAGTGAGGTGATCCTGTGGAAGATCAGTGAGGTGCTCCTATGGTGGATCAGTGAGGTGATCATGTGGAAGATTAGTGAGGTGCTCCTATGGAGGTTCAGTGAGGTTGTCCTATGGAAGATCAGTGAGGTGATCCAATGAAAAATCAGTGAAGTGATCCTGTGGAAGATCAGTGACGTGATCCTATGCAAGATCAGTGAGGTGATCCTGTGGAAGATCAGTGATGTGATCCTACAGAAGATCAGTGAGGAGATCCTATCGAAGATCAGAGAGGTGATCATATTGAAGATCAGTGAGGTGATCCTGTGGCAGATCAGTGAGGTGATCCAGTGGACGACAAGTGAGGTGATCCTAGGGAAGATCAGTGAGGTGATCCTGTGGAACTTCAGTGAGGTGATCCTATCGTAGATCAGTGAGGTGATCATGTGGAAGATCAGTGAGATTATCCCATGGAAGGCCAGTGAGGTGATCCTGTGGAAGATCAGTGAGATGATCCTGTGGAAGATCAGTGAGGTGATCCGATGGAAGATCAGTGAGGTGATCCTGTGGAAGATCAGTGAGATGGTCCTGTGGGAGATCAGTGAGGTGATCCTATGGAAGATCAGTGAGATTATCCCATGGAAGGCCAGTGAGGTAATCCTATGGAAGATCAGTGAGGCGATCCTGTGGAAGATCAGTGAGATGATCCTGTGGAGTATCAGTGAGGTGATCCTGTGGAAGATCAGTGAGGTGATCCTCTGGAAGATCAGTGAGGTGATCCTGTGGAGTATCAGTGAGGTGATCCTGTGGAAGTTCAGTGAGGTGATCCTGTGGAGGATCAGCGAGTTGATCCTGTGGAAGATCAGAGAGGTGATCCTGTGGAAGATCAGTGAGATGATCCTGTGGAATATCAGTGAGTTGATCCTGTGGAAGATCAGTGAAATGATCCTATGGAAGATCAGTGAGGTGATCCAGTGGAAGATCAGTGAGTTGATCCTATCGAAGATCAGTGAGGTGATCCTATCAAAGATCAGTGAGGTGCTCCTATGGAGGATCACTGAGGTGGCCCTATGGAAGATCAGTGTGGTGATCCAATGGAAGTTCAGTGAGGCGATCCTATGGAAGATCAGTGAGGTGATCCTATGGAAAATCAGTGAGGTGATCCTGTGGAAGATCAGTGATGTGATCCTACAGAAGGTCAGTGAGGTGATCCTATCGAAGATCAGAGAGGTGCTCCTATCGAAGGACAGTGAGGTGATCCTATGGAAGATCAGTGAGGTGAACCTATCGAAGCTCAGTCAGGTGATCCTATGGAAGATCAGTGAGGTGATCCTATCGAAGATCAGTCAGGTGATCCTATCGAAGATCTGTGAGGTGACCCTATGGAAGATCAGTGAGGTGATTCTATGGAAGATCAGTGAGGTGCTCCTGTGGAAGATCAGTGGGGTAATCCTATAGAAGATCAGTGAGGTGATCCTGTAGAACATCAGTCAGTTGATCATGTGGATGATCAGTGAGGTGATCCAGTGGAAGATCAGTGTAGTGGTCCTATCGAAGATCAGTGAGTTGATCCTGTGGAAGATCAGTGAGGTGATCCTACTGCAGATCAGTGAGCTGATCCTGTGGAGGATCATTGAGGTGCTCCTGTGGAAGATCAGTGAGGTAATCCTGCGGAAGATCGGAGAAGTGATCCTGTGGAAGATCGGTGAGGTGATCCTGAGGAATATCAGTGAGGTGATCCTGTGGAAGATCAGTGAGGTGCACCTATGTTGGATGAGTGAGGTGATCCTGTGGAAGATCAGTGAGTTGATCCTATGGAAGATCAATAAGGTGCTCCTGTGGAAAATCAGTGAGGTGATCCTATCGAAGATCAATGAGGTGATCCTGTGGAAGATCAGTGAGGTGATTCTATGGAAGATCAGGGGGGTGATCCTGTGGAGGATCAGTGAGCTGATCCAGTGGAAGATTGTGAGGTGATCATGTGGTGGATCAGTGAGGTGATCCAGTGGAAGATCAGTGAGGTGACCCTGTGGAAGTTCAGTGAGGTGATCCTATCGTAGATCAGAGAGGTGATCACGTGGAAGATCAGTGAGATTATCCCATGGAAGGCCAGTGAGGTGATCCTGTGGAAGATCAGTGAGATGATCCTGTGGAAGATCAGTGAGGTGATCCTATGGAAGATCAGTGAGGTGATCCTGTGGAAGATTAGTGAGGTGCTCCTATGGAGGTTCAGTGAGGTTGTCCTATGGAAGATCAGTGAGGTGATCCAATGAAAGATCAGTGAGGTGATCCTGTGGAAGATCAGTGAGGTGATCCTGTGGAAGATCAGTGAGGTGATCCTGTGGAAGATCAGTGAGGTGATCCAGTGGACGACAAGTGAGGTGATCCTAGGGAAGATCAGTGAGGTGATCCTGTGGAAGTTCAGTGAGGTGATCCTATCATAGATCAGAGAGGTGATCATGTGGAAGATCAGTGAGATTATCCCATGGAAGGCCAGTGAGGTGATCCTGTGGAAGATCAGTGAGATGATCCTGTGGAAGATCAGTGAGGTGATCCTATGGAAGATCAGTGAGGTGATCCTGTGGAAGATCAGTGAGTTGATCCTATCGAAGATCAGTGAGGTGATCCTATCAAAGATCAGTGAGGTGCTCCTATGGAGGATCACTGAGGTGGCCCTATGGAAGATCAGTGAGGTGATCCAATGGAAGTTCAGTGTGGTGATCCTATGGAAGATCAGTGAGGTGATCCTATGGAAAATCAGTGAGGTGATCCTGTGGAAGATCAGTGATGTGATCCTACAGAAGGTCAGTGAGGTGATCCTATCGAAGATCAGAGAGGTGCTCCTATCGAAGGACAGTGAGGTGATCCTATGGAAGATCAGTGAAGTGAACCTATCGAAGCTCAGTCAGGTGATCCTATGGAAGATCAGTGAGGTGATCCTATCGAAGATCAGTCAGGTGATCCTATCGAAGATCTGTGAGGAGACCCTATGGAAGATCAGTGAGGTGATTCTATGGAAGATCAGTGAGGTGCTCCTGTGCAAGATCAGTGGGGTGATCCTATAGAAGATCAGTGAGGTGATCCTGTAGAACATCAGTCAGTTGATCATGTGGATGATCAGTGAGGTGATCCTGTGGAAGATCAGTGAGGTGATCCTATGGAAGATCAGTGAGGTGATCTTATGGAAAATCAGTGAGGTGATACTGTGGAACATCAGTGAGGTGATCCTGTGGAGGATCAGTGAGGTGATCCTGTGGAAGATCAGTGAGGTGATCCTGTGGCGGATCAGTGAGTTGATCCTGTGGAAGATCGGAGAGGTGATCCTGTGGAAGATCAGTGAGATGATCCTGTGGAATATCAGTGAGTTGATCCTGTGGAAGACCAGTGAAATGATCCTATGGAAGATCAGTGAGGTGATCCAGTGGAAGATCAGTGAGTTGATCCTATCGAAGATCAGTGAGGTGATCCTATCAAAGGTCAGTGAGGTGCTCCTATGGAGAATCACTGAGGTGGCCCTATGGAAGATCAGTGAGGTGATCAAATGGAAGTTCAGTGAGGTGATCCTATGGAAGATCAGTGAGGTGATCCTATGGAAAATCAGTGAGGTGATCCTGTGGAAGATCAGTGATGTGATCCTACAGAAGGTCAGTGAGGTGATCCTATCGAAGATCAGAGAGGTGCTCCTATCGAAGGACAGTGAGGTGATCCTATGGAAGATCAGTGAAGTGAACCTATCGAAGCTCAGTCAGGTGATCCTATGGAAGATCAGTGAGGTGATCCTATCGAAGATCAGTCAGGTGATCCTATCGAAGATCTGTGAGGAGACCCTATGGAAGATCAGTGAGGTGATTCTATGGAAGATCAGTGAGGTGCTCCTGTGGAAGATCAGTGGGGTGATCCTATAGATGATCAGTGAGGTGATCCTGTAGAACATCAGTCAGTTGATCATGTGGATGATCAGTGAGGTGATCCTGTGGAAGATCAGTGTAGTGATCCTATCGAAGATCCGTGAGTTGATCCTGTAGAAGATCAGTGAGGTGATCCTACTGCAGATCAGTGAGCTGATCCTTTGGAGGATCATTGAGGTGATCCTGTGGAAGATCAGTGAGGTGATCCTGTGGAAGATCGGAGAAGTGATCCTGTGGAAGATCGGTGAGGTGATCCTGAGGAATATTAGTGAGGTGATCCTGTGGAAGATCAGTGAGGTGCACCTATGTTGGATGAATGAGGTGATCCTGCAGAAGATCAGTGAGTTGATCCTATGGAAGATCAATAAGGTGCTCCTGTGGAAAATCATTGAGGTGATCCTATCGAAGATCAAAGAGGTGATCCTGTGGAAGATCAGTGAGGTGATCCTATGGAAGATCAGGGAGGTGATCCTGTGGAGGATCAGTGAGCTGATCCAGTGGAAGATTGTGAGGTGATCATGTGGTGGATCAGTGAGGTGATCCTGTGGAAGATCGGAGAGGTGTTCCTGCGGAAGGTCAGTGAGGTGATCCTGAGGAATATCAGTGAGGTGATCCTGTGGAAGATCAGTGAGGTGCTCCTATGGTGGATCAGTGAGGTGATCATGTGGAAGATTAGTGAGGTGCTCCTATGGAGGTTCAGTGAGGTTGTCCTATGGAAGATCAGTGAGGTGATCCAATGAAAGATCAGTGAAGTGATCCTGCGGAAGATCAGTGACGTGATCCTATGCAAGATCAGTGAGGTGATCCTGTGGAAGATCAGTGATGTGATCCTACAGAAGATCAGTGAGGAGATCCTATCAAAGATCAGAGAGGTGATCATATTGAAGATCAGTGAGGTGATCCTGTGGCAGATCAGTGAGGTGATCCAGTGGACGACAAGTGAGGTGATCCAAGGGAAGATCAGTGAGGTGATCCTGTGGAACTTCAGTGAGGTGATCCTATCGTAGATCAGTGAGGTGATCATGTGGAAGATCAGTGAGATTATCCCATGGAAGGCCAGTGAGGTGATCCTGTGGAAGATCAGTGAGATGATCCTGTGGAAGATCAGTGAGGTGATCCTATGGAAGATCAGTGAGGTGATCCTGTGGAAGATCAGTGAGATGATCCTGTGGGAGATCAGTGAGGTGATCCTATGGAAGATCAGTGAGATTATCCCATGGAAGGCCAGTGAGGTAATCCTATGGAAGATCAGTGAGGCGATCCTGTGGAAGATCAGTGAGATGATCCTGTGGAGTATCAGTGAGGTGATCCTGTGGAAGATCAGTGAGGTGATCCTCTGGAAGATCAGTGAGGTGATCCTGTGGAGTATCAGTGAGGTGATCCTGTGGAAGATCAGTGAGGTGATCCTGTGGAGGATCAGTGAGTTGATCCTGTGGAAGATCAGAGAGGTGATCCTGTGGAAGATCAGTGAGATGATCCTGTGGAATATCAGTGAGTTGATCCTGTGGAAGATCAGTGGGGTAATCCTATAGAAGATCAGTGAGGTGATCCTGTAGAACATCAGTCAGTTGATCATGTGGATGATCAGTGAGGTGATCCTGTGGGAGATCAGTGAGGTGATCCTATGGAAGATCAGTGAGATTATCCCATGGAAGGCCAGTGAGGTAATCCTATGGAAGATCAGTGAGGTGATCCTGTGGAAGATCAGTGATGTGATCCTACAGAAGATCAGTGAGGAGATCCTATCGAAGATCAGAGAGGTGATTATATTGAAGATCAGTGAGGTGATCCTGTGGAAGATCAGTGAGGTGATACAGTGGACGACAAGTGAGGTGATCCTAGGGAAGATCAGTGAGGTGATCCTGTGGAACTTCAGTGAGGTGATCCTATGGAAGATCAGTGAGGTGATCCTGTGGAAGATCAGTGAGATGATCCTGTGGGAGATCAGTGAGGTGATCCTATGGAAGATCAGTGAGATTATCCCATGGAAGGCCAGTGAGGTAATCCTATGGAAGATCAGTGAGGCGGTCCTGTGGAAGATCAGTGAGATGATCCTGTGGAAGATCAGTGAGGTGATCCTATGGAAGATCAGTGAGGTGATCCTGTGGAAGATCAGTGAGGTGATCCTGTGGAAGATCAGTGAGGTGATCCTGTGGAAGAATAGTGAGGTGATCCTATTGAAGATCAGTGAGTTGATCCTGTGTAAGTTCAGTGATTTGATCCTATTGCAGATCAGTGAGGTAATTCTTTGGAAGATCAATGAGGTGATCCTGTCAAAGATCAATGAGGTGATTCGGTGGATGATCAGTGAGCTTATCCTATTGAAGTTCAGTGAGGTGATCCTGTGGAAGATCTGTGAGGTGATCCTATGGAAGATCAGTGAGGTGATCCTGTGGAAGATCAGTGAGGTGATCCTGTGGAAGATCAGTGAGGTGATCCTGTGGAAGATCAGTGAGGTGATCCAGTGGACGACAAGTGAGGTGATCCTAGGGAAGATCAGTGAGGTGATCCTGTGGAGCTTCAGTGAGGTGATCCTATCGTAGATCAGTGAGGTGATCATGTGGAAGATCAGTGAGATTATCGCATGGAAGGCCAGTGAGGTGATCCTGTGGAAGATCAGTGAGATGATCCTGTGGAAGATCAGTGAGGTGATCCTATGGAAGATCAGTGAGGTGATCCTGTGGGAGATCAGTGAGTTGATCCTATGGAAGATCAGTGAGATTATCCCATGGAAGGCCAGTGAGGTAATCCTATGGAAGATCAGTGAGGCGATCCTGTGGAAGTTCAGTGAGATGGTCCTGTGGAAGATCAGTGAGGTGATCCTATGGAAGATCAGTGAGGTGATCCTGTGGAAGATCAGTGAGGTGATCCTGTGGAAGATCAGTGAGGTGATCCTGTGGAAGAGTAGTGAGGTGATCCTATTGAAGATCAGTGAGTTGATCCTGTGCAAGTTCAGTGAGTTGATCCTATTGCAGATCAGTGAGGTAATTCTTTGGAAGATCAATGAGGTGATCCTGTCAAAGATCAATGAGGTGATTCGGTGGATGATCAGTGAGCTTATCCTATTGAAGTTCAGTGAGGTGATCCTGTGGAAGATCAGTGAGGTGATCCTATGGAAGATCAGTGAGGTGATCCTGTGGAAGATCAGTGAGGCGATCCTATGGAAGATCAGTGAGGTGATCCTATGGAAAATCAGTGAGGTGATCCTGTGAAAGATCAGTGATGTGATCCTGCAGAAGCTCAGTGAGGTGATCCTATCGAAGATCAGAGAGGTGCTCCTATCGAAGGACAGAGAGGTGATCCTATGCAAGATCAGTGAGGTGAACCTATCGAAGCTCAGTCAGGTGATCCTATGGAATATCAGTGAGGTGATCCTATCGAAGATCAGTCAGGTGATCCTGTGGAAGATAAGTGAGGTGATCCTATGGAAGATCAGTGAGGTGATTGTATGGAAAATCAGTGAGGTGATACTGTGGAACATCAGGGAGATGATCCTGTGGAGGATCAGTGAGGTGATCCCCTGGAAGATGAGTGAGGTGATCCTGTGGAGGATCAGTGAGGTGATCCTGTGTAAGATCAGTGAGGTGATCCTGTGGAAGATCGGAGAGGTGATCCTGTGGAAGATCAGTGAGATGATCCTGTGGAATATCAGTGAGTTGATCCTGTGGAAGATCAGTGAAATGATCCTATTGAAGATCAGTGAGGTGATCCAGTGGAAGATCAGTGAGTTGATCCTATCGAAGATCAGTGAGGTGATCCTATCAAAGATCAGTGAGGTGCTCCTATGGAGGATCATTGAGGTGATCCTGTGGAAGATCAGTGATGTGATCCTACAGAAGGTCAGTGAGGTGATCCTATCGAAGATCAGAGAGGTGCTCCTATCGAAGGACAGTGAGGTGATCCTATGGAAGATCAGTGAGGTGAACCTATCGAAGCTCAGTCAGGTGATCCTATGGAAGATCAGTGAGGTGATTCTATGGAAGATCAGTGAGGTGCTCCTGTGGAAGATCAGTGGGGTAATCCTGTAGAACATCAGTCAGTTGATCATGTGGATGATCAGTGAGGTGATCCTGTGGAAGAACAGTGTAGTGATCCTATCGAAGATCAGTGAGTTGATCCTGTGGAAGATCAGTGAGGTGATCCTACTGCAGATCAGTGAGCTGATCCTGTGGAGGATCATTGAGGTGATCCTGTGGAAGATCAGTGAGGTAATCCTGTGGAAGATCGGAGAAGTGATCCTGTGGAAGATCGGTGAGGTGATCCTGAGGAATATCAGTGAGGTGATCCTGTGGAAGATCAGTGAGGTGCACCTATGTTGGATGAGTGAGGTGATCCTGTGGAAGATCAGTGAGTTGATCCTATGGAAGATCAATAAGGTGCTCCTGTGGAAAATCAGTGAGGTGATCCTATCGAAGATCAAAGAGGTGATCCTGTGGAAGATCAGTGAGGTGATCCTATGGAAGATCAGGGAGGTGATCCTGTGGAGGATCAGTGAGCTGATCCAGTGGAAGATTGTGAGGTGATCATGTGGTGGATCAGTGAGGTGATCCAGTGGAAGATCGGAGAGGTGATCCTGTGGAAGGTCAGTGAGGTGATCTGAGGAATATCAGTGAGGTGATCCTGTGGAAGATCAGTGAGGTGCTCCTATGGTGGATCAGTGAGGTGATCATGTGGAAGATTAGTGAGGTGCTCCTATGGAGGTTCAGTGAGGTTGTCCTATGGAAGATCAGTGAGGTGATCCAATGAAAGATCAGTGAGGTGATCCTGTGGAAGATCAGTGAGGTGATCCTGTGGAAGATCAGTGAGGTGACCCTGTGGAAGATCAGTGAGGTGATCCAGTGGACGACAAGTGAGGTGATCCTAGGGAAGATCAGTAAGGTGATCCTGTGGAAGTTCAGTGAGGTGATCCTATCGTAGATCAGAGAGGTGATCATGTGGAAGATCAGTGAGATTATTCCATGGAATCCCAGTGAGGTGATCCTGTGGAAGATCAGTGAGATGATCCTGTGGAAGATCAGTGAGGTGATCCTATGGAAGATCAGTGAGGTGATCCTGTGGAAGATCAGTGAGATGATCCTGTGGGAGATCAGTGAGGTGATCCTATGGAAGATCAGTGAGATTATCCCATGGAAGGCCAGTGAGGTAATCCTATGGAAGATCAGTGAGGCGATCCTGTGGAAGATCAGTGAGATGATCCTGTGGAAGATCAGTGAGGTGATCCTATGGAAGTTCAGTGAGGTGATCCTGTGGAAGATCAGTGAGGTGATCCTGTGGAAGATCAGTGAAGTGATCCTGTGGAAGAGTAGTGAGGTGATCCTATTGAAGATCAGTGAGTTGATCCTGTGCAAGCTCAGTGAGTTGATCCAATTGCAGATCAGTAAGGTAATTCTTTGGAAGATCAATGAGGTGATCCTGTCAAAGATCAAAGAGGTGACCCTGTGGATGATCAGTGAGGTTATCCCATTGAAGATCAGTGAGGTGATCCTGTGGAAGATCAGTGAGGTGATCCTATGGAAGATCAGTGAGGTGGTCCTGTGGAGGATCAGTGAGTTGATCCTGTGGAAGATCGGAGAGGTGATCCTGTGGAAGATCAGTGAGATGATCCTGTGGAATATCAGTGAGTTGATCCTGTGGAAGATCAGTGAAATGATCCTATGGAAGATCAGTGAGGTGATCCAGTGGAAGATCAGTTAGTTGATCCTATCAATGATCAGTGAGGTGATCCTATCAAAGATCAGTGAGGTGCTCCTATGGAGGATCACTGAGGTGGCCCTATGGAAGATCAGTGAGGTGATCCAATGGAAGTTCAGTGAGGTGATCCTATGGAAGATCTGATCCTATGGAAAATCAGTGAGGTGATCCTGTGGAAGATCAGTGATGTGATCGTACAGAAGGTCAGTGAGGTGATCCTATCGAAGATCAGAGAGGTGCTCCTATCGAAGGACAGTGAGGTGATCCTATGGAAGATCAGTGAGGTGAACCTATCGAAGCTCAGTCAGGTGATCCTATGGAAGATCAGTGAGGTGATCCTATCGAAGATCAGTCAGGTGATCCTATCGAAGATCTGTGAGGTGACCCTATGGAAGATTAGTGAGGTGATTCTATGGAAGATCAGTGAGGTGCTCCTGTAGAAGATCAGTGGGGTGATCCTATAGAAGATCAGTGAGGTGATCCTGTAGAACATCAGTCAGTTGATCATGTGGATGATCAGTGAGGTGATCCTGTGGAAGATCAGCGTAGTGATCCTATCGAAGATTAGTGAGTTGATCCTGTGGAAGTTCAGTGAGGTGATCCTACTGCAGATCAGTGAGCTGATCCTGTGGAGGATCATTGAGGTGATCCTGTGGAAGATCAGTGAGGTAATCCTGTGGAAGATCGGAGAAGTGATCCTGTGGAAGATTGGTGAGGTGATCCTGAGGAATATCAGTAAGGTGATCCTGTGGAAGATCAGTGAGGTGCACCTATGTTGGATGAGTGAGGTGATCCTGTGGAAGATCAGTGAGTTGATCCTATGGAAGATCAATAAGGTGCTCCTGTGGAAAATCAGTGAGGTGATCCTATCGAAGATCAATGAGGTGATCCTGTGGAAGATCAGTGAGGTGATCCTATGGAAGATCAGGGAGGTGATCCTGTGGAGGATCAGTGAGCTGATCCAGTGGAAGATTGTGAGGTGATCATGTGGTGGATCAGTGAGGTGGTCCTGTGGAAGATCAGAGAGGTGATCCTGTGGAAGTTCAGTGAGGTGATCCTGAGGAATATCAGTGAGGTGATCCTGTGGAAGATCAGTGAGGTGCTCCTATGGTGGATCAGTGAGGTGATCATGTTGAAGATTAGTGAGGTGCTCCTATGGAGGTTCAGTGAGGTTGTCCTGTGGAAGATCAGTGAGGTGATCCAATGAAAGATCAGTGAGGTGATCCTGTGGAAGATCAGTGACGTGATCCTATGCAAGATCAGTGAGGTGAGCCTGTGGAAGATCAGTAAGATGATCCTATGGAGGATCAGTGAGGTGATCCTATAGAAGATCAGTGAGGTAATCCTGTGGAAGACCAGTGAGATGAACCTATGGAAGATCAGTGAGGCGAGCCTTTGGAGGATCAGTGAGGTGATCCTATGGAAGATCAGTGAAGTGATCCTATGTAGTATCATAGAGGTGATCCTGTGGAAGATCAGTGAGGTGATCCTATGGAGGATCAGTGAGGTGATCCTATGGAAGATCAGTGAGGTGCTCCTATGGAAGATCAGTGAGGTGATCCTGTGGATGATCAGTGAGGTGATCCTATGGAAGATCAATGAGATGATCCTTTGGAAGATCAGTGATGTGATCCTATGGAACATCAGTGATGTGATTCTGTGGAGGCTCAGTGAACTGATCCTGTGGAGGATCAGTGAGGTGATCCTATGGTAGATCAATGAGATGAAGCTATGGAAGATCAGTGAGGTGATCCTGTGGAAGATCAGTTAGGTGATCTGATGGAAGATCAGTGAGGTGATCCTGTGGAACATCAGTGAGGCGAGCCTGTGGAGGATCAGTGGGGTGATCCTATGGAGGATCAGTGAGGTGAGCCTGTGGAAGATCAGTAAGGTGATCCTATGGAGGATCAATGAGGTGATCCTATGGAAGATCAGTGAGGTGATCCAGTGGAAGATCAGTGAGGTGATCCTATGGAAGATCAGTGAGCTGATCATATGGATGATTAGTGGGGTGATCCTCTGGAACATCTGTGAGTTGATCCTATGTAAGGACAGTGAGGTGATCCTGTGGAGGATCAGTGAGATGCTCCTGTAGAAGATCAGTGAGTTGATCCTATGGAAGGACAGTGAGGTGATCCTATGGAGGATCAGCGAGGTGATCCTATAGAAGATCAGTGAGGTGATCCTGTGGATGATCAGTGAGATGACCCTATGGACGATCAGTGAGGCGAGCCAATGGAGGATCAACAAGATGATCATATGGATGATTTGTGGGGTGATCCTAAGCAGGATCAGTGAGGTGATCCATTGGAAGATCAGTGAGGTGATCCATTGGAAGATCAGTGAGGTGATCCTATGGAAGATCAGTGAGGTGATCCTATGGAAGATCAGTGAGGTGATCCTATGGGAGATCAGTGAGGTGATCCTATGGAGGATCAGTGACGTGATCCTATGGAGGATCAGTGAGGTGATCCTATGGAAGGCCAGTGAGGTGATCCTGTGGCGGATCAGTGAGGTGATCCTATGGAAGATCAGTGAGGTGATCCTGTGGCAGATCAGTGAGGTGATCCTATCAAAGATCAGTGAGGTGGTCCTGTGGAGGATCAGAGGTGATCCTATGGAAGATCAGTGACCTGATCGCATGGAAGATCAGTGAGGTGATCCTATCGAAGATCAGTGAGGTGATTCTGTGGAAGATCAGTGAGGTCATCATACAGATGATCAGTGATGTTATCCTATGGAAGACCTGTGCCGTGATCCTATGCAAGATCACTGAGGTGCAGCTGTGGAAGATCAGTGAGGTGATCCTGTGGAAGATCCGTGAGGTGATCCTATGGAAGATCAGTGAGGTGCTCCTATGGAAGATCAGTGAGGTGATCCTCTTTAGGATCAATGAGCTGATCCAGTGGAGGATCAGTGAGGTGATACTGTGGATTGACAGTGAGTTGACCCCGTGGAGGATCAGTGAGGTGATCATATGGAAGATCAGTGAGGTGATCACATGGAAGAGCATTGAGTTGATCCTATGGAGGATCAGTGAGGTGATCCTATGGAAGATCAGAGAGGTGATCCTGTGGAAGATCAGTGGGGTGATCCTCTGAAAGATCTATGAGTTGATCTTATGGAAGGACAGTGATGTGATCCTGTGGAGCTTCAGTGAGGTGACCCTGTGGGGGATCAGTGAGGTGTTCCTGTGGAGGATCAGTAGGTGCTCCTGTGGAAGATCAGTGAAGTGACCCTATTGAAAATCAGTGAGGGGATCCCATGGAAGATCAGTGAGGTAATCCGATGGAAGATCAGTGAGGTGATCCTGTCGAAGGTCAGAGAGGTGATCCTATGGAAGATCAGTGAGGTGATCCTATGCAGGATCAGTGAGGTGATCCTGTGGAAGATCAGTGAGGTGATCCATTGGAAGATCAGTGAGGTGATCCTGTGGAAGATCAGTGAGGTGATCCATTGGAAGATCAGTGAGGTGATCCTATGGAAGATCAGTGAGGTGATCCTGTGGAAGATCAGTGAGGTGATCCTATGGAAGATCAGTGAGGTGATCCTATGCAGGATCAGTGAGGTGATCCTCTTCAAGATAAGTGAGGTGATCCTATGGAGGATCAGTGAGGTGATCCTATGCAAGATCAGTGAGGTGATCCTGTGGCAGATCAGTGAGGTGTTCCTAAGCAGGATCAGTGACGTGATCCTATGGAGGATCAGTGAGGTGATCCTATGGAAGGTCAGTGAGGTGATCCTATGGAAGAGCAGTGAGGTGATCCTATGCAAGATCAGTGAGGTGAACCTATGGAAGATCAGTGAGGTGATCCTATGGAGGATCAGTGAGGTGATCCTATGGAAGATCAGTGAGGTGATCCTATGGAAGATCAGTGAGGTGATCCTGTGGAAGATCAGTGAGGTGATCCTATGGAAGGTCAGTGAGGTGATCCTGTGTAAGATCAGTGAGGTGGTCCTATGAAAGATCAGTGAGATGATCCTATGGAAGATCAGTGAGGTGATCCTGTGGAAGATCAGTGAGGTGATCCTATGGAAGGTCAGTGAGGTAATCCTGTGTAAGATCAGTGAGGTGGTCCTGTGAAAGATCAGTGAGGTGATCCTGTGGATGATCAGTGAGGTGATGCTATGGAGGATCAGTGAGATTATCCTGTGGAGGATCAGTGAGGTGATCCTGTGGAAGATCAGTGAGCTGATCCTATGGACGATCAGTAAGGTGATCCTGTGGAAGATCAGTGAGGTGATCCTGTGGAAGATCAGTGAGGTGAACCTATGGAAGGTCAGTGAGGTGATCCTGTGGAAGATCAGTGAGGTGGTCCTATGAAAGATCAGTGAGGTGAACCTATGGAAGGTCAGTGAGGTGATCCTGTGGAAGATCAGTGAGGTGGTCCTATGAAAGATCAGTGAGGTGATCCTATGGTGGATCAGTGAGATTATCCTGTGGAGGTTCAGTGAGGTGATCCTGTGGAACATCAGTGAGGTGATCCTATGGAAGATCAGTGAGGTGATCCTGTGTGAGATCAGTGAGCTGATCCTATGGACGATCAGTGTTGAGATCCTGTGGAAGGTTAGTGAGGTGATCCTGCGGAAAATCAGTGAGGTGTTCCTATGGAAGATCAGTGAGGTGATCCTATGGAAGATCAGTGAGGTGATCCTGTGGAGGATCAGTGAGCTGATCCTGTGGAGGATCAGTGAGGTGACCCTATGGAGGATCAGTGAGGTGATCCTATAGAAGATCATTGAGGTGATCCTATCGAAGGTCAGTCAGTTGACCCTATGGAAGATCAGTGCGGTGATCCTGTGGAAGATCAGTGAGGTGATCCTATGGAAGATCAGTGCAGTGATCCTGTGGAAGATCAGTGAGGTGATCCTATGGAAGATCAGTGCGGTGATCCTGTGGAAGATCAGTGAGGTGATCCTATGGAAGATCAGTGAGGTGAGCCTGTGGAAGATCAGTGAGCTGATCCTATCGAAGGTCAATGAGGTGATTAACATGAGAAAACTACTAGGTACTTGGTCTGAGTATTAAACAAGACTTTATTTGACAGTTTCACAGCATGGAATTCTAGTTATCCTTCACTAGTTCCTGTTTACAAAATGTCCCTGAGCAAGCTGGGCCCATGCCTGAGTATTTATACTCCCCTTGGACAATGCCACCAACAGGCCGCCCAGTATATTTCATAAGTCATTTCTACACGAATGGCACGATTTATATCATTCTTCCCACGTGAAGTTTTGGAAAACCGGCGGCTTCTTTCTACCGAATTAGTCGGACTAAGAATAGACGCAGTCATTTGGATTTCCGTCGGTAGCCAGAAGGCACATCTCCTCAGATCGTGTTTTGGTCCCTGGGTCGCTTAGTTCGTACCAGCGGGCTGGCAGAGTCCGTGTCGCTTTGATCGACCTGAGGGGGACTGGGGAGATCGTGGCTCCGGGTGCGGGCCCCCACAGGCGCAGAGCTGGCTTCAACCTGCCCAGTAGTCAGTGACTGACCGGCGTCCAGGTTTCTGGTGGCCATTCCGCGGGGAGCGCTCTGTTCCCCGGGTTGATCCGGTGGAATAGCTGGCAGATCCTTTGATGTCCCGGGTAGGGCGTCATCCTCAGAGGAGCGCAGGGTATCGGCGTCATTGATACGGGTCCCACCATCGATTGCACAGGGAGCCAGATCCTGGAGTGACACTGCGGATTCCCGGCCATCAGGGTACCGCACGTATGCTTACGTGGGATTGACATCCATCAGTACCACTTCATCGACGAGGGAATCTCTCTTAGAGGATCGGACGAATCTTCAGAACAGCATGGGGCCAGGGGCTGCCAACCATGATGGTAGGGACGTCCCATGAGTGCAGCGATGCTGAAACCGAAGAATCGTTCGTGAGGAGTAGCGTTGGTGGATGTAGAAAGAAGAGACCTGATGAAATGCAATGCGTCAGGGAGCATAGTTTCCCACTGCTGGTCTGATAGGTTGTGTGACCTCAGTGCATAACGAACAGCGTTCCAAATGATAGCATTGTATCTCTCAACCTGTCCATTTCCAATAGGATGATATGGTGTCGTTCTACTTGTGGCGATTCCCCGTTGGGAAAGATAACTTTTGAGTGGCTTGACATGAAGGAGGGACCCCGATCAGTGTGGATGAATTTGGCCGTACCGCAAAGGGAAAAGACCTGATCGAGGCATTTGATCACTGTGGAAGTAAGCATATTGGGACAGGGGAAAGCAAAGGGAAAGCGTGAATATTCAGAATCAGGGGAATTTATAATGGGGAACAAAGAAATGGCAGACCAACTAAATACATATTTTGGTTCTGTCTTCACAAAGAAGGACACAAATAACCTCCCAGAGATGCCGGGGAACATAGGGTCTGAAGAAAGGGTGGAACTGAAAGAAATCAGTGTTTGTAGGGAAATGGTGTTAGGAAAATTGATGGGATTGAAGGCCGATAAATCCCCAGGGCCTGGTAATCTACATCCCAGGGTACTTAAGGAAGTGGCCCTAGAAATAGTAGATGCATTGCTGGTCATCTTTCAGAACTCGATAGACTCTGGAACAGTACCCATGGATTGGAGGGTAGCTAATGTTACCCCACTATTCAAAAAAGGTGGTAGAGAAAAAGCGGGGAATTATAGACTGGTAAGCCTGACATCGGTAGTGGGGAAACTGCTAGAGTCCATTATAAAAGATGTAATAGCAGAGCACTTGGAAAGCAGTGACAGGATCGGACAAAGTCAACATGGATTTACAAAAGGTAAATCATGCTTGACTAATCTACTGGAATTTTTTGAGGATGTAACTAGTAAAATAGATAAGGGAGAACCAGTGGATGTGGTGTATTTGGACTTTCAGAAGGCTTTCGATAAGGTCCCACATAAGAGATTAGCCTGCAAAATTAAGGCACATGGGATTGGGGGCAAGGTATTGACTTGGATAGAGAACTGGTTGGCGGACAGAAAGCAAAGAGTTGGAATAAACGGGTCATTTTCCGAGTGGCAGGCAGTGACTAGTGGGGTACCGCAAGGATCGGTCCTAGGACCCCAGCTGTTCACAATATATATTAATGATCTGGACGAGGGAATTGGATGTAATATCTCCAAATTTGCAGACGACACAAAGCTGGGTGGGAGGGTATGCTGTAGGGAGGATGTCGTGAAACTTCAGTATGATTTGGACAGGTTGGATGATTGGGCAGAAACATGGCAAATGCACTAGAATGTGGATAAATGTGAGGTTATCCACTTTGGTGGCAAAAACAGGAAGGCAGATTATTATTTGAATGGCAATAGATTGGGAGAAGGGGAAGTGCAAAGAGACCTGGGTGTTCTTGTGCACCAGTCGCTGAAGGTAAGCATGCAGGTGCAGCAGGCGGTTAAGAAGGCAAATGGTATGTTGGCCTTCGTAGCAAGAGGGTTCGAGTACAGGAACAAGGATGTCTTGCTGCAGTTGTACAGGGCCTTGGTAAGACCGCACCTTGAGTATTGTGTGCAGTTTTGGTCGCCTTACCTGAGGAAGGACGTTCTTGCCATGGAAGGAGTGCAGCGAAGATTCACCAGGCTGATACCTGGGATGGCAGGAATGACGTATGAGGAGAGATTGTGTCGATTGGGCTTATACTCACTGGAGTTTAGAAGATTGAGAGGGGATCTCATCGAAACCTATAAAATTCTGTCAGGCCTGGACAGACTAGATGCAGGACGGATGTTTCTGATGGCCGGGGAGTCCAGAACCAGGGGTCATAGTCTAAGGATAAGGGGTAAGCCACTTAGGACTGAAATGAGGAGGAATTTCTTCACCCAGAGAGTGGTGAACCTGTGCAATTCTCTGCCACAGAGGGCAGTGGAGGCCAGTTCATTAAATATATTCAAGAAAGAGTTGGATATATTTCTTAAGGCTAAAGGGATCAAGGGATATGGGGAGAAGGCAGGGACAGGGTACTGAATTTGGATGATGAGCCATGATCTCATTGAATGGCGGCGCAGGCTCGAAGGGCCGAATGGCCTACTCCTGCTCCTATCTTCTATGTTTCTATGTTTCTATATTCGTCCACCATAGTAAGCAAGTAGGTGTTTCGCGTTGACGAAGGCAGTGGCCCCTTAAAGTCAATGCTGAGTCACTGCATAGGCTGTGTAGCGTGTATGAGCGAACCATCCGACGGACAGAAGAATTGCGGTTTTAACTCCGCACAAATTCTACAAGTGGAGAATGTTCTTCTCACGTCTTCCGTAGAAAATGGGAGATTTTTAGATCGCACAAAGTGTAACATATGGGTAACGCCAGGATGGCATAAGTCAGTATGAAGATCCGCAAGAGTCAAAGTTGACATGGAAGAGCAGAATACATGCAGGAGGGTATCCGGGGCCACATTCTCTTTGCCGGGTCAATAATGCATGGTGCAGACAAAGGCGGCCAATTCCATCCTCCAGAGTTGTATTTTGTTATTCTTGATCTTAGTGCGCTTCCGGTTATCCAGCATAAAGGCCACGGAGTGCTGATCGGTTATCAGCGTGAAATGGCGACGAGCGAGAAAATGACTCTATTTACGTACTGCTTCGATGATAGCGGTAGCCTCCTTCTCGACAGGAGGACAATGGAGCTCGCTACCTTGCAAAGTTCTGGACAGAAATGCAACAGGTCGACCACCTTGATTCAAGGTAGCCGAGATTGCCACATCCGATGCATCGCACTCGACCACGAAAGGGAGGTTTTCATTGATGGAACGAAGCGTGGCATTTTCCAGTTGTTGCTTGAGGAGGTCGAAAGCTAAAATAGCTGTTGCCTTCAATGGAAATGACTTCGCATGAAGCAGGGGCTGGATCTTGTCGGAAAAGTGGGGTATCCACTTTGCATAATAGGCGAACATGCCGAAGTCCTGACGAAGAGAGCCGAGATTCGTAGGAGGAGGGAGCTCCGGAAGCAGATGAAATCGCTCCGGATCCAGTTTGATGACACCATTGCCCAGCCAGTAGCCAAGGATGTTGACTGTTGGTACTGATTTCACAGATTTGGACTAATTTAAGGTTAAGTTGCGATGGCGGAGAACGTCAAGAAATTTCTGGAGGTTGGCATCATGCTCCTTCTGGTCATGACCAGCAATGGTGATATTATCCAGATATGGAAAAGTGTCTGTTAAGTTCTTCTGTTTGACTAGGCTATCCATTGCCCATTGGAAGATGGCCACCCCATTGGTGACCCCAAATGGAAGGAGACAAAACTGGTAAAGCCGACCATTGGCCTCAAAGGCCATATACTTTTTGTCAGAGTCCTTTAACGGTACTTGATGGTATGCACTCTTTAAGTCAAAAGTTGAAAATACCTTGTAGCTGGCAAGGTTATTGACCATGTCATCGATGCATGGTAGTGGGTAGGCATCCAGGTCGGCATACTGGTTAATAGTTTGTGAGTAATCGATGCAAAGACGTTTCTTGTGATGCTTCAGAGGATTTTTAACAACGACGACTTGAGCCCGCCAGGAAGATGAACATGGCTCAATGATACCATCAGCTAGAAGGCGAGAGATCTCTGCCTCGATAAAGGATAGATCATCTTGGCTGAAACGTCGTGATTTAGTGACTATGGGCTTATATCGAGGGGAAAGATTGGCAAACAAAGAGGGCTCGTCAAGCGAAGCCGCCAAAAGCGCACAAAGTGGTACTTTGGAAATAGTAAGCTCCGGTTTTGACCCTCCAAACTCAAAAGTGAGTCTTTTGTGTTGTTTCTGGAAATCCTGTCCCAGGAGCACATCACTGCATAGGTTTTTGAGTACCCTGAGCCGGGTGGAGGAATAAGTGCGGCGATTGAGAATAAGATCGACAAGGCAAAAGCCGGAAGAGTTGGTGGTCAGTGTCATCAGAGCCATTGCAATTTCCCTGTCCGAGGGGTAAATACGCAGTTTTAACTTACTGACAGCCTGCTCACTGATGAAGCTGTCAGAGCTGCATGAGTCGATTAGTGCACTCTAAATGTGTCCATTTACTGAAACCTTCATGGCTGAATGGGACAGGCTTTGGGGAAAAACAGCTGTGATGGGAGGAGGAGTAGTTTTACCCTTGACAATTGTAACCTTAGTGGTGGCTCTTGGGGGAGGAGCAGTTTTATAGATAGGCGCTGTAACTTTAGTAGTGGCTCTTGGGGGAGGAGCAGTTTTATAGATAGTAGCTGCAAAACTAACAGGGGCTCTTGACCGGCATACCTTAGAAAAGTGACCTTTCTTACTGCAATGACTGCAGGTTGCGTTACGAGCAGGACAAAATTTCCTATAGTGGAATGCACCTCCACAGAAGAAACACTTCCTTCCAGATTGCCAAGATGCCGCTAGGGCAGGGTTGCCATCAGTGAGGGCTTCTAGGGCAGGGTCATCATCGGCTAGGATAGAGTAGTCATCAGTGAGGGCTTCCGCCCAAGGCTCATTGGAGGAGTCACCAAAATTGATAGCAGCAGTCCGTGCATGCAGTAAAAGATAGGTATCTGCATTTTTTTTGCTAAGTCCAGAGATCATGCCTGGTCATAGGCAGCTGCATTTTTTTTTGCTAAGTCCAGAGAACATGCCTGGTCATAGGCAGCTTGTAACTTGAGGGTTTTATTCTCCAACAGATGCTGGCGTATGAAAGGAGACGCAATTTCGTTAATAAAGGAATCATGAATTAACTCCTCCTGGTACTGCTGAGCTGAGACAGCTTTGAGATTACAATCTTTGCTGAGCCTGCAAAGCTTTTGAAGGAATTTGTCAAGTGATACCCCGAGTTATTGTCGAGTTTGGCCAGTAGATGCCGAGCAAAAATTTCGTTTGGGGCCTTAATATATAGTTGCTGTAGTATTTGGATAGTGGAGTCATAGTCTATACAGTCTTCGATATAGTCAAACACATGAGGGGATACATAATTGGCAAGTATCTCTAACTTATCAGGAACATTCTCACCACACACCTTGAGGAAGTTGCTGAAGGTACGATACCAGTGTTTCCATACCTTAGCCGTTGTAGGTGAATTCAGGTCCAGGTCAAGATGGGCGGGTCGGAGTAGTTTCTCCATGATGGATTGATTACTACCTCTGGTTCCCTTCTACTGTTTGAGTCATAGCCGTCTGTTCCCAAAACTACTCAGAGCGTGGAGAGCAAACAGTCGATTAAATTGACGTAAGAAAACTACTAGGCATTTGGTCAGAGTATTAAACAAGGCTTTAATCGACTGTTTCACAACATGGAAGTCTAGTTATCTTTCACTGGTTACTGTTTACAAAAATGTCCCTGAGCAAGCTGGGCCCGTGCCTGAGTATTTATACTCTCCCTGGACAGCGCCACCAGCAGGCCGCCCAGTATATTTGATAAGTCATTTCTACATGAATGGCACGATTTATGTCAGTGATCCTATGGAAGATCAGTGAGGTGATCCTGTGGAAGATCAATGAGGTGATCCTATGGAAGATCAGTGAGGTGATCCTAGCGAAGATCAGTGAGGTGATCCTATGGAAGATCAGTGAGGAGATCCTATCGAAGATCAGGGAGGTGATCCTATAGAAGCTCAGTGAGGTGATCCTATGGAAGATCAGTGAAGTGATCCTGTGGAAGATCAGTGAGGTGATCCTGTGGAGGATCACTGAGGTGATCCCATGGAAGATCAGTGAGGTGATCCTACGGAAGATCAGTGAGGTGATCCTATCAAAGATCAGTGAGGTGATCCTATGGAAGATCAGTGAAGTGATCCTATGAAGGATCAGTGAGGTGATCCTATGGAAGATCACTGAGGTGATCCTATGAAGGATCAGTGAGGTGATCCTATGGAAGATCAGTGAGGTGATCCTGCGGAAGATCAGTGAGGTGATCCTATGGCGGATCAATGAGGTGATCCTATGGAAATTCAATGAGGTGATCCTATGGAAGATCAGTGAGATGATCCTATGGAAGTTCAGTGAGGTGATCCTGTGGAGGATCAGTGACGTGAACTTATGGAGGATCAGTGAGGTGCTTCTATGCTCAGTTGTTGAGTATATTCAAGGCTGCGATAGGTTTTTGGATTCCAGAGGAGTTAAGGGATATGGGGATAGGTCAGGAAAGTGGAGTTGCGGTCGAAGATCAATCAAAATCTAATTGAATGGTGGAGCAGGCTTGAGGGGCTGTATGGCCTACTCCTGCTCCTAATTCTTATGTTCTTATTCCACCCTCACAGGCTTCAGTGAGACAGAAGCAGCAACAGCTTAAAAAGGGAGTTGAGGCAGTGAGCAGCTGTTACCAGGCAATGAGAGAGCGAAAAAAAATCAAGAAGTGATGTCATAGCCAGCTGCGAATGGGGAACAAGGAATCAGAGCTAAGTGGTTAATCTATCATTTATCTTAAGTATTAAGAGCATAATATCCTTTAGGTAAACAATAGACCCAAGAAGCTAAATAGGATAAATAGATCTATGGGGACAAAATAAACTAAGTGGGGGAAACCAACAGTAATCCAATCCAATATTATGCATTATAAAGTATCTGTTGTACAAAAATAATAAATAATCAGTGATTAATTACTAATTAATTTCAAATCAAACTAATCTAGCAGCTAATTAATACTCGACCTCAAGTGATTCTATTAGTTCTAGATATATCTTACTGCTAATTAACAAATAAAGATTGAAATGGCAATCCCTATGTGTCGCAACTGTAATATGTGGGAGTTTGTGGACAGTGAGGCTGTCCCACTTTGCCACATCTGCAGTAAATGTCTCTGGCTTGAGACACTCTGGCTCTTGGAGAAAAGCACAGGATCAGGAAGAGGAGGGTGTGACTGTCAAGGAGTTGGGTAGCGGGGACTTAGAAGAGGTTGAGAAGGGGGTTCCGCAGACACTGGTACTGTCTAACAGGTGCGATGTACTCGCTAATTGCAAGGACAAGGAGAAAGACTGCGGGGAGGGCAGCCACAATGCAGACCAAGGCACTGCGGGTCAGAAGGCTGTCCAAGGGAGGACAGGCAGAATAGAAATGTGATAGTGATAGGGGATTCTATAATCAGGGAGATATATAGCATCCTCTGCAGCCATGAATGAGTGTCCCAAAGAATGTATTGTCTACCCAGTGCCAGGGTAAGGGACATCTTAAGGTGGCTAGATAGGAATTTAGAAAGGGAGGGAGAAAATCCAGTTGTCGTGGTCCATGTTGGAACAAATGACATAGGTAGGAATAGGGAGGAAGTGCAGCTGAGGGAGTATCAGGAGTTAGAAGCTAAATTAAAAGGCAGGTCCTTGAGAGTAATAACTTCTGGATTATTGCCCAATCCAGTGGAAATTGGCATAGAGTTAGACATCAGGAGAGTTAACACATGGATAAAGGGCAGGGGTGGGAAAGAAGGGCTCCTTTTCATGGTGACTGGCACCAGTACTGGGACAGGAAGGAGCTGTACTGATGGGACGGGCTTCACCTGAAGCAGAATGCGACCAGTATGCTAGCAGAAAGGGTAAATAGAGCAATGACTAAAGCTTTAAACTAGTAAGACGGAGGGAGGGATCTACAAGAAATGAAACAAGTCTAAATAGAAACAAAACAGGAAAGGAGAGCATCGGACAGACTAAACTAAGGGAGGACATAAATGGCCAGGGAATTAGCAGAGTTATAGAACAGAAGTTTAAAAAGATAATTAAAAATAAAGTGAGAGGAACGACTATTAAAAATGAATTAAGCTTTCTGCACAGCAATGCACACAGTGTCGGCAATAAAACGGGAACTAAAGGCAATAATATGTTGTGAGGACCGGTTATAGTAGGGATTACTGAGACAGGGCTACAGAAAAATCAGGACCGGGAATTAAACATAACATATTTAGAAAAGAAACAGAAAGAAAAAGTGGAGGTGGAGCAGTTGTACTTATTAGAGATAATATAATGGCAGTAGAAAAAAGTGACACAGCTATCAATAAGACAGAAATAGAATGCAGGTGGATAGAGATAAAAGATAATAAAGGATCAATCACACTAACAGGGGTAGTCTACAGACCACCTAATAGTGGAAGGGAGGTGGAGGAAGAAATATGCAACCAAATTAGGGAAATGAGTAAAAAAATAGAATAATAATCATGGGGCATTTCAACTACCCCAAAATTAATTGGTCAGAAGAGGTAGGTAAAGGGGATGAGGGAATATAGTTCCTTCAACTCCTTTCTAACCCAGTATGCAAGAAGCCTAACAAGGGAAGATTTGCTACTGGATCTAGTAATGGGGGATGAACCATAGCAGATAAGAGAAGTAAAAGTAGGGGAACATCTAGGCAATATTGCCCATGATATAATATATTTTAAGATAATAATTGAGAAGGAAATAAGCATGACAAAGACCAGGGTAATTGATTGGAGAAAAGCTGATTTTGAAAGACTGAGAATAGAACTTGGGAAAATAAAATGGACAACAAAATTGGCAAACAATGATGTAGAACAGCAATGGGAAACATTAAAAAAAGATCTTTAACAGAGTCCAGGAAAAATATATTCCGCTAAAAAACAAGAACAAGCTAAACACTAATGAGACACAGTGGATGAATAAAAACATAAGGGAAAAATTGAGGGTAAGGAAAGAGGCATTAACTAAGTCCATGGCCAGCAGGGGAGAGCATGACAAGGGAGAATATGAAGAGATTAGGAGAGACGTCAAAAAAACAATTAGAAAGGCAAAGAGGAGCTATGAAGTTTGGAGGAGGGGACCGAGTGTAACATATCAAAGTTTGCAGATGATACTAAGATGGGAGGGAAAGTAGTGAGTGAGGAGGACATAAAAAACCTGCAAGGGGACATAGACAGGCTAAGTAAGTGGGCAGAGATTTGGCAGATGGAATACAATACTGGAAAGTGTGAGGTTATGCACTTTGGCAGGAAAAATCGTAGAGCAAGTTACTATCTTAATGGCAAGAAACTGGAAAGTACTGAAGTACAAAGGGATCTGGGGATCCTGGTGCACGAAACTCAAAAGGTTAGTATGCAGGTGCAGCAAGTGATTAAGAAGGCCAATGGAATGTTGGCTTTCATTGCTAGGGGGATAGAATATAAAAATAGGGAGGTATTGCTTCAGTTGTACAAGGTATTGGTGAGACCGCACCTGGAATACTGCGTACAGTTTTGGTGTCCATACTTAAGAAAGGACATACTTGCTCTCGAGTCAGTACAAAGAAGGTTCACTCGGTTAATCCCGGGGATGAGGGGATGGACATATGAGGAGAGGTTGAGTAGATTGGGACTCTACTCATTGGAGTTCAGAAGAATGAGAGGTGATCTTATTGAAACATATAAGATTGTGAAGGGGTTGGATCGGGTGGATGCGGGGAAGATGTTCCCGATGATGGGTGAAACTAGAACTAGGGGGCATAGTCTTAGAATAAGGGGCTGCTCTTTCAAAACTGAGATGAGGAGGAATTACTTCACTCAGAGGGTGGTAGGTCCATGGAATATGCTGCCCCAAAAAGCTGTAGAAGCTACATCATTACATAAATTTAAAACAGAAATAGACAGTTTCCTAGAAGTAAAGGGAATTAAGGGTTATGGGGAACGGGCAGGAATTTGGACATGAGTCTAGGTTCGGATCGGTCATGGTCCTGTGGGTAGCGGAGCGGGCCCAGGGGCCGTGTAGCCTGATCCTGCTCCTATTTCGTGTGTCTAATTCTGTTAGATTCAGGAGATGGTTCTGTGATAGTGGATTGGCGGTTAGGATCAGATCAGCCATGATCTTATTGAATGGCGGAGCAGGCTCGAGGGGCCGATTGGCCTACTCCTGCTCCTATTTCTTATGTTCTTATGAAGTTAAATTATCAAGGAACATAAAACAAAATAGTAAAATATTCTACATGCACATGAATAAGAAAATAAGTCAGGATGGGAATAGGGCCACGAAGGGATGGACAGGATAAACTCACAGGCAACGATGACGAAATGGCAGAAATATTAAATAATTATTTAGCTTCAGTATTTACCAGGAAGACGGATCAGGTGGACATGACATAAAAAGATGAGATTAGAAATGATATAACTACATTTAAAATAAAAATGAGAAATATTAAATAAACTAATCAAACTCAAAGAGGATAAAATCCTTGGTGTGAACGGATTGTATCCAAGCATTCTAAATGAATCTAGGGAAGAGATAGCAGAGGCACTATTATACATATTTAATAATTTGTTAAAAAAAGGTGTAGTGCCAAGGACTGGTGGATAGCTAACATTATACCTATATTTAAGAAGGGAGATAGAACATGTCCAGGGAACTATAGACCAATCCACTTCACGTTGGTAGTAGGAAAAATAATGGAATACCTACTAAAGGAGAAAATAGAAAAATATCTATAAACCAAAAATATAATAATGAATAGTAATGGATAATAATGGATTTTAAGAGGAAAAGTGTTGTTTGACGAACCTCATTGAACTCTTTGAAGAGGTAACAGAGAGCAAGGACAAGTGTAACGCAGTAGATGTAATATATCTAGATTTCCAAAAGGCCTTTGATAAGGTGCCACATAATAGACTAATGAATACGGTCAGAGCATGTGGAATCAAGGGACAAGTAGCAGAATGAATAGCTAGCTGGCTGCAAGACAGGAAGCAGAGAGTAGGTGTAAATGGTAGCTATTCAGTGACAAAAGGTGGGAAATGGGGTCTCACAAGAATCAGTGATGGGGCCACTGTTCACAATTTATATTGGTCCGGATATTTTCATGCCTCTGGGTGTGTACGCGCAGTGTACACACCAGTAGGGACATCGGAAATGCTGGTTTCAGGCATGCACAGCGCATGCGCTGAAAACCGGCATTTCTGATCTGTCAAGAATGCTCTTGACAGAGCGGATGCCTGGCCTGGAGAAGGGCCTTTGCGGGCGGATAGTTCCGCTTTCTGGAGAACCTCCGCCCACAGAAAACCCTTAGAAATCTTACGCCCGGTAAAAGCAGACGTAAGGCCTGCTTTTACCAGCATAAGATTTGAAAAAAGTAAAAAAAATGTTTTTCACTCATTTATCATTTAAAAATACTTTTTAAAAAAGGTAAGATTATTTTTAGCCCTGTAAAAAACTTTGATTATTTTTTTCAAAAAATTAAATTTTTGTTTAAAATATTTATTGTAATTTCAACTAATTTTAATAATGTGATTTAAATTTTTTTTTTAAATGTTTTAAAGTGTTTTTGGGGTGATCTCCATTCATATATTTGACAGGTCTATCTGTCAAGTGTATGAAGGGAGATTCCCTTCTTTGATTGGCTCCCTATGCCCACGTGATTCCAGGGTCGCTTGCGAACCGCATGCGCCTCTGGGATACGTGGGCCCTGCACACTTGGAGTTGGAGAGGCCCAGGAACGGAACTATACGCACCTCGGGAGCCCTCAGGTAAGTGCGTAGAATTTTTCCAGATTGGAGGCCTCCGCACGTGGGAAGCCTCTGATCAGAAAATACGGCCCATTAATGATTTAGAATAGTCAATACTGAGGAGGACTGCAACAAATTACAAGAAGACATTAATAAACTTGCAGAATGGGCATATAAATGGCAAATGAATTTCAAGATAGGTAAGTGTGAGGTATTACATTTTGGTAAGAAAAATAAGGAGGTCACATATTACTTGGAAAATAAGAATCTAAATGGGGTAGAGGAGCAAAGGGGTCTGGGAGTACAAATACACACATCACTAAAAGTAGTGATGCAGGTTAATACGGCCATAACAAAAGCAAATCAAGTACTAGGGTTTATTTCTAGAGGGATAGAATTGAAAAGCAGAGAAGTTATGCAAAACTTGTATCGAACCTTGGTTAGACCACACTTGGAGTACTGTGTACTGTTCTGGTCACCATATTATAAAAAGGATATAGTTGCACTGGAGAGGGTACAAAACAGATTTACAAGGATGATACCAGAGACGTGAGGGTATACCCATCAGGAAAGGGTGAACAGACTGGGTCTCTTTTCTGTTGAAAAGAGAAGGCTGAGGGGTGACCTAATAGAGGTCTTTAAAATTATGAAAAGTTTTGATAGAGTAGATACAGAGAGGATGTTTCCACTTGTAGGGAAGAGCAAAACTAGATATTATCAATATAACATAGTCACCAAGAAATCAAATAGGGAATTCAGAAAAAACTTCTTTATCCAGAGAGTGGTAAGAATGTGGAACTCGCTACCACAGGGAGTGGTTGAGGCGAATAGTATAGATGCATTTAAGGGGAAGCTAGATAAGCATATGAGGGAATTGAGTGTTATGCTGATAGAGTTAGATGAGGAAGGATGGGAGGAGGCTTGAGTGGAAAATAAATGCCAGCATAGACTGGTTGGGCTGAATTGCCTGTTTCTGTGCTGTATATTCTCTGTAACTCTATGTAATCGCCTCCAACCTCCATGGCAACTCTCTCTGCTTAAGGTCTCTCATTGGCTCTTCTGGTGTTACGGCTGCATCACCATCAAAATCCACCTTTTCACACTGCCAGTTTCCTTTTGGGGGTGAGAATCCTGCTGGGAGCCCACCATGCATCTCGAATGACCCCTGACCCAAGGAATTGAGTTGGGGTTGGGGTGGATTCAGAGGGACAGGTGGGCATTCCAACTAGCAGAACTCTGGCCCGAAGAGGAGATTCCCAGCCATGGACTAAAATACTTCTGGAGTCATGGAGTGCAAAAAAACTGACATCAACTGAAATCAATTTGAAAGTGCACTGAGGAATTTAGCAACCTCGTCAGGTGTATGTGAGTTCTGCCTCCAATTTCTGAACAGCTGTGACTGACTGAGACACATTAGGCCAAAATTTGTGGGGGAAAAGAGAGGACGCAACTTGGGCAGATCACTCGTGGGAAGGGGCAGGTGCTTGGGGCTGTACCCGGAATGGCCAAATCCTGCTCCTAGAAAGCTTCAGCCTAAATTGTGATGGGGTTGGGGGGGGGGGGTGAGTCTTCACCCACTCCCCTTAGATCTATCCAAGACTGTGGGGTATGAAACTGTGTACTGCTTGTTTTTTCACCTATCTTATGTAAATAATAGCCATTTATTGGTTCATGTCTGTGTCTTGATTTGGTAAGACTGTTTGGTAAGAGGCAAGATTTGGTAACATTTATAATGAGAGACAAGAATTCACATTGTAGCACGTGATATATCATAGTAGCCAATGTGCTGAGTAAGGCTCTCTGTTATGATCCTTGGGTCATGTGATTGATTACCTAGACTTTAGGCAGAAATGTTGCACTACAGATCATACGAGACACAAGATCCGCTTACGGGAGCGACTGGTTACACTGAACCTCAGAAAATATCTAGCATAAAAATACAAAAAATGTGAGAAAGACATGTAATCAATGAAGCATTGATGACTCCTGATTGTTATGCTTGATTTTATTGCAGAGCTATTGGAGACTACTGTCAATTTGAAAGAATAATTCTGCACTATCAAATTACACAAATTTTGAGAGCTAGGTACTAGTCCAGACAAATTAAGTAAGAAACTAATCATTATTAGAAGATTAGTCATTCGCTGACTGCCATATAATTTGGGTTTTTGTCATACAGTACTAAGATATGAGGCACTTCATTCACAGGAAAGCAGATACCTGAAGTTTGCAGCATATGCTTAAATATCTTGCCCTGTCTGGAAGCCTTTTAAAATATGGTTGCTCTTTATCAAGGAGGAAGTGGAAAAATAGAGCAACACATGCCTGTCACCTTCAACACAGATACAATCTGGGAAGAAGCACCAGCAGTGTAACCAAAGGCACCTTCGCATCATTTTATTTAACTGCTTTTGCATCACCGCTTTACAGTATCTGCCCTTGGGAAATTAAAACAGCAAACCTGCCTGAGTTCCATGCAGATATATTCGAAATGTTAATTGAAATAAATTATAACCAGGATGCACCAGCAGAATATTAAAACACATTTGTGCAGTGTGGACTTGAACTGGTCAGTGGTCCAGGGGTTCCCTGACACTTGTTGATCCTCAGCAGCCTAGCAGTCAGTAGCCTGGGGATATCAATCCAGGGCTGCCCGGCAGTCGGTAGTCCAAGGTTACATGACTGTCGGTGGTCTGGCTTCTTGACACAGGAGTCCAGTGCCTGCTTGTAGCTGCAGGGTTTCTGGTTCTGTGAAGGAGTGAAGTTGCTATGGGTCCAGTTCTGATCTTCAGCATTAGAGGAGTACATTTCAAATCTCCAGTGGAAGGGTGTGAGCAAGGTAAGGAGCAGTAGCTGAAGAAACGCAAGGAGCTGGGTAGAGGAGCAGAGGTTGGCAGATGATCTTGCATAAACCGCTGCAGCTGGCTGGCTGCTTCAGCAATGTTGGGCAGGTTAGGTTTATGATAGTTTGCCTCCAAATATCATGCTGCCTGGTTCAAAAATCATGGTTGAATGAGTTAAAAGTCTTTGGAAACTCTTTGCATCCTGCTGAGCTTAGAGTGCTTAATTATTCTTACACAGTAGGAAGAAAGTGAGCTGAACATATCTTTTATTTTAATAGCAGCAGTGAACCAGAAACCCAAATCATACTGTATCTCAGTCGTGAAGCATTGACAGGACAGATTGATGTAAGGATGTGAAGGCCAGCTTCAATGCTGGAATGGCAACAGATTAAGGGGGAGAAATTGAATTGCACCCCCTTTGGGGCGCTAACTTCGCTGGGGCGCTACTTCCCGAAAAAATTAGCACCCCCACGGCCAAAATTGAGTGGTAGCGCCCCAAGAGGGAAGCGGGGCACTACTGGAAGCACCCTGCCTCCCTCTTGGGGTGCTGTGAGTGAATATCGCTGTGGTATTGCAGGCCTTCCTCCCCTTCTTAAAGGGGAGGGGCCCTGCGCAGTGCAACCCGGGGCCTAGCTGGGTCCCTCGGGGATCGGAGTGCCGGCAAAAGAGACCAGCACTCAAGAGAAGTGCCGGGCTAATGGAGCACAGCCGGCACTCCACGGGGGAGTAGGTCAGGAGGCCGGGGATGGGAGCGGAGGCAGGTGCTGGCAGGTGGCCAGCAACAAAAATGGCCGCCTGGCACCTCGCCTTTAAATAGCGCTGCCCCAGCCGCAGGTAGGCCCCCCTGACCCCGGCGGACATAGTGTCTGGTGGTAAGTCAGGGGGGGCGCTACTGAATATCGCGGCCGGGGCGCGAGCAGGGCGCTGCGCGATGATGTCATCGCCAGCGGCGCAGCGCCATGGGGCACTAACAGATAGCGCGCCGTTAACCTCCCGCTGAATTTCGTGGGAGGCGTTGGCAGTGCCGCGCTCGAGCTCTAGTTGCTTTGTGCCCCGTTAGCGCCCTCTTCGCAAAAATTCAGTTGCTTTGCACCTCCCGTTAGCGCCCTCTTAGGGAGGTGCAAAGCAACTGAATTTTTCCCCCGAAAGATCTGATGCACATGCCTTGTGGGGAGCAACCAAGGCAGACATCATCTTGACCCAACCATATTTTGCATCCAGGCAATGCTATACCTGAGGTGGGAGTGCTTGAAACTGATGACTGCTAAAAGTGGAAAACTTCTATTTTCCACAACTGATATCTGTCTTAAAATAATTATGGATGAGGAAAGCCATTCAGTCGTCTTAATTCATCCATCAGAGAGATCATAATATTTTTTAAATGCTTCCAATGTTTTTGCCTCCACTACGCTATCTGTTTATTCCACACGTTGATCACTCGCTGTGTGAAGAATTTCCTGATATGAACTTTAACTAGTTAAACCAATGTCCCCTAGTTCTACGCCCACAGTTTAATTCAAAGTACTATTCCAAGTTAACTTTTGCAATACCCATAACAGAAACCCAAGTTTCTCCAGTCTTCCTCATAACTTAGACCCTTGATACTACAGATTAGCCTCTTAGCCTCCAGCACTTTAATGTCTCTCTTGTTCCTTGGTGACCAGAACTATACACAGTGCTCAAGTTGTGGGCTGACTAGAGCACTGTACAGTGTGATCACAACTTCCTCTGACTTACGTTCTACTGTTTGGCTAATTTGTAATTCAACATTCTGCTGGTTTTGTTGATTGCTGCTCTCTCTTGGTTGGACATGCTTAGTGTTGAGTCTATTGGGACTCCTAGATCTCTTTCAGCTTCATCCTTAGCTATTCCAAATTCATTCATGGAGTATGTGTGTCATTTATTTTTCCTCCCTATGAGCTTTATATGTATCTGTGTTAATTTTCATCTGTTATTTTTCTGCACACTCACATATCTTATCCAACCCATTTGGTAATTTCTGAGCTGCCTCTTCTGATTCCACTGCCCCTTCTAGTTTGGTATCATCGGCAAATTTGAACTGTCACCTAATGAGCAGTGTAAAAACTCAGCTATTGTTTCTAGGAATCCATCAACCCTATAATAGGCAATGCACATATTGTGTAAAGGTCTCATTGCTTGTTGATCCAGAAAGGTTGGTTATTTCATCAACTGTTTGGGTGCATTCATATAAATTAGTGAAATGAAAGGGAACTGAAACAAAAGCTTTCGGTTTACATGAGAGTATATAGAATCCTTTAAAGACTAATCTGGTCTCTGAACATTGGCCCAGAATTTGCAGTCAGTGGTGAAACAAAGGCATTCGCCGCTGACCCCGAAGTAAGCTTGCACAAAGATTTTGCGATCTCTGTGTTGAGAAGTTTGGGTTTTTCGATGTGTAATTCAAATCAACGAAGTATAATGGGGATCCCCTTGTGCAAGCTGCTGTGACATCAACAAGCTGTCTAAGTAGCCAATCAAAATGCAGAATTCTCACAGACAGCGAACAAGGAAGAGAGTAAGCTCTTAAAATTCTCGAGGTTCTGACAAAATGTCATCGACCTGAAACGTTAACTCTGTTTCTCTCTCCACAGATGCTGCCTGACCTGCTGAGTATTTCCAGCATTTTCTGTTTTTATTTCAGATTTCCAGCATCCGCAGTATTTTTGCTTTTGTCTTAAAATTCTAACTTTTTTTAAATGTTAGAGAGAGCAAAACAAAGATTGGGGCTCTCACATGGGGAAAAGGTAATTTTTTTTAAAGTTTCTTAACATTTATAATTTTTATTGAAATGGATAAATTTGACACAGCACAAAATTAAAATTAGTTTTTTCAGGGCCATAACCTTTGTTTAGCAGTCAATACACTGTAAAAACCCCAGTTACACCTAATCCAAAAGGGTCTAACTTTTAGTGGGGAATTTAACAGTGTTTCCCTTATTTGAGAGATTTCACTGATTGCCGGCTTTTGGGGGGTAGGGGGAGGGGGGAGGTGGAGGGGAACACAGCCCACCCTGTGGAGGAGCAGTGAATGACAGACCGCAACTTCAGGATTTCCATATTAGGCTGCGCCTGCTCTAAATCCCGAAGTTGCGGTCAGTTTCAAAGGCGGAATGGCGGTGAATGCTGCCAGGTTGCCGTTATCCGGACTGCAAATTCTGGGCCAATGCTTAATGACTGCCAATAGTCACAATAAAACTGAAGTGGTTTGCCTTTGAAAAGATCTATATGCCCAAATGAAGGAATCAGCACTCAGTATTTCTGTACATGTCTAGTGCCCACTCTATGTCTGCCATTTAGTTACTCATTACAACATCACATTTCATTCAGCTTTAATATGATTTATTCCATAATAACTGGATATATATATAAAGCAGATAGCTTTTAAAACAAATAGTAAATACAGGTGCACACTGAGCACTCACTACATATATTTTTCCCCCAAAGGCTGGGTGTGCCTTACAACATATGGATGTTGAAATAATGAGTTATAATGTTGGCCATGATAAATATTCTACCCACAATATAAGGAAGAAAATTGAATTTTGAGGTTAAAAAATTAAAGTGAAGGCTGACTCATGCAAGTGATAGGATGTGTATTGCTAAAACATCCAGTATTAAAAAGAATTCTTGATAGCTTCTCCTTAGTCTAAAAAATGACAAAAAAACGTAAATGAGAGGAACCCACTGTAGCCTACATTCCTCACACCTCAGATCAAAGTTAACATGTACTCCTTCTAGTAGTGAAGCTACAATGTAGTCTGAGGGTCCCATGGCTGCCTTCTTTACATTAGAGTGGATTCTGAACTGCAAGAAAAGCAACTAACGTGTGGAGAATTAATGTTAGAAAGCCGCGATTCAGAATTTCATTTGCGGTCATCTGACCTTCTCCAATGACCATAACGATTCTGTCAGGCTAATAGGAGAACAAAAGAATCACATCTCTGGCCTATAAAGAAGGGCTGAGCCACTCAGCCTGCCAGCAACCAGAAAAATGGCAACACGCAACTCTGATGTTGCGTATATGTTTGCTGCCAGGCAACCACTAGGAAAAACATCTCTGCAGGTCAGACTCATGGGCTCGATTTTCATTGGGCCATGAGGCAGGCTTTTAGACGTGCGGGGGGTTAAAATCGCAAAACCTGGGGGTCGCGACCCCCCCGCATGGTTCCCACCTCCACGCCATTTTAACCTAGGTGTGTCTGATTGACCCGAATCAGTCCCACCTGCAATAGGCGGGAATGGTCTTTAGGGCCCGTAAACAGTACTGATTGGCCTTTATAATCACATTTTAACAGGCCCTTGTCTGTTTAACGCTTTTCCCACATAAAACGCGCCTGGTGGGGATCACGTCTTGAAACCTGGCGTGAACACTAGTGGCTTGCTGACTATCAGCTGCAGGTCCAACATTAAAGATGATATTTGATCAGTCATCATTTGCAGGTGGCAGGACTTTGTTGTCTCAGGTCTGGGGCAACTTTTACCAGGCCTAACCACACCTGTGGAAGGTTGGAGCCTCACACACTTCTCCAGTGTGACCTCCTGCGAGACCCCTCTCGCCACCCTCACTCAGCGCTTCCTCAACTGAGGCACCTACCAGAAGCATGGGAGGCCTTTTTTTCCTTCCGCTCTTGGCATTAGAGGACCTCTAGCCCCATTCGCGAAATGACACACACCACAACCGCAGAAGTTGCCATCAGAATTTTTATGAAAAACACACAACTGATGGCATTTTTACAAAACACACAGGGCTAAAAATTCAGTTGGGTGCCGTTTGGGGCGCCAAGCTCGCCTGGGCGCCGGAATTACCGCTGCGAGCGGAGCCACTTGCGCCATCCCGATATTCAGTTTCTGCGCCCCAAACGGAAGCGGGCCGCTACTCGAGGCTCCCCGCGCCCCGCTTGGGGCGCTCACCCTGAATATCGGCGCGCTAAGGGCCGCAGCGCCACACGCTGCGGCACGGCACGCTGCAGTACTGCAGGCCTTCCTCCCACTGTTAAGGGGGAGGTGCCTGCAACAGCGCGATCCCCGCTCGCGAGTGCCGGCAAATGAGCCCGGCACCAAGGAGAAGTGCCGGGCTCTCGGGAAACAGCCGGCAATGCCGCGGGGGGGGGGTTTAGGAGGCCGGGGACGGAGGTGCTGGCAGGCGGCCGCTTTTCCGCACCTCCACCTTAACTAGCGCCACTACCGCCACAGGTAGGCCCTGTGAACCGGTCGCGATTTGCGACCGGCGTTAAAGAGGCGGGCGCGACCAAATATGGTCATCGGGGCGGCAGCGGGGCACTGCGCACACCGATGACGTCATCGGTGGTGGCGCAGCGCTACAGGCTAACGCTGCCATTAGTTCCCCGCTAAATATCGCGGGAGGTGTGGCCAGTGGCGCTAAAGCCACTGAGTGCCCTCTTTGAGTGCAAACTGGTGGCGCAGCCCACTGAATTTCTAGGCCACAGTATTTTACCCAAGTGACTACCCTTGTGACTATTTATGCTTTATTTTCCTCTTACGTGTGCTCCTACATAGTGGTTCCCCTGTGGCTTCAGCAGATGTGGAGGCCCCTTGCTCACTTTCCTGCTGCTCCTGTCTCGACACCTTTGGCAGGCATCCTCTGGGATAGCGAGCCTGTGAGGGTTCACCAGCAGTCTGCTGCTCCTGCGGCAGTGCAGGGGTTGAGACCTCTATCTCCGTTGGGTGTGGACTCCAGCGGGGCTCTGACTGAGGGCTCTGCAGTGGCATGGAAGTGTGAGCGCTTGGAGAGGAGCCCCCACTTCCTTGAGGTCTACCACCAACCTCCCTCTCATGGGTCAGGTCCCCCTCAGTGCCTGCAAGTGGCTTGAGAGCAGCTTGCTGCACATCAGGGGGGCCATGGGGACCCATATCTACAATGGCAGCCCTAGTCAGAAGGACTTCCATGAAGGTTTGGTTTCACTGTTCAATAGATGCTCATCGCTCCTCAAGAGATTTCATTCTATTCTGAACACGCACCATGTTTTCCATACCCTGGCGACTAACCTCCTCCATGGCCGTTGCCCTCCTCTCCTCTACCGTAGCCAGCCTTACCACGGAGGCAGCAATCATTTCCACGTAGGTAGCCATCCTTTCCGTGTTGATGCGTTCATGTGCCACTGACTCCACAAAGGCTCTGCTCATGTTCGCTATGGACTCCTCCATTCGCTCCACACTCGCAACGACCCTGGAGACAAAACCTGCCAGAGACTCCTGCATCTGTGCATGGAGTTCCATCACCTCTGATCTTATGGATGGACCCAGAGGCAGAGAGTCCACGTGCAGCTGAGCCAAGCTGGCAGAGTCCTGCGCCCTCCGACGAGGACTATCTGTAGTGTATGTAACCTGTACCACCTTAAGAGGATACCTTAAGGTGATGGACTACTTTTTGATGGCTCCTGTACATTGTAGTACCGGTATATAAACCCTGTGGAGCAAAGTGTATTCCAGTTCAGCCCTGACCCTCAGTTACTAAAGACCTGTTAAAGTATTTCTGTAGTCTGTGTCCAGTTATTCAGCATAACTACATTTGAAAGCACAGACTCAACAGTGGCGACGAGTCTGATCTTACCTAGCGGCAGTTGCATCAAAGGAAGCTTCGCCTCTGAAACGGGCGTCGAACAAGGACATCCACCCTCAACATCCTGCTGGGCACTGCATAGCACGGGAGGCAATCGGGAACCCGGGTTGGGTTCTGGCCACGAAGTCTAACATCAGTGAACATCCCTTCGACGACAGCAGCGGGTAAGCCCGATCGAGCGGCACGGGGGGGAAGTCGGCCGAGTTGTCAGTAAGAGAAGGGGAGGGAAACGACGAAAAGGGCGGAGAACACGACCGCAGCCGATGTCAGGTGCCGGACTGCAATCGGGGCAGAGACGTGCAGCAGCCAGAAAAGCGTTTATGTCCACAAGGACCGCGGGAGCGGCGGGGAACAAGAGCAGCAGCGTCGGGGAAAGTAAAGGACCGCTGAGAGGCGAGAACAGCAACAGCGCAGTAATCACCATTTTTAGTCGGCGGGGGAAGAAGACAAGCGCGGGAAAAGCCGCCAAGCGCGGGAAGCCGCCATTTTGAAAAATAAACTTAAATAATAATCATAATCCGAAGGAAAGGAAACTCAACAAGGATGCCAAAAACGGGTAACATCACTGCTTTTGATAGCGATGTGGAAGATTGGACCACTTATGTGGAACGCGTTGAAGTTTACTGTACAGCGAATGAGGTACCGGTGGATAAGAAAGCACTAACCCTATTAAACTCGATGGGTGTGAAGACGTACGGGTTATTAAGGAATCTTGTAACACCAGATAAACCGGTAGGAAAGAGTTTCGCGGATATTGTTACTATCCTGCAAGAGCATTTAAACCCCACGCCGCTGCTGATAGCGGAACGATTTAAATTCTACAAAAGAATTCAACTTAAAGAGGAAAGCAACGCTGAATTCTTAATCGAACTGCGCAAGTTATCAAAGTACTGTCAGTTCGGTACAGGACTAGCAGACGCACTGAGAGATAAGTTTGTGTGTGGGCTACTAAGGGAAGGAACCCAGAAGCGACTGCTAGAGGAAAAGGATCTTACGCTGGACAAAGCTTTCAGCATTGCAGCATCGCACGAGGCAGCAGTACGAGGCACTGCAGAAATGCAGCAAAGGCCATTGGAATTCAGCACCAATGAAATGGCATTGGGCGCAGTAAAGTGCTATCGTTGCGGAAGGACAACGCATGACCAGAACCAGTGCTGGTTCAAAGATAAAGAATGCAGGCAATGTGGCAAACTTGGTCACATAGCGAGAGTATGCCGGTCAGGAAAGAAGACCAGCAGCAAAAAGTCACCGCAGGAGAAGTACAAAAAAGTACACAAGGTGACAGAGAACAGTTCGGATGAACAGAAGACGGATTCAGACTCCAGCAGTAAGGAACTGGGTTGTCTAAAAATACATAATGTGGGTAACACAGCAGACCACCAAACTATCTGGGTCATGCTTCGGATAGCAGGAGTCCAAGTGAAGGTGGAATTGGACACTGGATCAGCATTGACGGTCATGAATAAGCAAGATTACAAAAGGTTATTCTCACACATTCCCCTGAGGGATACGGAGATTGTATTGAAAACATACACGGGGCAAAGAGTATACCCCATCGGAAAGATAAAGGTAAATGTGGTCTACAATGGTAAAGAAAGTCAGGAAATGGACTTGTATGTGTTACCTGAGGGAGGTCCGCCACTACTGGGACGGGAATGGATCCGGAGAATAAATGTGGACTGGCATTCCATACAAGCACTAACTGTAGATTCCTGTAAGGAGGACGACGTCAAACCTAAACGACTGTCCAAAATATTGGACGATGCTAAGGAGGTGTTCCAACAGGGACTGGGAACACTGAAAGGAATTACGGCAAACATCAAGGTTGAAGAACATGCAAACCTAAAATTTTTCAAAGCCAGACCGGTACCTTATGCGATACGACCTGCTGTGGAAGCAGAGCTGGAAGGGCTAGAACGTTCAGGAGTACTGTCAAAGGTGGACTGGAGCGAATGGGCCACACCCATTGTTCCCGTCATGAAGCGTTCGTTGAGCAACAAGCCGGGGGAACCTGGGAAGGTTCGCATCTGTGGCGATTTCAAGATCACTGTTAATCCAGTTCTGCACACGGTGCAATATCCACTTCCGCGGATTGAAGATATCTTCGCTTCGCTGTCTGGCAGGAAACACTTCACCAAGATAGACCTGGCGCAGGCGTACCTACAGATGGAAGTTGATGAAGCGTCACGCCAGTATCTCACGATCAACACACATAAGGGCTTATATCGGTATAATAGACTGGTTTTTGGAGTGGCATCGGCTCCAGCGATTTGGCAAAGGGCCATGGAGCAGGTATTGCAGGGAATTCCAGGCACACAATGCTACCTGGATGACATTCTGATTACAGGAGATGATGATAAGGAGCACCTCGCGAATTTGGAGCAGGTGCTCACCAGATTGAAAGAATATGGACTCAGAGTTAATCGCCAGAAATGTGAGTTCTTTCAAAAGCGAATCTCGTACTGCGGCCACGTCATTGACCAGGAGGGGCTCCATAAGTCACCTGACAAGATCGAAGCTGTTGCGAAAGCTCCCGCTCCGGAAAATGTATCCCAGTTGAGGTCGTTCCTTGGGTTGGTTAACTATTACCACAAGTTTCTTCCAAATTTATCCACGGTGTTACACCCGCTGAACACTCTTTTGCAAATGGGAGTACCATGGAAGTGGAGCGAGGATTGTAAGCGGGCTTTTCAAAAAAGCAAGGCACTGATCACCTCTAAGGAAGTGTTGGCTCACTTTAACCCAACGCTGCCTATTCGCTTAGCTTGTGATGCTTCTCCATATGGTATCGGGGCAGTGCTCTCACATAAGTTGCCAAATGGCTTGTAAAGGCCAGTCGCGTTCGCATCCAGATCATTGATCTCCGCAGAGCGCAACTATGCTCAGATAGATAGGGAGGCTCTCAGCCTCGTGTGGGGAGTTAAGAAATTTAACCATTACCTGCCAGGCCAAAAGTTTACGCTGCTGACAGATCACCAGCCGTTGGTTTCCATTTTTAACCCTAAGAAGGGTGTTCCGGTTATGACGGCGCAGAGGCTTCAGAGATGGTCCCTTTTCCTAGGGGCACATCAATATGATATCGAATTCAAAGGTACAAAGCAACATGGTAATGCTGATGGGCTGTCGCGCCTGCCACTACCTACAGCGGAAGAGGCACCGGCAGTTGACCCTGTCGAGATATTTCACTCGACCATCATCGAATGCTTACCAGTCACCAATGCGAGTATTGAGAGAGAGACCCGAAACGACCCGACACTGTCTCGGGTCTACGATTTGACAGTGAAGGGATGGCCAGCACATGGCGACCCACTGTTACCAGCATTCTCAGCCAGACGAGAACAGCTGTCCGTCTGTCAAGGAACATTGATGTATGGAACAAGGGTGATTATTCCTCCTAAATTAAGGGAGAGAGTTCTGAAGGAACTGCATGAAGGTCATCTGGGGGAGTCAAGATGAAAAGCCTTGCTAGGGCTTATGTGTGGTGGCCAGGTATCGACAAACAAATAGAGGATCTGACTAAAAGCTGCTCAGGGTGCCAAAAAGTTCAAAACGCACCTCCAATTGCACCGCTGCATCCGTGGGAATGGCCTTCAACCCCATGGCAACGTGTGCATATCGACTTTGCAGGTCCATTCATGGATTCCATGTTTTTGATAGCGGTAGAACGCACATTCTAAATGGCCAGAAGTGATTAAGATGTCGACCACTACCTCTGAAAAGACGATCGCAGTTCAAAGAACCATATTTGCAAGGAATGGGTTGCCGGAACAAATATGTTCAGACAACGGACCACAGTTCATGTCAGAAGAATTCCAGAAATTCATGAAAAAGAATGGGGTGAAACACTATACATCTGCCCCATATCATCCGGCTACCAATGGGTTGGCCGAGAGATTTGTACAAACGTTCAAAAAGGCGATAAAGGCCATGAGCGAAGACCATATTCCACTACAACACAAGGTGGACAATTTCCTGATGGCATATCGAAACGCCACGCATGCAGTGACAAATCAAAGCCCTGCCATAATGTTCTATAACAGGAGGTTGCGGTCCCGGTTGGATTTGTTAAAACCCAATGGCCTAGAAATTGAGTTGACGCCGCGCCAGGGCTTTAGCGCCGGAAATTTAGCGCCGGCGCTAATTCCCTTGCGCGTGCCAAAAATTCAGTAGCGCCGCGCCCAGACGGCTGCCGGCGCTACTGGCGGGCGTGAGTGCCTCCCAATGGGCGCTGAGTGCCGCATTGCGGCGCTAATCCGGCGCTGCGGCACCCGATGCGGTGCGGCAGGCTGGGGAAGTGCAGGCCTCCTCCTCCCGTTAAGGAGGCGCTGCCTTCACCGATCGCTGGCCGTTTGATTTTTTCAAAAATGAGCCCGGCACCTCGGACAAGTGCCGGGCTTGCAGGCCAGACGCATCTGTTCCGCGGGGGGTGGGTGGAGGAGTCCGGGGAGGGAGGTGCGGGCAGGCGGCCGGCGGGGAAAGCGGGCCGGCCGCCGCGCGACCTTAATGCGCCGGCGCTAACTTGTGTAAGACTCGGTTGCCAGAGTCTTAGTTGCGGCTGCCACGGGCGAGGCGGCCGCAACTGAATTTCGGCGTTCGGTGCGCGTTGCCACGGCAACCGGGACGCTGCACACACCGATGACGTCATCGGTGCCGGCGCAGCGCAACCGGCTAACGCCGATGGCAGCGCCGAAATGAATTTCAGAAACGGCTATCATTGCGGTGCTAGGCCCTCTAGCGCCGCAAAATGGGCGCTAACCCTACTGAATTTTCAGCCCAATGTGCGTAGGGAAGTCGAAAACAAGCAATTCCAGCACGTAAATAACAAGGCACTCGGAGTTTCGAAATAGGACAACCAGTGTTGGCCAGGGACTATAGGAATGATAAATGGCAATCCGGAACAATTCGTGCCTGACAAGGACCCTTGATGTACACGGTAGACGTTGGAGAGAACATAATACGACGTCATGCTGACCAACTTGTGGAATCGAGAACAAGGGTCGACCCCATGTCTACGGCAGAGACACCAGTTGAAGAAGTTATTGAGCCTATAGCATCTACCTCAGACTCGAACGTACATGATGATGTTCAATCCATAGGAGATCAAATGGATGAGTCACCCCAGCAACGAGAACCAGAGACCCCTGAAAGGCGTTATCCGGCTCGGATCAGGAGGCCTCCTCAGAGACTGAATCTTTGAACAGTTTTTTGTGAAAGTTGTATATATGTTATCCATGTAATGTTTAAATTGGGGTGTACACTGTTAAGCTAAAAGGGGAGGAATTGTAGTGTATGTAACCTGTGCCACCTTAAGAGGATACCTTAAGGTGATGGACTACTTTTTGATGGCTCCTGTACATTGTAGTACCGGTGGTGACCACACCGGTATATAAACCCTGTGGAGCAAAGTGTATTCCAGTTCAGCCCTGACCCTCAGTTACTAAAGACCTGTTTAAGTATTTCTGTAGTCTGTGTCCAGTTATTCAGCATAACTACATTTGGAAGCACAGACTCAACACTATCCACTGCTGTCCCTGTCTCCACAATCTGCTGATGCTCACTTGTGAGCTGTGATACACCAGGTGACAACTCCATTCTATGTCCCGAAGGTCCCACCGAGGTGTGAGTGTCTGCGTTGGTGCTGGGTGCGCTTATTTCTGCTGACACTGCGCCCTCAGAGGTTGCAGATTCCTCTGAGGAGTCTGGCATCTCAGGCTCTTCCTCCTGCACACTGGGGACGGGGGCTCTCGATGGTCCTGTGGGGGAGTCAAGGAAAAAGTTAGAGATGTGATGCAAGGTTACATGCAAATTGCATTTTGCAGATGATCATAAGTCCATATGATGTAGCTTCAGAATCATTATCAGCGACTCATGCAATGCAATGAGAGAGATGGAAAACTATTCTGTCACCAGCTTGTGGGGATGCTCCTGCCTGTCCTTCCCCAACGTCCACATCTCGGTCAGCCCCGGCAATCTCCAGGACGCCTTCCTCCCAGGGGGTGAGCTGGGCTAATGAGGGTGGCCCTCCTCCTGTCCTGGCTCGCTCTCTCCTGTTGTGATCTCTCTTTTCCTGCAAAGAGGGAGACAAGTGGAGGTTGAGTGAGAATGAAGGAGTGAGTGCAGAGATTGCATAGCATAGATACTTAGAAGGAGACAAAGATGGAGTGAGGTTGCAATACCAAGGGCCCTCCCTGTGTGTTGTCAGTTGTGTTCAAAGCATCAGAGTGAGAGGGAGTGTGAGGACTGCATGGCGGCATAGTTCTGTGAATGTGAGCATAGAGAGAGTGGGAATGGGTAAGGGTGCATGGATGTGAGTGTCTAGTGGGATGTGCAGGAAGAGATTGCTAAAGCTGAGTGCTGGTGAGGAAAGGCAATGGGGATCAGATTGAGAGTGATGGAAACTTCATACAGTACTTACTTTTACAGTGCGAAGAAGGTCATGGAATCTTTTCCTGCACTGCAACCACGTTCTTCGTGTGAGCCCCAAGCAGTTGACTTGACCTGCCACCTGTAGCCACACAGCCTTGGTCTGACTGGGAGGCCTCTTCCTCCCTGAAGAAGGGAACAGGACCTCCCTGTGGGCCCTAGCACCATCCAGTAATGCCTGGAGTGAAGCCTCATAAAATTTGGGGGCAGCTCTTGCCCTCCCGCTGGCCGTTGCTCCTGCAGGCTCCTGTGCTATCTTAATGTGGAAGGTTAGAAGCCTGCAGAGGAAGCAAGGCTTGCTGTGGACCTTAAAAGCAGCAGCAATGATGACGTCATATTCTACGACTTTCTGACTGGAAATACTCAATTGCCAAGGCTTCCCACACGCTGGAAATCAATTGGCCAATTGTGTTGGCCAGCTTTGTTTACTTTTCAGAGTTGTGTGTTGCCATTTTTCTGATTGCTGGCAGGCTGAGTGGCTCAGCCCTTCTTTAAAGGCCAGAAATATGATTCTTAACTATTCTCCCAGCAATCTGACACTCGAGTGCTGTGGACATGCATGCTGGAGGTAATTTTCAAATATCAAGGAACTTTGCCCACCGCCAACTCTTATTGGATAATCGGAGCAGCGAGTACTCAGAACATTTAACCGGCAAGCTCACCATGACAAAAACGGGACGGGGTCATTGTCTCCAGCAAAAAAAGTGTGCCAAACACTTTGTCCTGATTTAGAAAGACTGCCAGCTGATCATTTACCGTTGGTGTCAATCTTTAACAAGAGCTTGAGATGGAGTTAATTATCAACAGCATATTCAACAGTTTTGGCTAAATACATTAAACTTGAGAATTTTGTATTGAAGATTTTGCTTTTGTACAGTTACTGTGTACATTTGGAATATGGTGCTCCTTATTATCAAACATCTAGGAAGAATGCTACATTGCTGGAACAGCACCGGTGAGCTGCCTGTAATAGTTCAATAGTTCAACCATGTTCCTTATATAGTACTAGCTGCAGTGCCCGGCGGTGCCGAGGCTTTTTCGAGGGCATGTTGTTGTTGGAAGAGAGAGAGAGAGCGACTGGGGGGAAGAGAGAGAGCGACTGGGGGGGGAAGAGAGAGAGCGACTGGGGGGAAGAGAGAGAGCGACTGGGGGGCAAGAGAGAGAGCGACGGGGGGGGGAAGAGAGAGAGCGACTGGGGGGGGAAGAGAGAGAGCGACTGGGGGGAAGAGAGAGAGCGACGGGGGGGCAAGAGAGAGAGCGGCTGGGGGGGAAGAGAGAGAGCGAGTGGGGGGGGGGAGAGAGAGAGCGACTGGGGGGAAGAGAGAGAGCGACTGGGGGGGAAGAGAGAGAGCGACTGGGGGGGAAGAGAGAGAGCGACTGGGGGGGGAAGAGAGAGAGCGACTGGGGGGGAAGAGAGAGAGCGACTGGGGGGAAGAGAGAGAGCGACGGGGGGGAAGAGAGAGAGCGACTGGGGGGGGAAAGAGAGAGAGCGACTGGGGGGGAAGAGAGAGAGCGACTGGGGGGAAGAGAGGAGAGCGACTGGGGGGGGAAGAGAGAGAGCGACTGGGGGGGGGAAGAGAGAGAGCGACGTGGGGGGAAGAGAGAGAGAGCGACTGGGGGGAAGAGAGAGAGCGACGGGGGGGGGAAGAGAGAGAGCGACGGGGGGGGAAGAGAGAGAGCGACTGGGGGGGAAGAGAGAGAGCGACGGGGGGGGGAAGAGAGAGAGCGACGGGGGGGGGAAGAGAGAGAGCGACTGGGGGGGAAGAGGGAGCGCGACTGGGGGGGAAGAGAGAGAGCGACTGGGGGGGAAGAGAGAGAGCGACTGGGGGGGAAGAGAGAGAGCGACTGGGGGGGAAGAGGAGAGAGCGACGGGGGGGGGAAGAGAGAGAGCGACGGGGGGGGGAAGAGAGAGAGCGACTGGGGGGGCAAGAGGAGAGAGCGACGGGGGGGGAAGAGAGGAGAGCGACGGGGGGGGGAAGAGAGAGAGCGACTGGGAGGGAAGAGGGAGAGAGCGACTGGGGGGCAAGAGAGAGAGCGACTGGGGGGCAAGAGAGAGAGCGACTGGGGGGCAAGAGAGAGCGACTGGGGGGGAAGCGAGAGAGCGACTGGGGGGAAAGAGAGAGAGCGACTGGGGGGGAAGAGAGAGAGAGACGGGGGGAAGAGAGAGAGCGACTGGGGGGGGAAGAGAGAGAGCGACGGGGGGGGAAGAGAGAGAGCGACG
>NC_140988.1:91310015-91461982 GCF_052327205.1 Somniosus microcephalus
ATTCTATTCATCACCACAGAAATCATCAGCTGTTTCCAGTCTTCACCACAGAAATCATCAGCTGATTCCAGGCTTCACCACATAAATCACCAGCTGCTTCCAGTCTTCACCACACAAATCACCAGCTGATTCCAGTCATCACTACACAAATCACCAGCTGATGCCAGTCTTCACTACAGAAATCACCAACTGATTCCAGTCCTCACCATTGAAATCATCAGCTGATTCCAATTTTCACCACAAATATCACCAGCTGATTCTCGTATACTCCACAGAAATTGCCAGCTGATTACATTCTTCACCACAGAAATCACCAGCTGATTCCAGTCTTCACCAAGAAATGTCCAGCTGATTCCAGTCTTCGCCACAGAAATCACCAGCTGATTCTATTCTGCCCCACAGAAATCACCAGCTGATTCCAGTCTTCTCTACAGAAATCACCAGCTGATTCTAGTCTTCACAAAAGAAATCACCAGCAGATTCTATTCATCACTGCAGAAATCACCAGCTGATGCTAGTCATCACCACAGAAATCACCAGCTGATTCCAGTCTTCTCTACAGAAATCACCAGCTGATTCTAGTCTTCACAAAAGAAATCACCAGCAGATTCTATTCATCACTGCAGAAATCATCAGCTGATTCTAATCATCGCCACATAAATCACCAGCTGTTTCCAGTCTTCACCATAGAAATCATCAGCTGATTCCAGTCTTCACCACACAAATCACCAGCTGATTCCAGTCTTCACTACAGAAATCACCAGCTGATTCCAGTCTTCACCACAGAAATCATCAGCTGATTCTAATCTTCACCACAGAAATCACGAGCTGATTCTAATCATCACCACAGAAATCACAAGCTGATTCCAGTCTTCACCACAGAAATCATCAGCTGATACCAGGCTTCACCACAGAAATCATCAGCTGATTCCAGTCTTCTCCACAGAAATGACCAGCTGATTCCAGTCTTCAGTACAGATATCACCAGCTGATGCCAGTCTTCATTACAGAAATCACCAACTGATTCGAGTCTTCACCATAGAAATCATCAGCTGATTCCAGTTTTCACCACAAATATCACCAGCTGATTCTCGTATACTCCACAGAAATTGCCAGCTGATTACATTCATCACAACAGAAATCACCAGCTAATTCCAGGTTTCACCACAGAAATCATCAGCTGATTCTAATCTTCACCACAGAAATCACCAGCTGATTCAAATCATCACCACAGAAATCACCAGCTAAATTTAAACTTCACCATAGAAATCTCCAGCTGATTGAAATCTTCACCACACAAATCACCAGCAGATTGTAGTCTTCACCACACAAATCAGCAGCTGATTCTACTTTTCACCACAAAAATCACCAGATGATTCCAGGCTTCATCACAGAAATCATCAGCTGATTCCAGTCATCACTACACAAACCACCAGCTGCTTCCAGTCTTCACTACAGAAATCACCAGCTGATTCTCATCTACTCCACAGAAATTGCCAGCTGATTCCAGTCTTCACCACAGAAATCATCAGCTGATTCCAGGCTTCACTACAGAAATCACCAGCTGATTCCAGTCTTCACCACAGAAATCAGCAGCTGATTCCAGTCTTCACCACACAAATCACCAGCTGATTCCCATCGTCACCACACAAAACACCAGCTGATTCTAGTCTTCACCACACAAATCACCAGCTGATACCAGTCATCAACACAAAAATCACCAGCAGATTCCAGGCTTCACCACAGAAACCACCAGCTGATTCCAGTCTTCTCCACAGAAATCACCAGCTGATTCTAGAGTTCACCAAAGAAATTACCAGCAGATTCTAGTCATCATCACAGAAATCACCAGCTGATGCTAGTCATCACCACAGAAATCACCAGCTAAATTTAATCTTCACCATAGAAATCTCCAGCTGATTGAAATCTTCACCACACAAATCACCAGCAGATTGTAGTCTTCACCACACAAATCAGCAGCTGATTCCAAGTTTCACCACAAAAATCACCAGATGATTCCAGGCTTCATCACAGAAATCATCAGCTGATTCCAGTCATCACTACACAAACCACCAGCTGATTCCAGTCTTCACTACAGAAATCACCAGCTGATTCTCATATACTCCACAGAAATTGCCAGCTGATTCCAGTCTTCACCACAGAAATCATCAGCTGATTCCAGGCTTCACTACAGAAATCATCAGCTGATTCCAGTCTTCACCACAGAAATCAGCAGCTGATTCCAGTCTTCACCACACAAATCACCAGCTGATTCCCATCGTCACCACACAAAACACCAGCTGATTCTAGTCTTCACCACACAAATCACCAGCTGATACCAGTCATCAACACAAAAATCACCAGCAGATTCCAGGCTTCACCACATAAATCATCAGCTGCTTCCAGTCTTCACCACACAAATCACCAGCTGATTCCAGTCATCACTACACAAATCACCAGCTGATGCCAGTCTTCACTACAGAAATCACCAACTGATTCCAGTCCTCACCATTGAAATCATCAGCTGATTGCACTTTTCACCACAAATATCACCAGCTGATTCTCGTATACTCCACAGAAATTGCCAGCTGATTACATTCTTCACCACAGAAATCACCAGCTGATTCCAGTCTTCTCCAAGAAAAGTCCAGCTGAATACAGTCTTCACCACAGAAATCACCAGCTGATTCTAATCTGCCCCACAGAAATCACCAGCTGATTCCAGTCTTCTCCACAGAAATCACCAGCTGATTCTAGTCTTCACAAAAGAAATCACCAGCAGATTCTATTCATCACCGCAGAAATCACCAGCTGATGCTAGTCATCACCACAGAAATCACCAGCTGATTCTAGTCTTCACCACTGAAATCAGCAACTGATTCCAGGTTTCACCAAAAAAATCACCAGCTAATTCCAGGTTTCACCACAGAAATCATCAGCTGATTCTAATCATCACCACATAAATCACCAGCTGTTTCCAGTCTTCACCATAGAAATCATCAGCTGATTCCAGTCTTCACCACACAAATCACCAGCTGATTCCTGTCTTCACTACAGAAATCACCAGCTGATTCCAGTCTTCACCACAGAAATCATCAGCTGATTCTAATCTTCACCACAGAAATCACGAGCTGATTCTAATCATCACCACAGAAATCACAAGCTGATTCCAGTCTTCACCACAGAAATCATCAGCTGATACCAGGCTTCACCACAGAAATCATCAGCTGATTCCTGTCTTCTCCACAGAAATGACCAGCTGATTCCAATCTTCACGACAGATATCACCAGCTGATGCCAGTCTTCATTACAGAAATCTCCAACTGATTCGAGTCTTCACCATAGAAATCATCAGCTGATTCCAGTTTTCACCACAAATATCACCAGCAGATTCTCGTATACTCCACAGAAATTGCCAGCTGATTACATTCTTCACAACAGAAATCACCAGCTAATTCCAGGTTTCACCACAGAAATCATCAGCTGAATCTAATCTTCACCACAGAAATCACCAGCTGATTCAAATCATCACCACAGAAATCACCAGCTAAATTTAATCTTCACCATAGAAATCTCCAGCTGATTGAAATCTTCACCACACAAATCACCAGCAGATTGTAGTCTTCACCACACAAATCAGCAGCTCATTCCAAGTTTCACCACAAAAATCACCAGATGATTCCAGGCTTCATCACAGAAATCATCAGCTGATTCCAGTCATCACTACACAAACCACCAGCTGCTTCCAGTCTTCACTACAGAAATAACTAGCTGATTCTCATCTACTCCACAGAAATTGCCAGCTGATTCCAGTCTTCACCACAGAAATCATCAGCTGATTCCAGGCTTCACTACAGAAATCACCAGCTGATTCCAGTCTTCACCACAGAAATCAGCAGCTGATTCCAGTCTTCACCACACAAATCACCAGCTGATACCAGTCATCAACACAAAAATCACCAGCAGATTCCAGTCTTCACCACAGAAACCACCAGCTGATTCCAGTCTTCTCCACAGAAATCACCAGCTGATTCTAGAGTTCACCAAAGAAATTACCAGCAGATTCTAGTCATCATCACAGAAATCACCAGCTGATGCTAGTCATCACCACAGAAATCACCAGCTGATTCTAGTCTTCATCACAAAAATCAGCAGCTGATTACAGGTTTCACCAAAGAAATCACCAGCTAATTCCAGGTTTCACCACAGAAATCATCAGCTGATTCTAATCTTCACCACAGAAATCACCAGCTGATTCAAATCATCACCACAGAAATCACCAGCTGATTCCAGTCTTCACCACAGAAATCATCAGCTGATTCCAGGCTTCACCACAGAAATCATCAGCTGATTCCAGTCTTCACCACACAAATCACCAGCTGATTCCAATCTTCACTACAGAAATCACCAGCTGATTCCAGTCTTCACCATAGAAATCATCTGCTGATTCCTGTCTTCACTACAGAAATCACCAGCTGATTCCAGTCTTCACTACAGAAATCATCCGCTGATTCTAATCTTCACCACAGAAATCACCAGCAGATTCTAATCATCACCACAGAAATCACCAGCTGATTCCAGTCTTCACCACAGAAATCATCAGCTGCTTCCAGTCTTCACCACACAAATCACCAGCTGATTCCAGTCTTCACCACAGAAATCACCAGCTGATTCTAATCTGCCCCACAGAAATCACCAGCTGATTCCAGTCCTCTCCACAGAAATCACCAGCTGATTCTAGTCTTCACAAAAGAAATCACCAGCAGATTCTATTCATCACCGCAGAAATCACCAGCTGATGCTAGTCATCACCACAGAAATCACCAGCTGATTCCAGTCATCACCCACAGAAATGGCCAGCTGATTCTAGTCTACCCCACAGAAATCACTGGCTGATTCCAGTCATCACCACAGAAATCACCAGCTGATTCCGGTCTCCCCCCCACAAAACATTAGCTGATCCTAATCATCACCACAGAAAACACCAGCTGATTCTAATCATCACCACAGAAATCATCAGCTGATTCCAGTCTTCACCACAGAAATCAGCAGCTGATTCCAGTCTTCACCAAACAAATCACCAGTTGAATCCAGTCTTCACCACAGAAATCACCAGCTGATTCCAGTCTTCCCCACACTAATCACCAGCTGATTCTCGTCTCCCCCACAGAAATCACCAGCTGATTCCAGTCATCTCCACAGAAATCAGCAGCTGATTCTAGTCTTCACCACAGAAATCACCAGCTGATGCTAGTCATCACCACAGAAATCTCCAGCTCATTCCAATCTACACCACAGAAAGCACCAGTTGAGTCTATTCTTCACCACAGAAATCACCAGCTGAATCTAGGATTCACCACAGAAATCATCAGCTGATTCTAATCATCACCACATAAATCACCAACTGATTCTAATCTCCCCCACAGAAATCATCAGCTGATTCCAGTCTTCACCACACAAATCACCAGCTGATTCCAGTCTTCACTACAGAAATCACCAGCTGATTCCAGTCTTCACCACAGAAATCATCAGCTGATTCTAATCTTCACCACAGAAATCACAAGCTGATTCCAGTCATCACCAGAGAAATCACAAGCTGATTCCAGTCTTCACCACAGAAATCATCAGCTGATACCAGGCTTCACCACAGAAATCATCAGCTGATTCCAGTCTTCTCCACAGAAATGACCAGCTGATTCCAATCTTCACTACAGATATCACCAGCTGATGCCAGTCTTCATTACAGAAATCATCAACTGATTCCAGTCTTCACCATAGAAATCATCAGCTGATTCCAGTTTTCACCACAAATATCACCAGCTGATTCTCGTATACTCCACAGAAATTGCCAGCTGATTACATTCTTCACAACAGAAATCACCAGCTAATTCCAGGTTTCACCACAGAAATCATCAGCTGATTCTAATCTTCACCACAGAAATCACCAGCTAAATTTAATCTTCACCATAGAAATCTCCAGCTGATTGAAATCTTCACCACACAAATCACCAGCAGATTGTAGTCTTCACCACACAAATCAGCAGCTGATTCCAAGTTTCACCACAAAAATCACCAGATGATTCCAGGCTTCATCACAGAAATCATCAGCTGATTCCAGTCATCACTACACAAACCACCAGCTGCTTCCAGTCTTCACTACAGAAATAACTAGCTGATTCTCATATACTCCACAGAAATTGCCAGCTGATTCCAGTCTTCACCACAGAAATCACCAGCTGATTCCAGGCTTCACTACAGAAATCACCAGCTGATTCCAGTCTTCACCACAGAAATCAGCAGCTGATTCCAGTCTTCACCACACAAATCACCAGCTGATTCCCATCGTCACCACACAAAACACCAGCTGATTCTAGTCTTCACCACACAAATCACCAGCTGATACCAGTCATCAACACAAAAATCACCAGCAGATTCCAGTCTTCACCACAGAAACCACCAGCTGATTCCAGTCTTCTCCACAGAAATCACCAGCTGATTCTAGAGTTCACCAAAGAAATTACCAGCAGATTCTAGTCATCATCACAGAAATCACCAGCTGATGCTAGTCATCACCACACAAATCACCAGCTGATTCTAGTCTTCATCACAGAAATCAGCAGCTGATTCTAATCTTCACCACAGAAATCACCAGCTGATTCAAATAATCACCACAGAAATCACCAGCTGATTCCAGTCTTCACCACAGAAATCATCAGCTGATTCCAGGCTTCACCACAGAAATCATCAGCTGATTCCAGTCTTCACCACACAAATCACCAGCTGATTCCAATCTTCACTACAGAAATCACCAGCTGATTCCAGTCTTCACTACAGAAATCATCCACTGATTCTAATCTTCACCACAGAAATCACCAGCAGATTCTAATCATCACCACAGAAATCACCAGCTGATTCCAGTCTTCACCACAGAAATCATCAGCTGCTTGCAGTCTTCACCACACAAATCACCAGCTGATTCCAGTCTTCACCACAGAAATCACCAGCTGATTCTAATCTGCCCCACAGAAATCACCAGCTGATTTCAGTCCTCTCTACGGAAATCACCAGCTGATTCTAGTCTTCACAAAAGAAATCACCAGCAGATTCTATGCATCACCGCAGAAATCACCAGCTGATGCTAGTCATCCCCACAGAAATCACCAGCTGATTCCAGTCATCACCCACAGAAATGGTCAACTGATTCTAGTCTACCCCACAGAAATCACTGGCTGATTCCAGTCATCACCACAGAAATCACCAGCTGATTCCGGTCACCCCACCACAAAACATTAGCTGATCCTAATCATCACCACAGAAAACACCAGCTGATTCTAATCATCACCACAGAAATCATCAGCTGATTCCAGTCTTCACCACAGAAATCAGCAGCTGATTCCAGTCTTCACCAAACAAATCACCAGTTGAATCCAGTCTTCACCACAGAAATCACCAGCTGATTCCAGTCTTCCCCACACTAATCACCAGCTGATTCTCGTCTCCCCCACAGAAATCACCAGCTGATTCCAGTCATCTCCACAGAAATCAGCAGCTGATTCTAGTCTTCACCACACAAATCACCAGCTGATGCTAGTCATCACCACAGAAATCTCCAGCTCATTCCAATCTACACCACAGAAAGCACCAGCTGAGTCTATTCTTCACCACAGAAATCACCAGCTGATTCTAGGATTCACCACAGAAATCATCAGCTGATTCTAATCATCACCACATAAATCACCAACTGATTCTAATCTCCCCCACAGAAATCATCAGCTGATTCCAGTCTTCACCACACAAATCACCAGCTGATTCCAGTCTTCACTACAGAAATCACCAGCTGATTCCAGTCTTCACCACAGAAATCATCAGCTGATTCTAATCTTCACCACAGAAATCACGAGCTGATTCCAGTCATCACCACAGAAATCACAAGCTGATTCCAGTCTTCACCACAGAAATCATCAGCTGATTCCAGTCTTCTCCACAGAAATGACCAGCTGATTCCAATCTTCACTACAGATATCGCCAGCTGATGCCAGTCTTCATTACAGAAATCATCAACTGATTCCAGTCTTCACCATAGAAATCATCAGCTGATTCCAGTTTTCACCACAAATATCACCAGCTGATTCTCGTATACTCCACAGAAATTGCCAGCTGATTACATTCTTCACAACAGAAATCACCAGCTAATTCCAGGTTTCACCACAGAAATCATCAGCTGATTCTAATCTTCACCACAGAAATCACCAGCTGATTCAAATCATCACCACAGAAATCACCAGCTAAATTTAATCTTCACCATAGAAATCTCCAGCTGATTGAAATCTTCACCACACAAATCACCAGCAGGTTGTAGTCTTCACCACACAAATCAGCAGCTGATTCCAAGTTTCACCACAAAAATCACCAGATGATTCCAGGCTTCATCACAGAAATTATCAGCTGATTCCAGTCATCACTACACAAACCACCAGCTGCTTCCAGTCTTCACTACAGAAATAACTAGCTGATTCTCATATACTCCACCGAAATTGCCAGCTGATTCCAGTCTTCACCACAGAAATCACCAGCTGATTCCAGGCTTCACTACAGAAATCACCAGCTGATTCCAGTCTTCACCACAGAAATCAGCAGCTGATTCCAGTCTTCACCACACAAATCACCAGCTGATTCCCATCGTCACCACACAAAACACCAGCTGATTCTAGTCTTCACCACACAAATCACCAGCTGATACCAGTCATCAACACAAAAATCACCAGCAGATTCCAGTCTTCACCACAGAAACCACCAGCTGATTCCAGTCTTCTCCACAGAAATCACCAGCTGATTCTAGAGTTCACCAAAGAAATTACCAGCAGATTCTAGTCATCATCACAGAAATCACCAGCTGATGCTAGTCATCACCACAGAAATCACCAGCTGATTCTAGTCTTCATCACAGAAATCAGCAGCTGATTACAGGTTTCACCAAAGAAATCACCAGCTAATTCCAGGTTTCACCACAGAAATCATCAGCTGATTCTAATCTTCACCACAGAAATCACCAGCTGATTCAAATCATCACCACAGAAATCACCAGCTAAATTTAATCTTCACCATAGAAATCTCCAGCTGATTGAAATCTTCACCACACAAATCACCAGCAGATTGTAGTCTTCACCACACAAATCAGCAGCTGATTCCAAGTTGCACCACAAAAATCACCAGATGATTCCAGGCTTCATCACAGAAATCATCAGCTGATTCCAGTCATCACTACACAAACCACCAGCTGCTTCCAGTCTTCACTACAGAAATAACTAGCTGATTCTCATATACTCCACAGAAATTGCCAGCTGATTCCAGTCTTCACCACAGAAATCACCAGCTGATTCCAGGCTTCACTACAGAAATCAGCAGCTGATTCCAGTCTTCACCACAGAAATCAGCAGCTGATTCCAGTCTTCACCACACAAATCACCAGCTGATTCCCATCATCACCACACAAAACACCAGCTGATTCTAGTCTTCACCACACAAATCACCAGCTGATACCAGTCATCAACACAAAAATCACCAGCAGATTCCAGTCTTCACCACAGAAACCACCAGCTGATTCCAGTCTTCTCCACAGAAATCACCAGCTGATTCTAGAGTTCACCAAAGAAATTACCAGCAGATTCTAGTCATCATCACAGAAATCACCAGCTGATGCTAGTCACCACCACAGAAATCATCAGCTGATTCTAGTCTTCATCACAGAAATCAGCAGCTGATTACAGGTTTCACCAAAGAAATCACCAGCTAATTCCAGGTTTCACCACAGAAATCATCAGCTGATTCTAATCTTCACCACAGAAATCACCAGCTGATTCAAATCATCACCACAGAAATCACCAGCTGATTCCAGTCTTCACCACAGAAATCATCAGCTGATTCCAGGCTTCACCACAGAAATCATCAGCTGATTCCAGTCTTCACCACACAAATCACCAGCTGATTCCAATCTTCACTACAGAAATCACCAGCTGATTCCAGTCTTCACCATAGAAATCATCTGCTGATTCCTGTCTTCACTACAGAAATCACCAGCTGATTCCAGTCTTCACTACAGAAATCATCCGCTGATTCTAATCTTCACCACAGAAATCACCAGCAGATTCTAATCATCACCACAGAAATCACCAGCTGATTCCAGTCTTCACCACAGAAATCATCAGCTGCTTGCAGTCTTCACCACACAAATCACCAGCTGATTCCAGTCTTCACCACAGAAATCACCAGCTGATTCTAATCTGCCCCACAGAAATCACCAGCTGATTTCAGTCCTCTCCACAGAAATCACCAGCTGATTCTAGTCTTCACAAAAGAAATCACCAGCAGATTCTATGCATCACCGCAGAAATCACCAGCTGATGCTAGTCATCCCCACAGAAATCACCAGCTGATTCCAGTCATCACCCACAGAAATGGTCAACTGATTCTAGTCTACCCCACAGAAATCACTGGCTGATTCCAGTCATCACCACAGAAATCACCAGCTGATTCCGGTCTCCCCCCCACAAAACATTAGCTGATCCTAATCATCACCACAGAAAACACCAGCTGATTCTAATCATCACCACAGAAATCATCAGCTGATTCCAGTCTTCACCACCGAAATCAGCAGCTGATTCCAGTCTTCACCAAACAAATCACCAGTTGAATCCAGTCTTCACCACAGAAATCACCAGCTGATTCCAGTCTTCCCCACACTAATCACCAGCTGATTCTCGTCTCCCCCACAGAAATCACCAGCTGATTCCAGTCATCTCCACAGAAATCAGCAGCTGATTCTAGTCTTCACCACACAAATCACCAGCTGATGCTAGTCATCACCACAGAAATCTCCAGCTCATTCCAATCTACACCACAGAAAGCACCAGCTGAGTCTAATCTTCACCACAGAAATCACCAGCTGATTCTAGGATTCACCACAGAAATCATCAGCTGATTCTAATCATCACCACATAAATCACCAACTGATTCTAATCTCCCCCACAGAAATCATCAGCTGATTCCAGTCTTCACCACACAAATCACCAGCTGATTCCAGTCTTCACTACAGAAATCACCAGCTGATTCCAGTCTTCACCACAGAAATCATCAGCTGATTCTAATCTTCACCACAGAAATCACGAGCTGATTCCAGTCATCACCACAGAAATCACAAGCTGATTCCAGTCTTCACCACAGAAATCATCAGCTGATTCCAGTCTTCTCCACAGAAATGACCAGCTGATTCCAATCTTCACTACAGATATCACCAGCTGATGCCAGTCTTCATTACAGAAATCATCAACTGATTCCAGTCTTCACCATAGAAATCATCAGCTGATTCCAGTTTTCACCACAAATATCACCAGCTGATTCCCGTATACTCCACAGAAATTGCCAGCTGATTACATTCTTCACAACAGAAATCACCAGCTAATTCCAGGTTTCACCACAGAAATCATCAGCTGATTCTAATCTTCACCACAGAAATCACCAGCTGATTCAAATCATCACCACAGAAATCACCAGCTAAATTTAATCTTCACCATAGAAATCTCCAGCTGATTGAAATCTTCACCACACAAATCACCAGCAGATTGTAGTCTTCACCACACAAATCAGCAGCTGATTCCAAGTTTCACCACAAAAATCACCAGATGATTCCAGGCTTCATCACAGAAATCATCAGCTGATTCCAGTCATCACTACACAAACCACCAGCTGCTTCCAGTCTTCACTACAGAAATAACTAGCTGATTCTCATATACTCCACCGAAATTGCCAGCTGATTCCAGTCTTCACCACAGAAATCACCAGCTGATTCCAGGCTTCACTACAGAAATCACCAGCTGATTCCAGTCTTCACCACAGAAATCACCAGCTGATTCCAGTCTTCACCACACAAATCACCAGCTGATTCCCATCGTCACCACACAAAACACCAGCTGATTCTAGTCTTCACCACACAAATCACCAGCTGATACCAGTCATCAACACAAAAATCACCAGCAGATTCCAGTCTTCACCACAGAAACCACCAGCTGATTCCAGTCTTCTCCACAGAAATCACCAGCTGATTCTAGAGTTCACCAAAGAAATTACCAGCAGATTCTAGTCATCATCACAGAAATCACCAGCTGATGCTAGTCATCACCACAGAAATCACCAGCTGATTCTAGTCTTCATCACAGAAATCAGCAGCTGATTACAGGTTTCACCAAAGAAATCACCAGCTAATTCCAGGTTTCACCACAGAAATCATCAGCTGATTCTAATCTTCACCACAGAAATCACCAGCTGATTCAAATCATCACCACAGAAATCACCAGCTGATTCCAGTCTTCACCACAGAAATCATCAGCTGATTCCAGGCTTCACCACAGAAATCATCAGCTGATTCCAGTCTTCACCACACAAATCACCAGCTGATTCCAATCTTCACTACAGAAATCACCAGCTGATTCCAGTCTTCACCATAGAAATCATCTGCTGATTCCTGTCTTCACTACAGAAATCACCAGCTGATTCCAGTCTTCACTACAGAAATCATCCGCTGATTCTAATCTTCACCACAGAAATCACCAGCACATTCTAATCATCACCACAGAAATCACCAGCTGATTCCAGTCTTCACCACAGAGATCATCAGCTGCTTCCAGTCTTCACCACACAAATCACCAGCTGATTCCAGTCTTCACCACAGAAATCACCAGCTGATTCTAATCTGCCCCACAGAAATCACCAGCTGATTCCAGTCCTCTCCACAGAAATCACCAGCTGATTCTAGTCTTCACAAAAGAAATCACCAGCAGATTCTATTCATCACCACAGAAATCACCAGCTGATGCTAGTCATCACCACAGAAATCACCAGCTGATTCCAGTCATCACCCACAGAAATGGCCAGCTGATTCTAGTCTACACCACAGAAATCACTGGCTGATTCCAGTCATCACCACAGAAATCACCAGCTGATTCCGGTCTCCCCCCCACAAAACATTAGCTGATCCTAATCATCACCACAGAAAACACCAGCTGATTCTAATCATCACCACAGAAATCATCAGCTGATTCCAGTCTTCACCACAGAAATCAGCAGCTGATTCCAGTCTTCACCAAACAAATCACCAGTTGAATCCAGTCTTCACCACAGAAATCACCAGCTGATTCCAGTCTTCCCCACACTAATCACCAGCTGATTCTCGTCTCCCCCACAGAAATCACCAGCTGATTCCAGTCATCTCCACAGAAATCAGCAGCTGATTCTAGTCTTCACCACACAAATCACCAGCCGATTCCAGTCTTCACCAAGAAATCTCCAGCTCATTCAATCTACACCACAGAAAAGCACCAGCTGAGTCTATTCTTCACCACAGAAATGACCAGCTGATTCTAGTCTCCCTCCCAGAAATCAACAGCTGATTCCAGTCTCCCCCACATAAATCACCAACTGATTCTAATCTCCCCCACAGAAATCACCAGCTGATTCCAGTATTCACCACAGGAATCACCAGCTGATTCTAGTCTCACCCACAGAAATCACCAGCTGATTCTAATCTTCACCACAGAAATCACCAGCTGATTCTAGTCTCACCCACAGAAATCACCAGCTGATTCTAATCTTCACCACAGAAATCACAGCTGATTCTAGTCTCTCCCACAGAAATCGCCAGCTGATTCCAGTCATCTCCACACAAATCACCAGCTGATTCCAGTCTACACCACAGAAATCACCAGCTGATTCCAGTCTTAACAACATTAATCACAGCTCATTCTAGTCTTCACCACAGAAATCACCAGCTGATCCTAATCTTCAGCACTGAAATCACCAGCTGATTCTTGTCTCACCCACAGAAATCACCAGCTGATTGCAGTCAATAGCCACAGAAATCACCAGCTGATTCTAGTCTCCCCCACAGAAATCTCCGGCTGATTCCAGTCATCACCACAGAAATCACCAACTGATTCCAGTCTCCCCCACACAAAACATCAGCTGATTCTAATCATCAGCACAGAAAACACCAGCTGTTTCTAATCATCACCACAGAAATCACCAGCTGATTCCAGTCTTCCTTTAAACTAATCAACAGCTGATTCTCATTTCCCCCACAAAAGTCACCAGCTGTTGCCAGTTATCTCCACAGAAATCACCAGCTGATTCCAGTCTTCACCAAGAAATCTCCAGCTCATTCCAGTGTTCACCACAGAAAGCATCAGCTGATTCTATTCTTCACCACAGAAACCACCAGCTGATTCTAGTCTCCCCCACAGGAATCAACAGCTGATTCCAGTCTCCCCCACATAAATCACCAGCTGATTCTAATCACCCCACAGAAATCACCAGCTGATTCCAGTATTCACCACAGGAATCACCAGCTGATTCCAGTCTTCAATACATAAATCACCAGTGATTCTAATCAACACAGAAATCAGCAGCTGATTCCAGTCTTCGCCACACTAATCACCAGCTGCTTCCAGTCTTCACCACAGAAATCACCAGCTGATTCCATTCTTCACCACAGAAGACACCAACGGATTCTAATCTCCCCCACAGAAATCAGCAGCTGATTCCAGTCATCAGAACAAAAATCACCAGCTGATTCCAGTCTCCCCCACAAAAACCATCAGCTGATTCAAGTCTCCCCAACAGAAACCACCAGCTGATTCCAGTCTTCACCACAGAAATCATCAGCTGATTCCAGTCTTCACCACACAAACCACCAGCTGATTCCAGTTTTCACTACAGAAATCACCAGCTGATTCTCGTATACTCCACAGAAATTGCCAGCTGATTCCAGACTTCACCACAGAAATCATCAGCTGATTCCAGGCTTCACCAAGAAACCTCAAGCTGATTCCAGTCTTCGCCACAGAAATCACCAGCTGATTCCAGTCTTCACTACAGAAATCACCAGCTGATTCCAGTCTTCACCACAGAAATCACCAGCTGATTCCAGGCTTCACCAAGAAACCTCAAGCTGATTCCAGTCTTCGCCACAGAAATCACCAGCTGATTCCAGTCTTCACTACAGAAATCATCTGCTGATTCTAGTCTTCACCACACAAATCACCAGCTGATTCCAATCTTCACTACAGAAGTCACCAGCTGACTCCAGTCTTCACCATAGAAATCACCAGCTGATTCCAGTCTTAACCACATTAATCACATCTCGTTCTAGTCTTCACCACAGAAATCACCAGCTGATTCTAATCTTCAGCACTGAAATCACCAGCTGATTCTAGTCTCACCCACAGAAATCACCAGCTGATTCCAGTCAATAGCCACAGAAATCACCAGCTGATTCTAGTCTCCCCCACAGAAATCTCCGGCTGATTCCAGTCATCACCACGGAAATCAACAACTGATTCCAGTCTTCCCCACACAAAACATCAGCTGATTCTAATCATCAGCACAGAAACACCAGCTGATTCTAATCATCACCACAGAAATCACCAGCTGATTCCAGTCTTCCTTACACTAATCACCAGCTGATTCTCGTTTCCCCCACAAAAGTCACCAGCTGTTGCCAGTTATCTCCACAGAAATCACCAGCTGATTCCAGTCTTCACCACACAAATCACCAGCTGATTCCAGTCTTCACCAAGAAATCTCCAGCTCATTCCAGTCTTCACCACTGAAAGCATCAGCTGATTCTATTCTTCACCACAGAAACCATCAGCTGATTCTAGTCTCCCCCACAGGAATCAACAGCTGATTCCAGTCTCCCCCACATAAATCACCAGCTGATTCTAATCACCCCACAGAAATCACCATCTGATTCCAGTATTCACCAGAGAAATCACCAGCTGATTCCAGTCTTCAATACAGAAATCACCAGTGATTCTAATCAACACAGAAATCGGCAGCTGATTCCAGTCTACGCCACACTAATCACCAGCTGGTTCTATTCTTCACCACAGAAATCACCAGCTGATTCCATTCTTCACCACAGAAGACACCAACGGATTCTAATCTCCCCCACAGAAATCAGCAGCTGATTCCAGTCATCACCACAAAAATCACCAGCTGATTCCAGTCACCCCCACAAAAATCATCAGCTGATTCAATTCTCCCCAACAGAAATCACCAGCTGATTCCAGTCTTCACAACAGAAATCATCAGCTGATTCCAGTCTTCACCACACAAACCACCAGCTGATTCCAGTTTTCACTACAGAAATCACCAGCTGATTCTCTTATGCTCCACAGCTCCACAGAAATTGCCAGCTGATTCCAGACTTCACCACAGAAATCATCAGCTGATTCCAGGCTTCACCAAGAAACCTCAAGCTGATTCCAGTCTTCGCCACAGAAATCACCAGCTGATTCCAGTCTTCCTTACACTAATCACCAGCTGATTCTCGTTTCCCCCACAAAAGTCACCAGCTGTTGCCAGTTATCTCCACAGAAATCACCAGCTGATTCCAGTCTTCACCACACAAATCACCAGCTGATTCCAGTCTTCACCAAGAAATCTCCAGCTCATTCCAGTCTTCACCACTGAAAGCATCAGCTGATTCTATTCTTCACCACAGAAACCATCAGCTGATTCTAGTCTCCCCCACAGGAATCAACAGCTGATTCCAGTCTCCCCCACATAAATCACCAGCTGATTCTAATCACCCCACAGAAATCACCATCTGATTCCAGTATTCACCAGAGAAATCACCAGCTGATTCCAGTCTTCAATACAGAAATCACCAGTGATTCTAATCAACACAGAAATCGGCAGCTGATTCCAGTCTACGCCACACTAATCACCAGCTGGTTCTATTCTTCACCACAGAAATCACCAGCTGATTCCATTCTTCACCACAGAAGACACCAACGGATTCTAATCTCCCCCACAGAAATCAGCAGCTGATTCCAGTCATCACCACAAAAATCACCAGCTGATTCCAGTCACCCCCACAAAAATCATCAGCTGATTCAATTCTCCCCAACAGAAATCACCAGCTGATTCCAGTCTTCACAACAGAAATCATCAGCTGATTCCAGTCTTCACCACACAAACCACCAGCTGATTCCAGTTTTCACTACAGAAATCACCAGCTGATTCTCTTATGCTCCACAGAAATTGCCAGCTGATTCCAGACTTCACCACAGAAATCATCAGCTGATTCCAGGCTTCACCAAGAAACCTCAAGCTGATTCCAGTCTTCGCCACAGAAATCACCAGCTGATTCCAGTCTTCACTACAGAAATCACCAGCTGATTCCAGTCTTCACCACAGAAATCACCAGCTGATTCCAGTCTTCACCAAGAAATCTCCAGCTCATTCCAGTCTTCACCACTGAAAGCATCAGCTGATTCTATTCGTCACCACAGAAACCATCAGCTGATTCTAGTCTCCCCCACAGGAATCAACAGCTGATTCCAGTCTCCCCCACATAAATCACCAGCTTATTCTAATCACCCCACAGAAATCACCAGCTGATTCCAGTATTCACCAGAGAAATCACCAGCTGATTCCAGTCTTCAATACAGAAATCACCAGTGATTCTAATCAACACAGAAATCAGCAGCTGATTCCAGTCTTCGCCACACTAATCACCAGCTGGTTCTATTCTTCACCACAGAAATCACCAGCTGATTCCATTCTTCACCACAGAAGACACCAACGGATTCTAATCTCCCCCACAGAAAGCAGCAGCTGATTCCAGTCATCACCACAAAAATCAGCAGCTGATTCCAGTCTCCCCAACAGAAATCACCAGCTGATTCCAGTCTTCACCACAGAAATCATCAGCTGATTCCAGTCTTCACCACGCAAACCACCAGCTGATTCCCGTTTTCACTACAGAAATCACCAGCTGATTCTCGTATACTCCACAGAAATTACCAGCTGATTCCAGACTTCACCACAGAAATCATCAGATGATTCCAGGCTTCACCAAGAAACCTCAAGCTGATTCCAGTCTTCGCCACAGAAATCACCAGCTGATTCCAGTCTTCACTACAGAAATCACCAGCTGATTCCAGTCATCACCACAGAAATCACCAGCTGATTCCAGTCTTCACCATACAAATCACCAGCTGATTCCCGTCTTCACCACACAAAACACCAGCTGATTCTAGTCTTCATGACACAAATCACCAGCTGATACCAGTCTTCAACAGACAAATCACCAGCAGATTCCAGTCTTCACCACAGAAACCACCAGCTGATTGTAGTCTTCACCAAAGAAATCACCAGCGGATTCTAGTCATCACCACAGAAATCACCAGCTGATGCTAGTCATCACCACAGAAAACATCAGATGATTCTAGTCTTCACCACAGAAATCAGCAGCTGATCACAGGTTTCTCCGTAGAAATCACCAGCTAATTCCAGGTTTCACCACAGAAATCATCAGCTGATTCTAATCTTCACCACAGAAATCACCAGCTGATTCTAATCATCACCATAGAAATCACCAGCTGATTCCAGTCTTCACCACAGAAATCATCAGCTGATTCCAGGCTTCACCACAGAAATCATCAGCTGATTCTAATCTTCACCACAGAAATCACCAGCCGATTCTAATCATCACCACAGAAATCACCAGCTGATTCCAGTCTTCACCCCAGAAATCATCAGTGGATTCCAGGCTTCACCACAGAAATCATCAGCTGATTCCAGTCTTCACCACAGGAAACACCAGCTGATTCCAGTCTTCACTACAGAAATCACCAGCTGATTCCAGTCTTCACCATAGAAATCATCAGCTGATTCCTGTCTTCACTACAGAAATCACCAGCTGATTCCAGTCTTCACCATAGAAATCATCAGCTGATTCCTGTCTTCACCACACAAATCACCAGCTGATTCCAATCTTCACTACAGAAGTCACCAGCTGACTCCAGTCTTCACCATAGAAATCACCAGCTGATTCCAGTCTTAACCACATTAATCACAGCTCGTTCTAGTCTTCACCACAGAAATCACCAGCTGATTCTAATCTTCAGCACTGAAATCACCAGCTGATTCTAGTCTCACCCACAGAAATCACCAGCTGATTCCAGTCAATAGCCACAGAAATCACCAGCTGATTCTAGTCTCCCCCACAGAAATCTCCGGCTGATTCCAGTCATCACCACGGAAATCACCAACTGATTCCAGTCTTCCCCACACAAAACATCAGCTGATTCTAATCATCAGCACAGAAACACCAGCTGATTCTAATCATCACCACAGAAATCACCAGCTGATTCCAGTCTTCCTTACACTAATCACCAGCTGATTCTCGTTTCCCCCACAAAAGTCACCAGCTGTTGCCAGTTATCTCCACAGAAATCACCAGCTGATTCCAGTCTTCACCACACAAATCACCAGCTGATTCCAGTCTTCACCAAGAAATCTCCAGCTCATTCCAGTCTTCACCACTGAAAGCATCAGCTGATTCTATTCTTCACCACAGAAACCATCAGCTGATTCTAGTCTCCCCCACAGGAATCAACAGCTGATTCCAGTCTCCCCCACATAAATCACCAGCTGATTCTAATCACCCCACAGAAATCACCATCTGTTTCCAGTATTCACCAGAGAAATCACCAGCTGATTCCAGTCTTCAATACAGAAATCACCAGTGATTCTAATCAACACAGAAATCAGCAGCTGATTCCAGTCTACGCCACACTAATCACCAGCTGGTTCTATTCTTCACCACAGAAATCACCAGCTGATTCCATTCTTCACCACAGAAGACACCAACGGATTCTAATCTCCCCCACAGAAATCAGCAGCTGATTCCAGTCATCACCACAAAAATCACCAGCTGATTCCAGTCACCCCCACAAAAATCATCAGCTGATTCAATTCTCCCCAACAGAAATCACCAGCTGATTCCAGTCTTCACAACAGAAATCATCAGCTGATTCCAGTCTTCACCACACAAACCACCAGCTGATTCCAGTTTTCACTACAGAAATCACCAGCTGATTCTCTTATGCTCCACAGAAATTGCCAGCTGATTCCAGACTTCACCACAGAAATCATCAGCTGATTCCAGGCTTCACCAAGAAACCTCAAGCTGATTCCAGTCTTCGCCACAGAAATCACCAGCTGATTCCAGTCTTCACTACAGAAATCACCAGCTGATTCCAGTCTTCACCACAGAAATCACCAGCTGATTCCAGTCTTCACCAAGAAATCTCCAGCTCATTCCAGTCTTCACCACTGAAAGCATCAGCTGATTCTATTCGTCACCACAGAAATCATCAGCTGATTCTAGTCTCCCCCACAGGAATCAACAGCTGATTCCAGTCTCCCCCACATAAATCACCAGCTTATTCTAATCACCCCACAGAAATCACCAGCTGATTCCAGTATTCACCAGAGAAATCACCAGCTGATTCCAGTCTTCAATACAGAAATCACCAGTGATTCTAATCAACACAGAAATCAGCAGCTGATTCCAGTCTTCGCCACACTAATCACCAGCTGGTTCTATTCTTCACCACAGAAATCACCAGCTGATTCCATTCTTCACCACAGAAGACACCAACGGATTCTAATCTCCCCCACAGAAAGCAGCAGCTGATTCCAGTCATCACCACAAAAATCAGCAGCTGATTCCAGTCTCCCCAACAGAAATCACCAGCTGATTCCAGTCTTCACCACAGAAATCATCAGCTGATTCCAGTCTTCACCACGCAAACCACCAGCTGATTCCCGTTTTCACTACAGAAATCACCAGCTGATTCTCGTATACTCCACAGAAATTACCAGCTGATTCCAGACTTCACCACAGAAATCATCAGATGATTCCAGGCTTCACCAAGAAACCTCAAGCTGATTCCAGTCTTCGCCACAGAAATCACCAGCTGATTCCAGTCTTCACTACAGAAATCACCAGCTGATTCCAGTCATCACCACAGAAATCACCAGCTGATTCCAGTCTTCACCATACAAATCACCAGCTGATTCCCGTCTTCACCACACAAAACACCAGCTGATTCTAGTCTTCATGACACAAATCACCAGCTGATACCAGTCTTCAACAGACAAATCACCAGCAGATTCCAGTCTTCACCACAGAAACCACCAGCTGATTGTAGTCTTCACCAAAGAAATCACCAGCGGATTCTAGTCATCACCACAGAAATCACCAGCTGATGCTAGTCATCACCACAGAAAACATCAGATGATTCTAGTCTTCACCACAGAAATCAGCAGCTGATCACAGGTTTCTCCGTAGAAATCACCAGCTAATTCCAGGTTTCACCACAGAAATCATCAGCTGATTCTAATCTTCACCACAGAAATCACCAGCTGATTCTAATCATCACCATAGAAATCACCAGCTGATTCCAGTCTTCACCACAGAAATCATCAGCTGATTCCAGGCTTCACCACAGAAATCATCAGCTGATTCTAATCTTCACCACAGAAATCACCAGCCGATTCTAATCATCACCACAGAAATCACCAGCTGATTCCAGTCTTCACCCCAGAAATCATCAGTGGATTCCAGGCTTCACCACAGAAATCATCAGCTGATTCCAGTCTTCACCACAGGAAACACCAGCTGATTCCAGTCTTCACTACAGAAATCACCAGCTGATTCCAGTCTTCACCATAGAAATCATCAGCTGATTCCTGTCTTCACTACAGAAATCACCAGCTGATTCCAGTCTTCACCATAGAAATCATCAGCTGATTCCTGTCTTCACCACACAAATCACCAGCTGATTCCAATCTTCACTACAGAAGTCACCAGCTGACTCCAGTCTTCACCATAGAAATCACCAGCTGATTCCAGTCTTAACCACATTAATCACAGCTCGTTCTAGTCTTCACCACAGAAATCACCAGCTGATTCTAATCTTCAGCACTGAAATCACCAGCTGATTCTAGTCTCACCCACAGAAATCACCAGCTGATTCCAGTCAATAGCCACAGAAATCACCAGCTGATTCTAGTCTCCCCCACAGAAATCTCCGGCTGATTCCAGTCATCACCACGGAAATCACCAACTGATTCCAGTCTTCCCCACACAAAACATCAGCTGATTCTAATCATCAGCACAGAAACACCAGCTGATTCTAATCATCACCACAGAAATCACCAGCTGATTCCAGTCTTCCTTACACTAATCACCAGCTGATTCTCGTTTCCCCCACAAAAGTCACCAGCTGTTGCCAGTTATCTCCACAGAAATCACCAGCTGATTCCAGTCTTCACCACACAAATCACCAGCTGATTCCAGTCTTCACCAAGAAATCTCCAGCTCATTCCAGTCTTCACCACTGAAAGCATCAGCTGATTCTATTCTTCACCACAGAAACCATCAGCTGATTCTAGTCTCCCCCACAGGAATCAACAGCTGATTCCAGTCTCCCCCACATAAATCACCAGCTGATTCTAATCACCCCACAGAAATCACCATCTGTTTCCAGTATTCACCAGAGAAATCACCAGCTGATTCCAGTCTTCAATACAGAAATCACCAGTGATTCTAATCAACACAGAAATCAGCAGCTGATTCCAGTCTACGCCACACTAATCACCAGCTGGTTCTATTCTTCACCACAGAAATCACCAGCTGATTCCATTCTTCACCACAGAAGACACCAACGGATTCTAATCTCCCCCACAGAAATCAGCAGCTGATTCCAGTCATCACCACAAAAATCACCAGCTGATTCCAGTCACCCCCACAAAAATCATCAGCTGATTCAATTCTCCCCAACAGAAATCACCAGCTGATTCCAGTCTTCACAACAGAAATCATCAGCTGATTCCAGTCTTCACCACACAAACCACCAGCTGATTCCAGTTTTCACTACAGAAATCACCAGCTGATTCTCTTATGCTCCACAGAAATTGCCAGCTGATTCCAGACTTCACCACAGAAATCATCAGCTGATTCCAGGCTTCACCAAGAAACCTCAAGCTGATTCCAGTCTTCGCCACAGAAATCACCAGCTGATTCCAGTCTTCACTACAGAAATCACCAGCTGATTCCAGTCTTCACCACAGAAATCACCAGCTGATTCCAGTCTTCACCAAGAAATCTCCAGCTCATTCCAGTCTTCACCACTGAAAGCATCAGCTGATTCTATTCGTCACCACAGAAACCATCAGCTGATTCTAGTCTCCCCCACAGGAATCAACAGCTGATTCCAGTCTCCCCCACATAAATCACCAGCTTATTCTAATCACCCCACAGAAATCACCAGCTGATTCCAGTATTCACCAGAGAAATCACCAGCTGATTCCAGTCTTCAATACAGAAATCACCAGTGATTCTAATCAACACAGAAATCAGCAGCTGATTCCAGTCTTCGCCACACTAATCACCAGCTGGTTCTATTCTTCACCACAGAAATCACCAGCTGATTCCATTCTTCACCACAGAAGACACCAACGGATTCTAATCTCCCCCACAGAAAGCAGCAGCTGATTCCAGTCATCACCACAAAAATCAGCAGCTGATTCCAGTCTCCCCAACAGAAATCACGAGCTGATTCCAGTCTTCACCACAGAAATCATCAGCTGATTCCAGTCTTCACCACGCAAACCACCAGCTGATTCCCGTTTTCACTACAGAAATCACCAGCTGATTCTCGTATACTCCACAGAAATTACCAGCTGATTCCAGACTTCACCACAGAAATCATCAGATGATTCCAGGCTTCACCAAGAAACCTCAAGCTGATTCCAGTCTTCGCCACAGAAATCACCAGCTGATTCCAGTCTTCACTACAGAAATCACCAGCTGATTCCAGTCATCACCACAGAAATCACCAGCTGATTCCAGTCTTCACCATACAAATCACCAGCTGATTCCCGTCTTCACCACACAAAACACCAGCTGATTCTAGTCTTCATGACACAAATCACCAGCTGATACCAGTCTTCAACAGACAAATCACCAGCAGATTCCAGTCTTCACCACAGAAACCACCAGCTGATTGTAGTCTTCACCAAAGAAATCACCAGCGGATTCTAGTCATCACCACAGAAATCACCAGCTGATGCTAGTCATCACCACAGAAAACATCAGATGATTCTAGTCTTCACCACAGAAATCAGCAGCTGATCACAGGTTTCTCCGTAGAAATCACCAGCTAATTCCAGGTTTCACCACAGAAATCATCAGCTGATTCTAATCTTCACCACAGAAATCACCAGCTGATTCTAATCATCACCATAGAAATCACCAGCTGATTCCAGTCTTCACCACAGAAATCATCAGCTGATTCCAGGCTTCACCACAGAAATCATCAGCTGATTCTAATCTTCACCACAGAAATCACCAGCCGATTCTAATCATCACCACAGAAATCACCAGCTGATTCCAGTCTTCACCCCAGAAATCATCAGTGGATTCCAGGCTTCACCACAGAAATCATCAGCTGATTCCAGTCTTCACCACAGGAAACACCAGCTGATTCCAGTCTTCACTACAGAAATCACCAGCTGATTCCAGTCTTCACCATAGAAATCATCAGCTGATTCCTGTCTTCACTACAGAAATCACCAGCTGATTCCAGTCTTCACCATAGAAATCATCAGCTGATTCCTGTCTTCACCACACAAATCACCAGCTGATTCCAATCTTCACTACAGAAGTCACCAGCTGACTCCAGTCTTCACCATAGAAATCACCAGCTGATTCCAGTCTTAACCACATTAATCACAGCTCGTTCTAGTCTTCACCACAGAAATCACCAGCTGATTCTAATCTTCAGCACTGAAATCACCAGCTGATTCTAGTCTCACCCACAGAAATCACCAGCTGATTCCAGTCAATAGCCACAGAAATCACCAGCTGATTCTAGTCTCCCCCACAGAAATCTCCGGCTGATTCCAGTCATCACCACGGAAATCACCAACTGATTCCAGTCTTCCCCACACAAAACATCAGCTGATTCTAATCATCAGCACAGAAACACCAGCTGATTCTAATCATCACCACAGAAATCACCAGCTGATTCCAGTCTTCCTTACACTAATCACCAGCTGATTCTCGTTTCCCCCACAAAAGTCACCAGCTGTTGCCAGTTATCTCCACAGAAATCACCAGCTGATTCCAGTCTTCACCACACAAATCACCAGCTGATTCCAGTCTTCACCAAGAAATCTCCAGCTCATTCCAGTCTTCACCACTGAAAGCATCAGCTGATTCTATTCTTCACCACAGAAACCATCAGCTGATTCTAGTCTCCCCCACAGGAATCAACAGCTGATTCCAGTCTCCCCCACATAAATCACCAGCTGATTCTAATCACCCCACAGAAATCACCATCTGTTTCCAGTATTCACCAGAGAAATCACCAGCTGATTCCAGTCTTCAATACAGAAATCACCAGTGATTCTAATCAACACAGAAATCAGCAGCTGATTCCAGTCTACGCCACACTAATCACCAGCTGGTTCTATTCTTCACCACAGAAATCACCAGCTGATTCCATTCTTCACCACAGAAGACACCAACGGATTCTAATCTCCCCCACAGAAATCAGCAGCTGATTCCAGTCATCACCACAAAAATCACCAGCTGATTCCAGTCACCCCCACAAAAATCATCAGCTGATTCAATTCTCCCCAACAGAAATCACCAGCTGATTCCAGTCTTCACAACAGAAATCATCAGCTGATTCCAGTCTTCACCACGCAAACCACCAGCTGATTCCAGTTTTCACTACAGAAATCACCAGCTGATTCTCTTATGCTCCACAGAAATTGCCAGCTGATTCCAGACTTCACCACAGAAATCATCAGCTGATTCCAGGCTTCACCAAGAAACCTCAAGCTGATTCCAGTCTTCGCCACAGAAATCACCAGCTGATTCCAGTCTTCACTACAGAAATCACCAGCTGATTCCAGTCTTCACCACAGAAATCACCAGCTGATTCCAGTCTTCACCAAGAAATCTCCAGCTCATTCCAGTCTTCACCACTGAAAGCATCAGCTGATTCTATTCTTCACCACAGAAACCATCGGCTGATTCTAGTCTCCCCCACAGGAATCAACAGCTGATTCCAGTCTCCCCCACATAAATCACCAGCTGATTCTAATCACCCCACAGAAATCACCAGCTGATTCCAGTATTCACCAGAGAAATCACCAGCTGATTCCAGTCTTCAATACAGAAATCACCAGTGATTCTAATCAACACAGAAATCAGCAGCTGATTCCAGTCTTCGCCACACTAATCACCAGCTGGTTCTATTCTTCACCACAGAAATCACCAGCTGATTCCATTCTTCACCGCAGAAGACACCAACGGATTCTAATCTCCCCCACAGAAAGCAGCAGCTGATTCCAGTCATCACCACAAAAATCAGCAGCTGATTCCAGTCTCCCCAACAGAAATCACCAGCTGATTCCAGTCTTCACCACAGAAATCATCAGCTGATTCCAGTCTTCACCACGCAAACCACCAGCTGATTCCCGTTTTCACTACAGAAATCACCAGCTGATTCTCATATACTCCACAGAAATTACCAGCTGATTCCAGACTTCACCACAGAAATCATCAGCTGATTCCAGGCTTCACCAAGAAACCTCAAGCTGATTCCAGTCTTCGCCACAGAAATCACCAGCTGATTCCAGTCTTCACTACAGAAATCACCAGCTGATTCCAGTCTTCACCACAGAAATCACCAGCTGATTCCAGTCTTCACCATACAAATCACCAGCTGATTCCCGTCTTCACCACACAAAACACCAGCTGATTCTAGTCTTCATGACACAAATCACCAGCTGATACCAGTCTTCAACAGACAAATCACCAGCAGATTCCAGTCTTCACCACAGAAACCACCAGCTGATTCCAGTCTTAACCACAGAAATCACCAGCTGATTGCAGTCTTCACCAAAGAAATCACCAGCGGATTCTAGTCATCACCACAGAAATCACCAGCTGATGCTAGTCATCACCACAGAAAACATCAGATGATTCTAGTCTTCACCACAGAAATCAGCAGCTGATTACAGGTTTCTCCGTAGAAATCACCAGCTAATTCCAGGTTTCACCACAGAAATCATCAGCTGATTCTAATCTTCAGCACAGAAATCACCAGCTGATTCTAATCATCACCATAGAAATCACCAGCTGATTCCAGTCTTCACCACAGAAATCATCAGCTGATTCCAGGCTTCACCACAGAAATCATCAGCTGATTCTAATCTTCACCACAGAAATCACCAGCCGATTCTAATCATCACCACAGAAATCAGCAGCTGATTCCAGTCTTCACCCCAGAAATCATCAGTGGATTCCAGGCTTCACCACAGAAATCATCAGCTGATTCCAGTCTTCACCACAGGAAACACCAGCTGATTCCAGTCTTCACTACAGAAATCACCAGCTGATTCCAGTCTTCACCATAGAAATCATCAGCTGATTCCTGTCTTCACTACAGAAATCACCAGCTGATTCTAGTCTTCACCACAGAAATCATCAGCTGATTCTAATCTTCACCACAGAAATCACCAGCTCATTCTATTCATCACCACAGAAATCACCAGCTGATTCCAGTCTTCACCACAGAAATCATCAGATGATTCCAGGCTTCACCACATAAATCATCAGCTGCTTCCAGTCTTCACCACACAAATCACCAGCTGATTCCAGTCTTCACTACACAAATCACCAGCCGATGCCAGTCTTCACTACAGAAATCACCAACTGATTCCAGTCCTCACCATTGAAATCATCAGCTGAATCCAGTTTTCACCACAAATATCACCTGCTGATTCTCGTAAACTCCAAAGAAATTGCCAGCTGATTACATTCTTCACCACAGAAATCACCAGCTGATTCCAGTCTTCACCAAGAAAAGTCCAGCTGATTCCAGTCTTTGCCACAGAAATCACCAGCTGATTCTGATCTGCCCTACAGAAATCACCAGCTGATTCGAGTCTTCTCCACAGAACTCACCATCTGATTCTAGTCTTCACAAAAGAAATCACCAGCAGATTCTATTCATCACCGCAGAAATCACCAGTTGATGCTAGTCATCACCACAGAAATCACCAGCTGATTCTAGTCTTCACCACAGAAATCAGCAGCTGATTCCAGGTTTCATCAAAAAAATCACCAGCTAATTCAAGATTTCACCACAGAAATCATCAGCTGATTCTAATGTTCACCACAGCAATCACCAGCTGATTCTAATCATCACCACAGATATCACCAGCTGTTTCCAGTCTTCACCATAGAAATCATCAGCTGATTCCAGTCTTCACCAAACAAATCACCAGTTGAATCCAGTCTTCACCACAGAAATCACCAGCTGATTCCAGTCTTCCCCACACTAATCACCAGCTGATTCTCATCTCCCCCACAGAAATAACCAGCTGATTCCAGTCATCTCCACAGATATCGGCAGCTGATTCTAGTCTTCACCACACAAATCACCAGCCGATTCCAGTCTTCACCAAGAAATCTCCAGCTCATTCCAATCTACACCACAGAAAGCACCAGCTGAGTCTATTCTTCACCACAGAAATCACCAGCTGATTCTAGTCTAACCCACAGAAATCAACAGCTGATTCCAGCCTCCCCCACATAAATCACCAACTGATTCTAATCTACCCCACAGAAATCACCAGCTGATTCCAGCCATCAACACAGAATTCATCAGCTGATTACAGTCTTCACCACACAAACCACCAGCTGATTCCAGTTTTCACTACAGAAATCACCAGCTGATTCTCGTATACTCCACAGAAATTGCCAGCTGATTCCAGACTTCACCACAGAAATCATCAGCTGATTCCAGGCTTTAAAAAGAAACCTCAAGCTGATTCCAGTCTTCGCCACAGAAATCACCAGCTGATTCCAGTCTTCACTACAGAAATCACCAGCTGATTCCAGTCTTCACCACAGAAATCACCAGCTGATTCCAGTCTTCACCACACAAAACACCAGCTGATTCTAGTCTTCATGACACAAATCACCAGCTGATACCAGTCTTCAACAGACAAATCACCAGCAGATTCCAGTCTTCACCACAGAAAACACCAGCTGATTCCAGTCTTAACCACAGAACTCACCAGCTGATTCTAGTCTTCACCAAAGAAAACACCAGCAGATTCTAGTCATCACCACAGAAGTCACCAGCTGATTCTAGTCTTCACCACAGAAATCAGCAGCTGATTACAGGTTTCTCTGAAGAAATCACCAGCAAATTCCAGTTTTCACCACAGAAATCATCAGCTGATTCTAGCCTTCACCACAGAAATCACCAGCTGATTCTAATCATCACCATAGAAATCACCAGCTGATTCCAGTCTTCACCACAGAAATCATCAGCTGATTCCAGGCTTCACCACAGAAATCATCAGCTGATTCCAGTCTTCACCACACAAATCACCAGCTGATTCCAGTCTTCACCACAGAAATCAGCAGCTGATTCCAGCCTTCACCACACAAATCACCAGCTGATTCCAGTCTTCACCACAGAAATCAGCAGCTGATTCCAGTCTTCACCACGGAAATCATCAGCTGATTCCAGACTTCACCACAGAAATCACCAGCTGGTTCCAGTCTTCACCACAGAAATCACCAGCTGATGCTAGTCATCACCACAGAAATCACCAGCTGATTCTAGTCTTCACCACAGAAATCAGCAGCTGATTACAGGTTTCTCCGAAGAAATCACCAGCTAATTCCAGGTTTCGCCACAGAAATCATCAGCTGATTCTAATCTTCACCACAGAAATCACCAGCTGATTCTAATAATCACCACAGAAATCACAAGCTGATTCTAATCTTCACCACAGAAATCATCAGCTGATTCCAGTCTTCACCACAGAAATCACCAGCTGATTCCAGTCTTCACCCCAGAAATCATCAGCGGATTCCAGGCTTCACCACAGAAATCATTAGCTGATTCCAGTCTTCACCACACAAATCACCAGCTGATTCCAGTCTTCACCAAGAAATCTCCAGCTCATTCCAGTCTTCACCACAGAAAGCATCAGCTGATTCTATTCTTCACCACAGAAACCACCAGCTGATTCTAGTCTCCCCCACAGGGATCAACAGCTGATTCCAGTCTCCCCCACATAAATCACCAGCTGATTCTAATCACCCCACAGAAATCACCAGCTGATTCCAATATTCACCACAGGAATCACCAGCTGATTCCAGTCTTCAATACAGAAATCACCAGTGATTCTGATCAACACAGAAATCAGCAGCTGATTCCAGTCTTCGCCACACTAATCACCAGCTGATTCCATTCTTCACTACAGAAGACACCAACGGATTCTAATCTCCCCCCACAGAAATCAGCAGCTGATTCCAGTCATCACCACAAAAATCACCAGCTGATTCCAGTCTCCCCCACAAAAATCATCAGCTGATTCAAGTCTCCCCAACAGAAACCACCAGCTGATTCCAGTCATCAACACAGAATCCATCAGCTGATTACAGTCTTCACCACACAAACCACCAGCTGATTCCAGTTTTCACTACAGAAATCACCAGCTGATTCTCGTATACTCCACAGAAATTGCCAGCTGATTCCAGACTTCTCCACAGAAATCATCAGCTGATTCCAGGCTTCACCAAGAAACCTCAAGCTGATTCCAGTCTTCGCCACAGAAATCATCAGCTGATTCCAGTCTTCACCACAGAAATCACCAGCTGATTCCAGTCTTCACTACAGAAATCACCAGCTGATTCCAGTCTTCACCATAGAAATCATCAGCTGATTACTGTCATCACTACAGAAATCACCAGCTGATTCTAGTCTTCACCACAGAAATCATCAGCTGATTCTAATCTTCACCACAGAAATCACCAGCTGATTCTATTCATCACCACAGAAATCACCAGCTGATTCCAGTCTTCACCACAGAAATCATCAGATGATTCCAGGCTTCACCACATAAATCATCAGCTGCTTCCAGTCTTCACCACACAAATCACCAGCTGATTCCAGTCTTCACTACACAAATCACCAGCCGATGCCAGTCTTCACTACAGAAATCACCAACTGATTCCAGTCCTCACCATTGAAATCATCAGCTGAATCCAGTTTTCACCACAAATATCACCTGCTGATTCTCGTAAACTCCAAAGAAATTGCCAGCTGATTACATTCTTCACCACAGAAATCACCAGCTGATTCCAGTCTTCACCAAGAAAAGTCCAGCTGATTCCAGTCTTTGCCACGGAAATCACCAGCTGATTCTGATCTGCCCTACAGAAATCACCAGCTGATTCGAGTCTTCTCCACAGAACTCACCATCTGATTCTAGTCTTCACAAAAGAAATCACCAGCAGATTCTATTCATCACCGCAGAAATCACCAGTTGATGCTAGTCATCACCACAGAAATCACCAGCTGATTCTAGTCTTCACCACAGAAATCAGCAGCTGATTCCAGGTTTCATCAAAAAAATCACCAGCTAATTCAAGGTTTCACCACAGAAATCATCAGCTAATTCTAATGTTCACCACAGCAATCACCAGCTGATTCTAATCATCACCACAGATATCACCAGCTGTTTCCAGTCTTCACCATAGAAATCATCAGCTGATTCCAGTCTTCACCAAACAAATCACCAGTTGAATCCAGTCTTCACCACAGAAATCACCAGCTGATTCCAGTCTTCCCCACACTAATCACCAGCTGATTCTCATCTCCCCCACAGAAATAACCAGCTGATTCCAGTCATCTCCACAGATATCGGCAGCTGATTCTAGTCTTCACCACACAAATCACCAGCCGATTCCAGTCTTCACCAAGAAATCTCCAGCTCATTCCAATCTACACCACAGAAAGCACCAGCTGAGTCTATTCTTCACCACAGAAATCACCAGCTGATTCTAGTCTAACCCACAGAAATCAACAGCTGATTCCAGCCTCCCCCACATAAATCACCAACTGATTCTAATCTACCCCACAGAAATCACCAGCTGATTCCAGTCATCAACACAGAATTCATCAGCTGATTACAGTCTTCACCACACAAACCACCAGCTGATTCCAGTTTTCACTACAGAAATCACCAGCTGATTCTCGTATACTCCACAGAAATTGCCAGCTGATTCCAGACTTCACCACAGAAATCATCAGCTGATTCCAGGCTTTAAAAAGAAACCTCAAGCTGATTCCAGTCTTCGCCACAGAAATCACCAGCTGATTCCAGTCTTCACTACAGAAATCACCAGCTGATTCCAGTCTTCACCACAGAAATCACCAGCTGATTCCAGTCTTCACCACACAAAACACCAGCTGATTCTAGTCTTCATGACACAAATCACCAGCTGATACCAGTCTTCAACAGACAAATCACCAGCAGATTCCAGTCTTCACCACAGAAAACACCAGCTGATTCCAGTCTTAACCACAGAACTCACCAGCTGATTCTAGTCTTCACCAAAGAAAACACCAGCAGATTCTAGTCATCACCACAGAAGTCACCAGCTGATTCTAGTCTTCACCACAGAAATCAGCAGCTGATTACAGGTTTCTCTGAAGAAATCACCAGCAAATTCCAGTTTTCACCACAGAAATCATCAGCTGATTCTAGCCTTCACCACAGAAATCACCAGCTGATTCTAATCATCACCATAGAAATCACCAGCTGATTCCAGTCTTCACCACAGAAATCATCAGCTGATTCCAGGCTTCACCACAGAAATCATCAGCTGATTCCAGTCTTCACCACACAAATCACCAGCTGATTCCAGTCTTCACCACAGAAATCAGCAGCTGATTCCAGTCTTCACCACACAAATCACCAGCTGATTCCAGTCTTTACCACAGAAATCAGCAGCTGATTCCAGTCTTCACCACGGAAATCATCAGCTGATTCCAGACTTCACCACAGAAATCACCAGCTGGTTCCAGTCTTCACCACAGAAATCACCAGCTGATGCTAGTCATCACCACAGAAATCACCAGCTGATTCTAGTCATCACCACAGAAATCAGCAGCTGATTACAGGTTTCTCCGAAGAAATCACCAGCTAATTCCAGGTTTCGCCACAGAAATCATCAGCTGATTCTAATCTTCACCACAGAAATCACCAGCTGATTCTAATAATCACCACAGAAATCACAAGCTGATTCTAATCTTCACCACAGAAATCATCAGCTGATTCCAGTCTTCACCACAGAAATCACCAGCTGATTCCAGTCTTCACCCCAGAAATCATCAGCGGATTCCAGGCTTCACCACAGAAATCATTAGCTGATTCCAGTCTTCACCACACAAATCACCAGCTGATTCCAGTCTTCACCAAGAAATCTCCAGCTCATTCCAGTCTTCACCACAGAAAGCATCAGCTGATTCTATTCTTCACCACAGAAACCACCAGCTGATTCTAGTCTCCCCCACAGGGATCAACAGCTGATTCCAGTCTCCCCCACATAAATCACCAGCTGATTCTAATCACCCCACAGAAATCACCAGCTGATTCCAGTATTCACCACAGGAATCACCAGCTGATTCCAGTCTTCAATACAGAAATCACCAGTGATTCTGATCAACACAGAAATCAGCAGCTGATTCCAGTCTTCGCCACACTAATCACCAGCTGATTCCATTCTTCACCACAGAAGACACCAACGGATTCTAATCTCCCCCCACAGAAATCAGCAGCTGATTCCAGTCATCACCACAAAAATCACCAGCTGATTCCAGTCTCCCCCACAAAAATCATCAGCTGATTCAAGTCTCCCCAACAGAAACCACCAGCTGATTCCAGTCATCAACACAGAATCCATCAGCTGATTACAGTCTTCACCACACAAACCACCAGCTGATTCCAGTTTTCACTACAGAAATCACCAGCTGATTCTCGTATACTCCACAGAAATTGCCAGCTGATTCCAGACTTCTCCACAGAAATCATCAGCTGATTCCAGGCTTCACCAAGAAACCTCAAGCTGATTCCAGTCTTCGCCACAGAAATCATCAGCTGATTCCAGTCTTCACCACAGAAATCACCAGCTGATTCCAGTCTTCACTACAGAAATCACCAGCTGATTCCAGTCTTCACCATAGAAATCATCAGCTGATTACTGTCTTCACTACAGAAATCACCAGCTGATTCTAGTCTTCACCACAGAAATCATCAGCTGATTCTAATCTTCACCACAGAAATCACCAGCTGATTCTATTCATCACCACAGAAATCACCAGCTGATTCCAGTCTTCACCACAGAAATCATCAGCTGATTCCAGGCTTCACCACATAAATCATCAGCTGCTTCCAGTCTTCACCACACAAATCACCAGCTGATTCCAGTCTTCACTACACAAATCACCAGCTGATGCCAGTCTTCACTACAGAAATCATCAGTTGATTCAAGTCTCCCCAACAGAAACCACCAGCTGATTCCAGTCTTCAACACAGAAATCATCAGCTGATTCCAGTCTTCACCACACAAACCACCAGCTGATTCCATTTTTCACTACAGAAATCACCAGCTGATTCTCGTATACTCCACAGAAATTGCCAGCTGATTCCAGACTTCTCCACAGAAATCATCAGCTGATTCCAGGCTTCACCAAGAAACCTCAAGCTGATTCCAGTCTTCGCCACAGAAATCACCAGCTGATTCCAGTCTTCACGACAGAAATCACCAGCTGATTCCAGTCTTCACCACAGAAATCACCAGCTGATTCCAGTCTTCACCATACAAATCACCAGCTGATTCCCGTCTTCACCACACAAAACACCAGCTGATTCTAGTCTTCACGACACAAATCGCCAGCTGATTCCAGTCTTCAACAGACAAATCACCAGCAGATTCCAATCTTCACCACAGAAACCACCTGCTGATTCCAGTCTTAACCACAGAAATCACCAGCTGATTCTAGTCTTCACCAAAGAAATCACCAGCAGATTCTAGTCATCACCACAGAAATCAACAGCTGATGCTAGTCATCACCACAGAAATCACCAGCTGATTCTAGACTTCACCACAGAAATCAGCAGCTGATTACAGGTTTCTCCGAAGAAATCACCAGCTAATTCCAGCTTTCGCCACAGAAATCCTCAGCTGATTCTAATCTTCACCACAGAAATCATCAGCTGATTCTAATCATCACCACAGAAATCACCAGCTAATTCTAATCTTCACCACAGAAATCACCAGCTGATTCTAATCATCACCACATAAATCACCAGCTGATTCCAGTCTTCACCCCAGAAATCATCAGCGGATTCCAGGCTTCACCACAGAAATCATCAGCTGATTCCAGTCTTCACCACAGAAATCACCAGCTGAATCCAGTCTTCACTACAGAAATCACCAGCTGATTCCAGACTTCACCATAGAAATCATCAGCTGATTCCTGTCTTCACTACAGAAATCACTCGCTGATTCTAGTCTTCACCACAGAAATCATCAGCTGATTCTAATCTTCACCACAGAAATCACCAGCTGATTCTATTCATCACCACAGAAATCATCAGCTGTTTCCAGTCTTCACCACGGAAATCATCAGCTGATTCCAGGCTTCACCACATAAATCACCAGCTGCTTCCAGTCTTCACCACACAAATCACCAGCTGATTCCAGTCATCACTACACAAATCACCAGCTGATGCAAGTCTTCACTACAGAAATCACCAACTGATTCCAGTCCTCACCATTGAAATCATCAGCTGATTCCAATTTTCACCACAAATATCACCAGCTGATTCTCGTATACTCCACAGAAATTGCCAGCTGATTACATTCTTCACCACAGAAATCACCAGCTGATTCCAGTCTTCACCAAGAAATGTCCAGCTGATTCCAGTCTTCGCCACAGAAATCAACACCTGATTCTAACCTGCCCTACAGAAATCACCAGCTGATTCCAGTCTTCTCCACCGAAATCACCAGCTGATTCTAGTCTTCACAAAAGAAATCACCAGCAGATTCTATTCATCACCGCAGAAATCACCAGCTGATGCTAGTCTTCACCACAGAAATCATCAGCTGATTCCAGGCTTCACCACATAAATCATCAGCTGCTTCCAGTCTTCACCACACAAATCACCAGCTGATTCCAGTCTTCACTACACAAATCACCAGCTGATGCCAGTCTTCACTACAGAAATCATCAGTTGATTCAAGTCTCCCCAACAGAAACCACCAGCTGATTCCAGTCTTCAACACAGAAATCATCAGCTGATTCCAGTCTTCACCACACAAACCACCAGCTGATTCCATTTTTCACTACAGAAATCACCAGCTGATTCTCGTATACTCCACAGAAATTGCCAGCTGATTCCAGACTTCTCCACAGAAATCATCAGCTGATTCCAGGCTTCACCAAGAAACCTCAAGCTGATTCCAGTCTTCGCCACAGAAATCACCAGCTGATTCCAGTCTTCACGACAGAAATCACCAGCTGATTCCAGTCTTCACCACAGAAATCACCAGCTGATTCCAGTCTTCACCATACAAATCACCAGCTGATTCCCGTCTTCACCACACAAAACACCAGCTGATTCTAGTCTTCACGACACAAATCGCCAGCTGATTCCAGTCTTCAACAGACAAATCACCAGCAGATTCCAATCTTCACCACAGAAACCACCTGCTGATTCCAGTCTTAACCACAGAAATCACCAGCTGATTCTAGTCTTCACCAAAGAAATCACCAGCAGATTCTAGTCATCACCACAGAAATCAACAGCTGATGCTAGTCATCACCACAGAAATCACCAGCTGATTCTAGACTTCACCACAGAAATCAGCAGCTGATTACAGGTTTCTCCGAAGAAATCACCAGCTAATTCCAGGTTTCGCCACAGAAATCATCAGCTGATTCTAATCATCACCACAGAAATCATCAGCTGATTCTAATCATCACCACAGAAATCACCAGCTAATTCTAATCTTCACCACAGAAATCACCAGCTGATTCTAATCATCACCCCAGAAATCATCAGCGGATTCCAGGCTTCACCACAGAAATCACCAGCTGATTCCAGTCTTCACCACAGAAATCACCAGCTGAATCCAGTCTTCACTACAGAAATCACCAGCTGATTCCAGACTTCACCATAGAAATCATCAGCTGATTCCTGTCTTCACTACAGAAATCACTCGCTGATTCTAGTCTTCACCACAGAAATCATCAGCTGATTCTAATCTTCACCACAGAAATCACCAGCTGATTCTATTCATCACCACAGAAATCATCAGCTGTTTCCAGTCTTCACCACAGAAATCATCAGCTGATTCCAGGCTTCACCACATAAATCACCAGCTGCTTCCAGTCTTCACCACACAAATCACCAGCTGATTCCAGTCATCACTACACAAATCACCAGCTGATGCAAGTCTTCACTACAGAAATCACCAACTGATTCCAGTCCTCACCATTGAAATCATCAGCTGATTCCAATTTTCACCACAAATATCACCAGCTGATTCTCGTATACTCCACAGAAATTGCCAGCTGATTACATTCTTCACCACAGAAATCACCAGCTGATTCCAGTCTTCACCAAGAAATGTCCAGCTGATTCCAGTCTTCGCCACAGAAATCAACACCTGATTCTAACCTGCCCTACAAAAATCACCAGCTGATTCCAGTCTTCTCCACCGAAATCACCAGCTGATTCTAGTCTTCACAAAAGAAATCACCAGCAGATTCTATTCATCACCGCAGAAATCACCAGCTGATGCTAGTCTTCACCACAGAAATCAGCAGCTGATTCCAGGTTTCACCAAAAAAATCACCAGCTAATTCCAGGTTTCACCACAGAAATCATCAGCTGATTCTAATCATTGCCACATAAATCACCAGCTGTTTCCAGTCCTCACCATAGAAATCATCAGCTGATTCCAGTCTTCACCACACAAATCACCAGCTGATTCCAGTCTTCACTACAGAAATCACCAGCTGATTCCAGTCTTCACCACAGAAATCATCAGCTGATTCTAATCTTCACCACAGAAATCACGAGCTGATTCTAATCATCACCACAGAAATCACAAGCTGATTACAGTCTTCACCACAGAAATCAACAGCTGATACCAGGCTTCACCACAAAAATCACCAGCTGAATCCAGTCTCCCCCACATAAATCACCAGCTGATTCTAATCACCCCACAGAAATCACCAGCTGATTCCAGTATTCACCACAGGAATCACCAGCTGATTCCAGTCTTCAATACAGAAATCACCAGTGATTCTAATCAACACAGAAATCAGCAGCTGATTCCAGTCTTCACCACACTAATCACCAGCTGATTCCATTCTTCACCACAGAAGACACCAACGGATTCTAATCTCCCCCCACAGAAATCAGCAGCTGATTCCAGTCATCACCACAAAAATCAGCAGCTGATTCCAGTCTCCCCCACAAAAATCATCAGCTGATTCAAGTCTCCCCAACAGAAACCACCAGCTGATTCCAGTCATCAACACAGAATTCATCAGCTGATTACAGTCTTCACCACACAAACCACCAGCTGATTCCAGTTTTCACTACAGAAATCACCAGCTGATTCTCGTATACTCCACAGAAATCATCAGCTGATTCCAGGCTTTAAAAAGAAACCTCAAGCTGATTCCAGTCTTCACCACAGAAATCACCAACTGATTCCAGTCTTCACTACAGAAATCACCAGCTGATTCCAGTCTTCACCACAGAAATCACCAGCTGATTCCAGTCTTCACCATACAAATCACCAGCTGATTCCCGTCTTCATCACACAAAACACCAGCTGATTCTAGTCTTCATCACACAAATCACCAGCTGATACCAGTCTTCAACAGACAAATCACCAGCAGATTCCAGTCTTCACCACAGAAACCACCAGCAGATTCCAGTCTTAACCACAGAAATCACCAGCTGATTCTAGTCTTCACCAAAGAAAACACCAGCAGATTCTAGTCATCACCACAGAAGTCCCCAGCTGATTCTAGTCTTCACCACAGAAATCAGCAGCTGATTACAGGTTTCTCTGAAGAAATCACCAGCAAATTCCAGGTTTTACAACAGAAATCATCAGCTGATTCTAGCCTTCACCACAGAAATCACCAGCTGATTCTAATCATCACCATAGAAATCACCAGCTGATTACAGTCTTCACCACAGAAATCATCAGCTGATTCCAGGCTTCACCACAGAAATCATCAGCTGATTCCAGTCTTCACCACACAAATCACCAGCTGATTCCAGTCTTCACCACAGAAATCAGCAGCTGATTCCAGTCTTCACCACACAAATCACCAGCTGTTTCCAGTCTTCACCACAGAAATCAGCAGCTGATTCCAGTCTTCACCACAGAAATCATCAGCTGATTCCAGGCTTCACCACAGAAATCACCAGCTATTTCCAGTCTTCACCACAGAAATCACCAGCTGATGCTAGTCATCACCACAGAAATCACCAGCTGATTCTAGCCTTCACCACAGAAATCAGCAGCTGATTACAGGTTTCTCTGAAGAAGTCACCAGCTAATTCCAGGTTTCACCACAGATATCATCAGCTGATTCTAATCTTCACCACAGAAATCACCAGCTGATTCTAATAATCACCACAGAAATCACAAGCTGATTCTAATCTTCACCACAGAAATCACCAGCTGATTCTAATCATCACCACAGAAATCACCAGCTGATTCCAGTCTTCACCCCAGAAATCATCAGCGGATTCCAGGCTTCACCACAGATATCATCAGCTGATTCCAGTCTTCACCACAGAAATCACCAGCTGATTCCAGTCTTCACCACAGAAATCATCAGCTGATTCCAGTCTTCACCACACAAACCACCAGATGATTCCAGTTTTCACTACAGAAATCACCAGCTGATTCTCGTATACTCCACAGAAATTGCCAGCTGATTCCAGACTTCTCCACAGAAATCATCAGCTGATTCCAGGCTTCACCAAGAAACCTCAAGCTGATTCCAGTCTTCGCCACAGAAATCATCAGCTGATTCCAGTCTTCACCACAGAAATCACCAGCTGATTCCAGTCTTCACTACAGAAATCACCAGCTGATTCCAGTCTTCACCATAGAAATCATCAGCTGATTACTGTCTTCACTACAGAAATCACCAGCTGATTCCAGTCTTCACCACAGAAACCATCAGCTGATTCCAGGCTTCACCACACAAACCACCAGCTGATTCCAGTTTTCACTACAGAAATCATCAGTTGATTCAAGTCTCCCCAACAGAAACCACCAGCTGATTCCAGTCTTCAACACAGAAATCATCAGCTGCTTCCAGTCTTCACCACACAAACCACCAGCTGATTCCAGTTTTCACTACAGAAATCACCAGCTGATTCTCGTATACTCCACAGAAATTGCCAGCTGATTCCAGACTTCTCCACAGAAATCATCAGCTGATTCCAGGCTTCACCAAGAAACCTCAAGCTGATTCCAGTCTTCGCCACAGAAATCACCAGCTGATTCCAGTCTTCATGACAGAAATCAACAGCTGATTCCAGTCTTCACCACAGAAATCACCAGCTGATTCCAGTCTTCACCATACAAATCACCAGCTGATTCCCATCTTCACCACACAAAACACCAGCTGATTCTAGTCTTCACGACACAAATCACCAGCTGATTCCAGTCTTCAACAGACAAATCACCAGCAGATTCCAATCTTCACCACAGAAACCACCTGCTGATTCCAGTCTTAACCACAGAAATCACCAGCTGATTCTAGTCTTCACCAAAGAAATCACCAGCAGATTCTAGTCATCACCACAGAAATCAACAGCTGATGCTAGTCATCACCACAGAAATCACCAGCTGATTCTAGACTTCACCACAGAAATCAGCCGCTGATTACAGGTTTCTCCGAAGAAATCACCAGCTAATTCCAGGTTTCGCCACAGAAATCATCAGCTGATTCTAATCTTCACCACAGAAATCATCAGCTGATTCTAATCATCACCACAGAAATCACCAGCTAATTCTAATCTTCACCACAGAAATCACCAGCTGATTCTAATCATCACCACATAAATCACCAGCTGATTCCAGTCTTCACCCCAGAAATCATCAGCGGATTCCAGTCTTCACCATAGAAATCATCAGCTGATTCCTGTCTTCACTACAGAAATCACTAGCTGATTCTAGTCTTCACCACAGAAATCATCAGCTGATTCTAATCTTCACCACAGAAATCACCAGCTGATTCTATTGATCACCACAGAAATCATCAGCTGTTTCCAGTCTTCACCACGGAAATCATCAGCTGATTCCAGGCTTCACCACATAAATCACCAGCTGCTTCCAGTCTTCACCACACAAATCACCAGCTGATTCCAGTCATCACTACACAAATCACCAGCTGATGCCAGTCTTCACTACAGAAATCACCAACTGATTCCAGTCCTCACCATTGAAATCATCAGCTGATTCCAATTTTCACCACAAATATCACCAGCTGATTCTCGTATACTCCACAGAAATTGCCAGCTGATTACATTCTTCACCACAGAAATCACCAGCTGATTCCAGTCTTCACCAAGAAATGTCCAGCTGATTCCAGTCTTCGCCACAGAAATCACCAGCTGATTCTAATCTGCCCCACAGAAATCACCAGCTGATTCCAGTCTTCTCCACCAAAATCACCAGCTGATTCTAGTCTTCACAAAAGAAATCACCAGCAGATTCTATTCATCACCGCAGAAATCACCAGCTGATGCTAGTCATCACCACAGAAATCACCAGCTGATTCTAGTCTTCACCACAGAAATCAGCAGCTGATTCCAGGTTTCACCAAAAAAATGACCAGCTAATTCCAGGTTTCACCACAGAAATCATCAGCTGATTCTAATCATTGCCACATAAATCACCAGCTGTTTCCAGTCTTCACCATAGAAATCATCAGCTGATTCCAGTCTTCGCCACACAAATCACCAGCTGATTCCAGTCTTCACTACAGAAATCACCAGCTGATTCCAGTCTTCACCACAGAAATCACCAGCTGATTCTAATCTTCACCACAGAAATCACGAGCTGCTTCTAATCATCACCACAGAAATCACAAGCTGATTCCAGTCGTCACCACAGAAATCATCAGCTGATACCAGGCTTCACCACAGAAATCACCAGCTGAATCCAGTCTCCCCCACATAAATCACCAGCTGATTCTAATCACCCCACAGAAATCACCAGCTTATTCCAGTATTCACCACAGGAATCACCAGCTGATTCCAGTCTTCAATACAGAAATCACCAGTGATTCTAATCAACACAGAAATCAGCAGCTGATTCCAGTCTTCGCCACACTAATCACCAGCTGATTCCATTCTTCACCACAGAAGACACCAACGGATTCTAATCTCCCCCCACAGAAATCAGCAGCTGATTCCAGTCATCACCACAAAAATCATCAGCTGATTCAATTCTCCCCAACAGAAACCACCAGCTGATTCCAGTCATCAACACAGAATTCATCAGCTGATTACAGTCTTCACCACACAAACCACCAGCTGATTCCAGTTTTCACTACAGATATCACCAGCTGATTCTCGTATACTCCACAGAAATTGCCAGCTGATTCCAGACTTCACCACAGAAATCATCAGCTGATTCCAGGCTTTAAAAAGAAACCTCAAGCTGATTCCAGTCTTCGCCACAGAAATCACCAGCTGATTCCAGTCTTCACTACAGAAATCACCAGCTGATTCCAGTCTTCACCACAGAAATCACCAGCTGATTCCAGTCTTCACCATACAAATCACCAGCTGATTCCCATCTTCACCACACAAAACACCAGCTGATTCTAGTCTTCATCACACAAATCACCAGCTGATACCAGTCTTCAACAGACAAATCACCAGCAGATTCCAGTCTTCACCACAGAAACCACCAGCTGATTCCAGTCTCAACCACAGAAATCACCAGCTGATTCTAGACTTCACCAAAGAAAACACCAGCAGATTCTAGTCATCACCACAGAAGTCACCAGCTGATTCTAGTCTTCCCCACAGAAATCAGCAGCTGATTACAGGTTTCTCTGAAGAAATCACCAGCAAATTCCAGGTTTCACCACAGAAATCATCAGCTGATTCTAGCCTTCACCACAGAAATCACCAGCTGATTCTAATCATCACCATAGAAATCACCAGCTGATTACAGACTTCACCACAGAAATCATCAGCTGATTCCAGGCTTCACCACAGAAATCATCAGCTGATTCCAGTCTTCACCACACAAATCACCAGCTGATTCCAGTCTTCACCACAGAAATCAGCAGCTGATTCCAGTCTTCACCACACAAATCACCAGCTGATTCCAGTCTTCACCACAGAAGTCAGCAGCTGATTCCAGTCTTCACCACAGAAATCATCAGCTGATTCCAGGCTTCACCACAGAAATCACCAGCTGGTTCCAGTCTTCACCACAGAAATCACCAGCTGTTGCTAGTCATCACCACAGAAATCACCAGCTGATTCTAGCCTTCACCACAGAAATCAGCAGCTGATTACAGGTTTCTCCGAATAAATCACCAGCTAATTCCAGGTTTCGCCACAGAAATCATCAGCTGATTCTAATCTTCACCACAGAAATCACCAGCTGATTCTAATAACCACCACAGAAATCACAAGCTGATTCTAATCTTCACCACAGAAATCACCAGCTGATTCTAATCATCACCACAGAAATCACCAGCTGATTCCAGTCTTCACCCCAGAAATCATCAGCGGATTCCAGGCTTCACCACAGAAATCATCAGCTGATTCCAGTCTTCACCACAGAAATCACCAGCTGATTCCAGTCTTCACCACAGAAATCATCAGCTGATTCCAGTCTTCACCACACAAACCACCAGCTGATTCCTGTTTTCACTACAGAAATCACCAGCTGATTCTCGTATACTCCACAGAAATTGCCAGCTGATTCCAGACTTCTCCACAGAAATCATCAGCTGATTCCAGGCTTCACCAAGAAACCTCAAGCTGATTCCAGTCATCGCCACAGAAATCACCAGCTGATTCCAGTCTTCACGACAGAAATCACCAGCTGATTCCAGTCTTCACCACAGAAATCACCAGCTGATTCCAGTCTTCACCATACAAATCACCAGCTGATTCCCGTCTTCACCACACAAAACACCAGCTGATTCTGGTCTTCACGACACAAATCACAAGCTGATTCTAGTCTTCAACAGACAAATCACCAGCAGATTCCAATCTTCACCACAGAAACCACCTGCTGATTCCAGTCTTAACCACAGAAATCACCAGCTGATTCTAGTCTTCACCAAAGAAATCACCAGCAGATTCTAGTCAACACCACAGAAATCAACAGCTGATGCTAGTCATCACCACAGAAATCACCAGCTGATTCTAGACTTCACCACAGAAATCAGCAGCTGATTACAGGTTTCTCCGAAGAAATCACCAGCTAATTCCAGGTTTCGCCACAGAAATCATCAGCTGATTCTAATCTTCACCACAGAAATCATCAGCTGATTCTAATCATCACCACAGAAATCACCAGCTGATTCTAATCTTCACCACAGAAATCACCAGCTGATTCTAATCATCACCACAGAAATCACCAGCTGATTCCAGTCTTCACCCCAGAAATCATCAGCGGATTCCAGGCTTCACCACAGGAATCATCAGCTGATTCCAGTCTTCACCACAGAAATCACCAGCTGAATCCAGTCTTCACTACAGAAATCACCAGCTGATTCCAGTCTTCACCATAGAAATCATCAGCTGATTCCTGTCTTCACTACAGAAATCATCAGCTGATTCCAGTCTTCAACAGGCAAATCACCAGCAGATTCAAATCATCACCACAGAAATCACCAGCTAAATTTAATCTTCACCATAGAAATCTCCAGCTGATTGAAATCTTCACCACACAAATCACCAGCAGATTGTAGTCTTCACCACACAAATCAGCAGCTGATTCAAAGTTTCACCACAAAAATCACCAGATGATTCCAGGCTTCATCACAGAAATCATCAGCTGATTCCAGTCATCACTACACAAACCACCAGCTGCTTCCAGTCTTCACTACAGAAATAACTAGCTGATTCTCATATACTCCACAGAAATTGCCAGCTGATTCCAGCCTTCACTACAGAAATCATCAGCTGATTCCAGGCTTCACTACAGAAATCAGCAGCTGATTCCAGTCTTCACCACAGAAATCAGCAGCTGATTCCAGTCTTCACCACATTAATCACAGCTCGTTCTAGTCTTCCCCACAGAAATCACCAGCTGATCCTAATCTTCAGCACTGAAATCACCAGCTGATTCTTGTCTCACCCACATAAATCACCAGCTGATTGCAGTCAATAGCCACAGAAATCACCAGCTGATTCCAGTCTCCCCCACAGAAATCTCCGGCTGATTCCAGTCATCACCACAGAAATCACCAACTGATTCCAGTCTCCCCCACACAAAACATCAGTTGATTCTAATCATCAGCACAGAAAACACCAGCTGTTTCTAATCATCATCACAGAAATCATCAGCTGATTCCAGTCTTCCTTACACTAATCACCAGCTGATTCTCATTTCCCCCACAAAAGTCACCAGCTGTTGCCAGTTATCTCCACAGAAATCACCAGCTGATTCCAGTCTTCACGACACAAATCACCAGCTGATTCCAGTCTTCACCAAGAAATCTCCAGCTCATTCCAGTATTCACCACAGAAAGCATCAGCTGATTCTATTCTTCACCACAGAAACCACCAGCTGATTCTAGTCTCCCCCACAGGAATCAACAGCTGATTCCAGTCTCCCCCACATAAATCACCAGCTGATTCTAATCACCCCACAGAAATCACCAGCTGATTCCAGTATTCACCACAGGAATCACCAGCTGATTCCAGTCTTCAATACAGAAATCACCAGTGATTCTAATCAACACAGAAATCAGCAGCTGATTCCAGTCTTCGCCACACTAATCACCAGCTGCTTCCAGTCTTCACCACAGAAATCACCAGCTGATTCCATTCTTCACCACAGAAGACACCAACGGATTCTAATCTCCCCCACACAAATCAGCAGCTGATTCCAGTCATCAGCACAAAAATCACCAGCTGATTCCAGTCTCCCCCACAAAAACCATCAGCTGATTCAAGTCTACCCAACCGAAACCACCAGCTGATTCCAGTCTTCACCACAGAAATCATCAGCTGATTCCAGTCTTCACCACACAAAGCACCAGCTGATTCCAGTTTTCACTACAGAAATCACCAGCTGATTCTCGTATACGCCACAGAAATTGCCAGCTGATTCCAAACTTCGCCACAGAAATCACCAGCTGATTCCAGTCTTCACTACAGAAATCACCAGCTGATTCCAGCCTTCACCACAGAAATCACCAGCTGATTCCAGTCTTCACCATACAAATCACCAGCTGATTCACGTCTTCACCACACAAAACACCAGCTGATTCTAGTCTTCACCACACAAATCACCAGCTGCTACCAGTCTTCAACAGACAAATCACCAGCAGATTCCAGTCTTCTCCACAGAAACCACCAGCTGATTCCAGTCTTAACCACAGAAATCACCAGCAGATTCTAGTCATCACCAAAGAAATCACCAGCAGATTCTAGTCATCACCACAGAAATCACCAGCTGATGCTAGTCATCACCACAGAAATCACCAGCTGATTCTAGTCTTCACCACAGAAATCAGCAGCTGATTACAGGTTTCTCTGAAGAAATCACCAGCTAATTCCAGGTTTCGCCACAGAAATCATCAGCTGATTCTAATCTTCACCACAGATATCACCAGCTGATTCTAATCATCACCATAGAAATCACCAGCTGATTCCAGTCTTCCCCACAGAAATCATCAGCTGATTCCAGGCTTCACCACAGAAATCATCAGCTGATTCCAGTCTTCACCACGCAAATCATCAGCTGATTCCAGTCGTCACCACACAAATCACCAGCTGATTCCCATCGTCAGCACACAAAACACCAGCTGATTCTAGTCTTCACCACACAAATCACCAACTGATACCAGTCTTCAACACAAAAATCACCAGCTGATTCCAGTCTTCACCACAGAAACCACCAGCTGATTCCAGTCTTCTCCACAGAAATCACCAGCTGATTCTAGAGTTCACCAAAGAAATTACCAGCAGATTCTAGTCATCACCACAGAAATCACCAGCTGATGCTAGTCATCACCACAGAAATCACCAGCTGATTCTAGTCTTCATCACAGAAATCAGCAGCTGATTACAGGTTTCACCAAAGAAATCACCAGCTAATTCCAGGTTTCACCACAGAAATCATCAGCTGATTCTAATCTTCACCACAGAAATCACCAGCTGATTCAAATCATCACCACAGAAATCACCAGCTGATTCCAGACTTCACCACAGAAATCATCAGCTGATTCCAGGCTTCACCACAGAAATCATCAGCTGATTCTAGTCTTCACCACACAAATCACCAGCTGATTCCAATCTTCACTACAGAAGTCACCAGCTGACTCCAGTCTTCACCATAGAAATCACCAGCTGATTCCAGTCTTAACCACATTAATCACAGCTCGTTCTAGTCTTCACCACAGAAATCACCAGCTGATTCTAATCTTCAGCACTGAAATCACCAGCTGATTCTAGTCTCACCCACAGAAATCACCAGCTGATTCCAGTCAATAGCCACAGAAATCACCAGCTGATTCTAGTCTCCCCCACAGAAATCTCCGGCTGATTCCAGTCATCACCACGGAAATCACCAACTGATTCCAGTCTTCCCCACACAAAACACCAGCTGATTCTAATCATCAGCACAGAAACACCAGCTGATTCTAATCATCACCACAGAAATCACAAGCTGATTCCAGTCTTCCTTACACTAATCACCAGCTGATTCTCGTTTCCCCCACAAAAGTCACCAGCTGTTGCCAGTTATCTCCACAGAAATCACCAGCTGATTCCAGTCTTCACCACACAAATCACCAGCTGATTCCAGTCTTCACCAAGAAATCTCCAGCTCATTCCAGTCTTCACCACTGAAAGCATCAGCTGATTCTATTCTTCACCACAGAAACCATCAGCTGATTCTAGTCTCCCCCACAGGAATCAACAGCTGATTCCAGTCTCCCCCACATAAATCACCAGCTGATTCTAATCACCCCACAGAAATCACCATCTGATTCCAGTATTCACCAGAGAAATCACCAGCTGATTCCAGTCTTCAATACAGAAATCACCAGTGATTCTAATCAACACAGAAATCAGCAGCTGATTCCAGTCTACGCCACACTAATCACCAGCTGGTTCTATTCTTCACCACAGAAATCACCAGCTGATTCCATTCTTCACCACAGAAGATACCAACGGATTCTAATCTCCCCCACAGAAATCAGCAGCTGATTCCAGTCATCAGCACAAAAATCACCAGCTGATTCCAGTCTCCCCCACAAAAAGCATCAGCTGATTCAAGTCTCCCCAACAGAAACCACCAGCTGATTCCAGTCTTCACCACAGAAATCATCAGCTGATTCCAGTGTTCACCACACAAAGCACCAGCTGATTCCAGTTTTCACTACAGAAATCACCAGCTGATTCTCGTATGCTCCACAGAAATTGCCAGCTGATTCCAGACTTCACCACAGAAATCATCAGCTGATTCCAGGCTTCACCAAGAAACCTCAAGCTGATTCCAGTCTTTGCCACAGAAATCACCAGCTGATTCCAGTCTTCACTACAGAAATCACCAGCTGATTCCAGTCTTCACCACAGAAATCACCAGCTGATTCCAGTCTTCACCAAGAAATCTCCAGCTCATTCCAGTCTTCACCACTGAAAGCATCAGCTGATTCTATTCTTCACCACAGAAAGCATCAGCTGATTCTAGTCTCCCCCACAGGAATCAACAGCTGATTCCAGTCTCCCCCACATCAATCACCAGCTGATTCTAATCACCCCACAGAAATCACCAGCTGATTCCAGTATTCACCAGAGAAATCACCAGCTGATTCCAGTCTTCAATACAGAAATCACCAGTGATTCTAATCAACACAGAAATCAGCAGCTGATTCCAGTCTTCGCCACACTAATCACCAGCTGGTTCTATTCTTCACCACAGAAATCACCAGCTGATTCCATTCTTCACCACAGAAGACACCAACGGATTCTAATCTCCCCCACAGAAATCAGCAGCTGATTCCAGTCATCAGCACAAAAATCACCAGCTGATTCCAGTCTCCCCCACAAAAACCATCAGCTGATTCAAGTCTCCCCAACAGAAACCACCAGCTGATTCCAGTCTTCACCACAGAAATCATCATCTGATTCCAGTCTTCACCACACAAACCACCAGCTGATTCCAGTTTTCACTACAGAAATCACCAGCTGATTCTCGTATACTCCACAGAAATTGCCAGCTGATTCCAGACTTCACCACAGAAATCATCAGCTGATTCCAGGCTTCACCAAGAAACCTCAAGCTGATTCCAGTCTTCGCCACAGAAATCACCAGCTGATTCCAGTCTTCACTACAGAAATCACCAGCTTATTCCAGCCTTCACCACAGAAATCACCAGCTGATTCCAGTCTTCACCATACAAATCACCAGCTGATTCACGTCTTCACCAGACAAAACACCAGCTGATTCTAGTCTTCACCACACAAATCACCAACTGATACCAGTCTTCAACACAAAAATCACCAGCTGATTCCAGTCTTCACCACAGAAACCACCAGCTGATTCCAGTCTTCTCCACAGAAATCACCAGCTGATTCTAGAGTTCACCAAAGAAATTACCAGCAGATTCTAGTCATCACCACAGAAATCACCAGCTGATGCTAGTCATCACCACAGAAATCACCAGCTGATTCTAGTCTTCATCACAGAAATGAGCAGCTGATTACAGGTTTCACCAAAGAAATCACCAGCTAATTCCAGGTTTCACCACAGAAATCATCAGCTGATTCTAATCTTCACCACAGAAATCACCAGCTGATTCAAATCATCACCACAGAAATCACCAGCTGATTCCAGACTTCACCACAGAAATCATCAGCTGATTCCAGGCTTCACCACAGAAATCATCAGCTGATTCTAGTCTTCACCACACAAATCACCAGCTGATTCCAATCTTCACTACAGAAGTCACCAGCTGACTCCAGTCTTCACCATAGAAATCACCAGCTGATTCCAGTCTTAACCACATTAATCACAGCTCGTTCTAGTCTTCACCACAGAAATCACCAGCTGATTCTAATCTTCAGCACTGAAATCACCAGCTGATTCTAGTCTCACCCACAGAAATCACCAGCTGATTCCAGTCAATAGCCACAGAAATCACCAGCTGATTCTAGTCTCTCCCACAGAAATCTCCGGCTGATTCCAGTCATCACCACGGAAATCACCAACTGATTCCAGTCTTCCCCACACAAAACACCAGCTGATTCTAATCATCAGCACAGAAACACCAGCTGATTCTAATCATCACCACAGAAATCACAAGCTGATTCCAGTCTTCCTTACACTAATCACCAGCTGATTCTCGTTTCCCCCACAAAAGTCACCAGCTGTTGCCAGTTATCTCCACAGAAATCACCAGCTGATTCCAGTCTTCACCACACAAATCACCAGCTGATTCCAGTCTTCACCAAGAAATCTCCAGCTCATTCCAGTCTTCACCACTGAAAGCATCAGCTGATTCTATTCTTCACCACAGAAACCATCAGCTGATTCTAGTCTCCCCCACAGGAATCAACAGCTGATTCCAGTCTCCCCCACATAAATCACCAGCTGATTCTAATCACCCCACAGAAATCACCATCTGATTCCAGTATTCACCAGAGAAATCACCAGCTGATTCCAGTCTTCAATACAGAAATCACCAGTGATTCTAATCAACACAGAAATCAGCAGCTGATTCCAGTCTACGCCACACTAATCACCAGCTGGTTCTATTCTTCACCACAGAAATCACCAGCTGATTCCATTCTTCACCACAGAAGATACCAACGGATTCTAATCTCCCCCACAGAAATCAGCAGCTGATTCCAGTCATCAGCACAAAAATCACCAGCTGATTCCAGTCTCCCCCACAAAAAGCATCAGCTGATTCAAGTCTCCCCAACAGAAACCACCAGCTGATTCCAGTCTTCACCACAGAAATCATCAGCTGATTCCAGTGTTCACCACACAAAGCACCAGCTGATTCCAGTTTTCACTACAGAAATCACCAGCTGATTCTCGTATGCTCCACAGAAATTGCCAGCTGATTCCAGACTTCACCACAGAAATCATCAGCTGATTCCAGGCTTCACCAAGAAACCTCAAGCTGATTCCAGTCTTTGCCACAGAAATCACCAGCTGATTCCAGTCTTCACTACAGAAATCACCAGCTGATTCCAGTCTTCACCACAGAAATCACCAGCTGATTCCAGTCTTCACCAAGAAATCTCCAGCTCATTCCAGTCTTCACCACTGAAAGCATCAGCTGATTCTATTCTTCACCACAGAAAGCATCAGCTGATTCTAGTCTCCCCCACAGGAATCAACAGCTGATTCCAGTCTCCCCCACATCAATCACCAGCTGATTCTAATCACCCAACAGAAATCACCAGCTGATTCCAGTATTCACCAGAGAAATCACCAGCTGATTCCAGTCTTCAATACAGAAATCACCAGTGATTCTAATCAACACAGAAATCAGCAGCTGATTCCAGTCTTCGCCACACTAATCACCAGCTGGTTCTATTCTTCACCACAGAAATCACCAGCTGATTCCATTCTTCACCACAGAAGACACCAACGGATTCTAATCTCCCCCACAGAAATCAGCAGCTGATTCCAGTCATCAGCACAAAAATCACCAGCTGATTCCAGTCTCCCCCACAAAAACCATCAGCTGATTCAAGTCTCCCCAACAGAAACCACCAGCTGATTCCAGTCTTCACCACAGAAATCATCATCTGATTCCAGTCTTCACCACACAAACCACCAGCTGATTCCAGTTTTCACTACAGAAATCACCAGCTGATTCTCGTATACTCCACAGAAATTGCCAGCTGATTCCAGACTTCACCACAGAAATCATCAGCTGATTCCAGGCTTCACCAAGAAACCTCAAGCTGATTCCAGTCTTCGCCACAGAAATCACCAGCTGATTCCAGTCTTCACTACAGAAATCACCAGCTTATTCCAGCCTTCACCACAGAAATCACCAGCTGATTCCAGTCTTCACCATACAAATCACCAGCTGATTCACGTCTTCACCACACAAAACACCAGCTGATTCTAGTCTTCACCACACAAATCACCAGCTGCTACCAGTCTTCAACAGACAAATCACCAGCAGATTCCAGTCTTCTCCACAGAAACCACCAGCTGATTCCAGTCTTAACCACAGAAATCACCAGCAGATTCTAGTCATCACCAAAGAAATCACCAGCAGATTCTAGTCATCACCACAGAAATCACCAGCTCATGCTAGTCATCACCACAGAAATCACCAGCTGATTCTAGTCTACACCACAGAAATCAGCAGCTGATTACAGGTTTCTCTGAAGAAATCACCAGCTAATTCCAGGTTTCGCCACAGAAATCATCAGCTGATTCTAATCTTCACCACAGATATCACCAGCTGATTCTAATCATCACCATAGAAATCACCAGCTGATTCCAGTCTTCACCACAGAAATCATCAGCTGATTCCAGGCTTCATCACAGAAATCATCAGCTGATTCCAGTCTTCACCACGCAAATCACCAGCTGATTCCATTCGTCACCACACAAATCACCAGCTGATTCCCATCATCAGCACACAAAAGACCAGCTGATTCTAGTCTTCACCACACAAATCACCAACTGATACCAGTCTTCAACACAAAAATCACCAGCTGATTCCAGTCTTCACCACAGAAACCACCAGCTGATTCCAGTCTTCTCCACAGAAATCACCAGCTGATTCTAGAGTTCACCAAAGAAATTACCAGCAGATTCTAGTCATCACCACAGAAATCACCAGCTGATGCTAGTCATCACCACAGAAATCACCAGCTGATTCTAGTCTTCATCACAGAAATCAGCAGCTGATTACAGGTTTCACCAAAGAAATCACCAGCTAATTCCAGGTTTCACCACAGAAATCATCAGCTGATTCTAATCTTCACCACAGAAATCACCAGCTGATTCAAATCATCACCACAGAAATCACCAGCTGATTCCAGACTTCACCACAGAAATCATCAGCTGATTCCAGGCTTCACCACAGAAATCATCAGCTGATTCTAGTCTTCACCACACAAATCACCAGCTGATTCCAATCTTCACTACAGAAGTCACCAGCTGACTCCCGTCTTCACCATAGAAATCACCAGCTGATTCCAGTCTTAACCACATTAATCACAGCTCGTTCTAGTCTTCACCACAGAAATCACCAGCTGATTCTAATCTTCAGCACTGAAATCACCAGCTGATTCTAGTCTCACCCACAGAAATCACCAGCTGATTCCAGTCAATAGCCACAGAAATCACCAGCTGATTCTAGTCTCCCCCACAGAAATCTCCGGCTGATTCCAGTCATCACCACGGAAATCACCAACTGATTCCAGTCTTCCCCACACAAAACACCAGCTGATTCTAATCATCAGCACAGAAACACCAGCTGATTCTAATCATCACCACAGAAATCACCAGCTGATTCCAGTCTTCCTTACACTAATCACCAGCTGATTCTCGTTTCCCCCACAAAAGTCACCAGCTGTTGCCAGTTATCTCCACAGAAATCACCAGCTGATTCCAGTCTTCACCACACAAATCACCAGCTGATTCCAGTCTTCACCAAGAAATCTCCAGCTCATTCCAGTCTTCACCACTGAAAGCATCAGCTGATTCTATTCTTCACCACAGAAACCATCAGCTGATTCTAGTCTCCCCCACAGGAATCAACAGCTGATTCCAGTCTCCCCCACATAAATCACCAGCTGATTCTAATCACCCCACAGAAATCACCATCTGATTCCAGTATTCACCAGAGAAATCACCAGCTGATTCCAGTCTTCAATACAGAAATCACCAGTGATTCTAATCAACACAGAAATCAGCAGCTGATTCCAGTCTACGCCACACTAATCACCAGCTGGTTCTATTCTTCACCACAGAAATCACCAGCTGATTCCATTCTTCACCACAGAAGACACCAACGGATTCTAATCTCCCCCACAGAAATCAGCAGCTGATTCCATTCATCACCACAAAAATCACCAGCTGATTCCAGTCACCCCCACAAAAATCATCAGCTGATTCAATTCTCCCCAACAGAAATCACCAGCTGATTCCAGTCTTCACCACAGAAATCATCAGCTGATTCCAGTCTTCACCATGCAAACCACCAGCTGATTCCAGTTTTCACTACAGAAATCACCAGCTGATTCTCGTATGCTCCACAGAAATTGCCAGCTGATTCCAGACTTCACCACAGAAATCACCAGCTGATTCCAGGCTTCACCAAGAAACCTCAAGCTGATTCCAGTCTTCACCACAGAAATCACCAGCTGATTCCAGTCTTCACTACAGAAATCACCAGCTGATTCCAGTCTTCACCACAGAAATCACCAGCTGATTCCAGTCTTCACCAAGAAATCTCCAGCTCATTCCAGTCTTCACCACTGAAAGCATCAGCTGATTCTATTCTTCACCAAAGAAACCATCAGCTGATTCTAGTCTCCCCCACAGGAATCAACAGCTGATTCCAGTCTCCCCCACATAAATCACCAGCTGATTCTAATCACCCCACAGAAATCACCAGCTGATTCCAGTATTCACCACAGGAATCACCAGCTGATTCCAGTCTTCAATACAGAAATCACCAGTGATTCTAATCAACACAGAAATCAGCAGCTGATTCCAGTCTTCGCCACACTAATCACCAGCTGCTTCCAGTCTTCACCACAGAAATCACCAGCTGATTCCATTCTTCACCACAGAAGACACCAACGGATTCTAATCTCCCCCACAGAAATCAGCAGCTGATTCCAGTCTCCCCCACAAAAACCATCAGCTGATTCAAGTCTCCCCAACAGAAACCACCAGCTGATTCCAGTCTTCACCACAGAAATCATCAGCTGATTCCAGTCTTCACCACACAAACCACCAGCTGATTCCAGGTTTCACTACAGAAATCACCAGCTGATTCTCGTATACTCCACAGAAATTGCCAGCTGATTCCAGACTTCACCACAGAAATCATCAGCTGATTCCAGGCTTCACCAAGAAACCTCAAGCTGATTCCAGTCTTCGCCACAGAAATCACCAGCTGATTCCAGTCTTCACTACAGAAATCACCAGCTGATTCCAGTCTTCACCACAGAAATCACCAGCTGATTCCAGTCTTCACCATACAAATCACCAGCTGATTCACGTCTTCACCACACAAAACACCAGCTGATTCTAGTCTTCACCACACAAATCACCAGCTGCTACCAGTCTTCAACAGACAAATCACCAGCAGATTCCAGTCTTCTCCACAGAAACCACCAGCTGATTCCAGTCTTAACCACAGAAATCACCAGCAGATTCTAGTCATCACCAAAGAAATCACCAGCAGATTCTAGTCATCACCACAGAAATCACCAGCTGTTGCTAGTCATCACCACAGAAATCACCAGCTGATTCCAATCTTCACCACAGAAATCAGCAGCTGATTACAGGTTTCTCTGAAGAAATCACCAGCTAATTCCAGGTTTCGCCACAGAAATCATCAGCTGATTCTAATCTTCACCACAGATATCACCAGCTGATTCTAATCATCACCATAGAAATCACCAGCTGATTCCAGTCTTCACCACAGAAATCATCAGCTGATTCCAGGCTTCATCACAGAAATCATCAGCTGATTCCAGTCTTCACCACGCAAATCACCAGCTGATTCCAGTCGTCACCACACAAATCACCAGCTGATTCCCATCGTCAGCACACAAAACACCAGCTGATTCTAGTCTTCACCACACAAATCACCAACTGATACCAGTCTTCAACACAAAAATCACCAGCTGATTCCAGTCTTCACCACAGAAACCACCAGCTGATTCCAGTCTTCTCCACAGAAATCACCAGCTGATTCTAGAGTTCACCAAAGAAATTACCAGCAGATTCTAGTCATCACCACAGAAATCACCAGCTGATGCTAGTCATCACCACAGAAATCACCAGCTGATTCTAGTCTTCATCACAGAAATCAGCAGCTGATTACAGGTTTCACCAAAGAAATCACCAGCTAATTCCAGGTTTCACCACAGAAATCATCAGCTGATTCTAATCTTCACCACAGAAATCACCAGCTGATTCAAACCATCACCACAGAAATCACCAGCTGATTCCAGACTTCACCACAGAAATCATCAGCTGATTCCAGGCTTCACCACAGAAATCATCAGCTGATTCTAGTCTTCACCACACAAATCACCAGCTGATTCCAATCTTCACTACAGAAGTCACCAGCTGACTCCAGTCTTCACCATAGAAATCACCAGCTGATTCCAGTCTTAACCACATTAATCACAGCTCGTTCTAGTCTTCACCACAGAAATCACCAGCTGATTCTAATCTTCAGCACTGAAATCACCAGCTGATTCTAGTCTCACCCACAGAAATCACCAGCTGATTCCAGTCAATAGCCACAGAAATCACCAGCTGATTCTAGTCTCCCCCACAGAAACCTCCGGCTGATTCCAGTCATCACCACGGAAATCACCAACTGATTCCAGTCTTCCCCACACAAAACACCAGCTGATTCTAATCATCAGCACAGAAACACCAGCTGATTCTAATCATCACCACAGAAATCACCAGCTGATTCCAGTCTTCCTTACACTAATCACCAGCTGATTCTCGTTTCCCCCACAAAAGTCACCAGCTGTTGCCAGTTATCTCCACAGATATCACCAGCTGATTCCAGTCTTCACCACACAAATCACCAGCTGATTCCAGTCTTCACCAAGAAATCTCCAGCTCATTCCACTCTTCACCACTGAAAGCATCAGCTGATTCTATTCTTCACCACAGAAACCATCAGCTGATTCTAGTCTCCCCCACAGGAATCAACAGCTGATTCCAGTCTTCACCACAGAAATCATCAGCTGATTCCAGTCTTCACCACGCAAACCACCAGCTGATTCCAGTTTTCACTACAGAAATCACCAGCTGATTCTCGTATGCTCCACAGAAATTGCCAGCTGATTCCAGACTTCACCACAGAAATCATCAGCTGATTCCAGGCTTCACCAAGAAACCTCAAGCTGATTCCAGTCTTCGCCACAGAAATCACCAGCCGATTCCAGTCTTCACTACAGAAATCACCAGCTGATTCAGTCTTCACCACAGAAATCACCAGCTGATTCCAGTCTTCACCAAGAAATCTCCAGCTCATTCCAGTCTTCACCACTGAAAGCATCAGCTGATTCTATTCTTCACCACAGAAACCATCAGCTGATTCTAGTCTCCCCCACAGGAATCAACAGCTGATTCCAGTCTCCCCCACATAAATCACCAGCTGATTCTAATCACCCCACAGAAATCACCAGCTGATTCCAGTATTCACCAGAGAAATCACCAGCTGATTCCAGTCTTCAATACAGAAATCACCAGTGATTCCAATCAACACAGAAATCAGCAGCTGATTCCAGTCTTCGCCACACTAATCACCAGCTGGTTCTATTCTTCACCACAGAAATCACCAGCTGATTCCATTCTTCACCACAGAAGACACCAACGGATTCTAATCTCCCCCACAGAAAGCAGCAGCTGATTCCAGTCATCACCACAAAAATCACCAGCTGATTCCAGTCACCCCCACAAAAATCATCAGCTGATTCAAGTCTCCGCAACAGAAATCACCAGCTGATTCCAGTCTTCACCACAGAAATCATCAGCTGATTCCAGTCTTCACCACGCAAACCACCAGCTGATTCCCGTTTTCACTACAGAAATCACCAGCTGATTCTCGTATACTCCACAGAAATTGCCAGCTGATTCCAGACTTCACCACAGAAATCATCAGCTGATTCCAGGCTTCACCAAGAAACCTCAAGCTGATTCCAGTCTTCGCCACAGAAATCACCAGCTGATTCCAGTCTTCACTACAGAAATCACCAGCTGATTCCAGTCTTCACCACAGAAATCACCAGCTGATTCCAGTCTTCACCATACAAATCACCAGCTGATTCCCATCTTCACCACACAAAACACCAGCTGATTCTAGTCTTCATGACACAAATCACCAGCTGATACCAGTCTTCAACAGACAAATCACCAGCAGATTCCAGTCTTCACCACAGAAACCACCAGCTGACTCCAGTCTTAACCACAGAAATCACCAGCTGATTGTAGTCTTCACCAAAGAAATCACCAGCGGATTCTAGTCATCACCACAGAAATCACCAGCTGATGCTAGTCATCACCACAGAAAACACCAGCTGATTCTAGTCTTCACCACAGAAATCAGCAGCTGATTACAGGTTTCTCCGTAGAAATCACCAGCTAATTCCAGGTTTCACCACAGAAATCATCAGCTGATTCTAATCTTCACCACAGAAATCACCAGCTGATTCTAATCATCACCATAGAAATCACCAGCTGATTCCAGTCTTCACCACAGAAATCATCAGCTGATTCCAGGCTTCACCACAGAAATCATCAGCTGATTCTAATCTTCACCACAGAAATCACCAGCTGATTCTAATCATCACCACAGAAATCACCAGCTGATTCCAGTCTTCACCCCAGAAATCATCAGTGGATTCCAGCCTTCACCACAGAAATCATCAGCTGATTCCAGTCTTCACCACAGGAAACACCAGCTGATTCCAGTCTTCACTACAGAAATCACCAGCTGATTCCAGTCTTCACCATAGAAATCATCAGCTGATTCCTGTCTTCACTACAGAAATCACCAGCTGATTCTAGTCTTCACCACAGAAATCCTCAGCTGATTCTAATCTTCACCACAGAAATCACCAGCTCATTCTATTCATCACCACAGAAATCACCAGCTGATTCCAGTCTTCACCACAGAAATCATCAGATGATTCCAGGCTTCACCACATAAATCATCAGCTGCTTCCAGTCTTCACCACACAAATCACCAGCTGATTCCAGTCTTCACTACACAAATCACCAGCCAATGCCAGTCTTCACTACAGAAATCACCAACTGATTCCAGTCCTCACCATTGAAATCATCAGCTGATTCCAGTTTTCACCACAAATATCACCTGCTGATTCTCGTAAACTCCACAGAAATTGCCAGCTGATTACATTCTTCACCACAGAAATCACCAGCTGATTCCAGTCTTCACCAAGAAAAGTCCAGCTGATTCCAGTCTTTGCCACAGAAATCACCAGCTGATTCTAATCTGCCCTACAGAAATCACCAGCTGATTCGAGTCTTCTCCACAGAACTCACCAGCTGATTCTAGTCTTCACAAAAGAAATCACCAGCAGATTCTATTCATCACCGCAGAAATCACCAGTTGATGCTAGTCATCACCACAGAAATCACCAGCTGATTCTAGTCTTCACCACAGAAATCAGCAGCTGATTCCAGGTTTCATCAAAAAAATCACCAGCTAATTCAAGGTTTCACCACAGAAATCATCAGCTGATTCTAATGTTCACCACAGCAATCACCAGCTGATTCTAATCATCACCACAGATATCACCAGCTGTTTCCAGTCTTCACCATAGAAATCATCAGCTGATTCCAATCTTCACCACACAAATCACCAGCTGATTCCAGTCTTCACTACAGAAATCACCAGCTGATTCCAGTCTTCATCACAGAAATCATCAGCTGATTCTAATCTTCACCACAGAAATCACGAGCTGATTCTAATCATCACCACAGAAATCACAAGCTGATTCCAGTCTTCACCACAGAAATCATCAGCTGATTCCAGGCTTCACCACAGAAATCATCAACTGATTCCAGTCTTCACCACAGAAATGACCAGCTGATTCCAGTCTTCACTACAGATATCACCAGCTGATTCCAGTCTTCACTACAGAAATCACCAACTGATTCCAGTCTTCACCATAGAAATCATCAGCTGATTCCAGTTTTCACCACAAATATCACCAGCTGATTCTCGTATACTCCACAGAAATTGCCAGCTGATTACATTCTTCACAACAGAAATCACCAGCTGATTCCAGGCTTCACCACAGAAATCATGAGCTGATTCAGGTCTTCACCACAGAAATCACCAGCTGATTCCAGTCTTCACCATAGAAATCATCAGCTGATTCCAGTTTTCACCACAGAAATCACCAGCTAAATTAAGTCTTCACCACAGAAATCTCCAGCTGCTTGAAATCTTCACCACACAAATCACCAGCAGATTCTAGTCTTCACCACACAGATCAGCAGCTGATTCCAAGTTTCACCACAAAAATCACCAGATGATTCCAGGCTTCATCACAGAAATCATCAGCTGATTCCAGTCTTCAATACAGAAATCACCAATGATTCTAATCAACACAGAAATCAGCAGCTGATTCCAGTCTACGCCACATTAATCACCAGCTGGTTCTATTCTTCACCACAGAAATCACCAGCTGATTCCATTCTTCACCACAGAAGACACCAACGGATTCTAATCTCCCCCACAGAAATCAGCAGCTGATTCCAGTCATCACCACAAAAATCACCAGCTGATTCCAGTCACCCCCACAAAAATCATCAGCTGATTAAATTCTCCCCAACAGAAATCACCAGCTGATTCCAGTCTTCACCACAGAAATCATCAGCTGATTCCAGTCTACACCACGCAAACCACCAGCTGATTCCAGTTTTCACTACAGAAATCACCAGCTGATTCTCTTATGCTCCACAGAAATTGCCAGCTGATTCCAGACTTCACCACAGAAATCATCAGCTGATTCCAGGCTTCACCAAGAAACCTCAAGCTGATTCCAGTCTTCGCCACAGAAATCACCAGCTGATTCCAGTCTTCACTACAGAAATCACCAGCTGATTCCAGTCTTCACCACAGAAATCACCAGCTGATTCCAGTCTTCACCAAGAAATCTCCAGCTCATTCCAGTCTTCACCACTGAAAGCATCAGCTGATTCTATTCTTCACCACAGAAACCATCAGCTGATTCTAGTCTCCCCCACAGGAATCAACAGCTGATTCCAGTCTCCCTCACATAAATCACCAGCTGATTCTAATCACCCCACAGAAATCACCAGCTGCTTCCAGTATTCACCAGAGAAATCACCAGCTGATTCCAGTCTTCAATACAGAAATCACCAGTGATTCTAATCAACACAGAAATCAGCAGCTGATTCCAGTCTTCGCCACACTAATCACCAGCTGGTTCTATTCTTCACCACAGAAATCACCAGCTGATTCCATTCTTCACCACAGAAGACACCAACGGATTCTAATCTCCCCCACAGAAAGCAGCAGCTGATTCCAGTCATCAGCACAAAAATCACCAGCTGATTCCAGTCTCCCCCACAAAAAGCATCAGCTGATTCAAGTCTCCCCAACAGAAATCACCAGCTGATTCCAGTCTTCACCACAGAAATCATCAGCTGATTCCAGTCTTCACCACGCAAACCACCAGCTGATTCCTGTTTTCACTACAGAAATCACCAGCTGATTCTCGTATACTCCACAGAAATTGCCAGCTGATTCCAGACTTCACCACAGAAATCATCAGCTGATTCCAGGCTTCACCAAGAAACCTCAAGCTGATTCCAGTCTTCGCCACAGAAATCACCAGCTGATTCCAGTCTTCACTACAGAAATCACCAGCTGATTCCAGTCATCACCACAGAAATCACCAGCTGATTCCAGTCTTCACCATACAAATCACCAGCTGATTCCCGTCTTCACCACACAAAACACCAGCTGATTCTAGTCTTCATGACACAAATCACCAGCTGATACCAGTCTTCAACAGACAAATCACCAGCTGATTCCAGTCTTCTCCACAGAACTCACCAGCTGATTCTAGTCTTCACAAAAGAAATCACCAGCAGATTCTATTCATCACCGCAGAAATCACCAGTTGATGCTAGTCATCACCACAGAAATCACCAGCTGATTCCAGTCTTCACCACAGAAATCATCAGATGATTCCAGGCTTCACCACATAAATCATCAGCTGCTTCCAGTCTTCACCACACAAATCACCAGCTGATTCCAGTCTTCACTACACAAATCACCAGCCAATGCCAGTCTTCACTACAGAAATCACCAACTGATTCCAGTCCTCACCATTGAAATCATCAGCTGATTCCAGTTTTCACCACAAATATCACCTGCTGATTCTCGTAAACTCCACAGAAATTGCCAGCTGATTACATTCTTCACCACAGAAATCACCAGCTGATTCCAGTCTTCACCAAGAAAAGTCCAGCTGATTCCAGTCTTTGCCACAGAAATCACCAGCTGATTCTAATCTGCCCTACAGAAATCACCAGCTGATTCGAGTCTTCTCCACAGAACTCACCAGCTGATTCTAGTCTTCACAAAAGAAATCACCAGCAGATTCTATTCATCACCGCAGAAATCACCAGTTGATGCTAGTCATCACCACAGAAATCACCAGCTGATTCTAGTCTTCACCACAGAAATCAGCAGCTGATTCCAGGTTTCATCAAAAAAATCACCAGCTAATTCAAGGTTTCACCACAGAAATCATCAGCTGATTCTAATGTTCACCACAGCAATCACCAGCTGATTCTAATAATCACCACAGATATCACCAGCTGTTTCCAGTCTTCACCATAGAAATCATCAGCTGATTCCAATCTTCACCACACAAATCACCAGCTGATTCCAGTCTTCACAACAGAAATCACCAGCTGATTCCAGTCTTCATCACAGAAATCATCAGCTGATTCTAATCTTCACCACAGAAATCACGAGCTGATTCTAATCATCACCACAGAAATCACAAGCTGATTCCAGTCTTCACCACAGAAATCATCAGCTGATTCCAGGCTTCACCACAGAAATCATCAGCTGATTCCAGTCTTCACCACAGAAATGACCAGCTGATTCCAGTCTTCACTACAGATATCACCAGCTGATTCCAGTCTTCACTACAGAAATCACCAACTGATTCCAGTCTTCACCATAGAAATCATCAGCTGATTCCAGTTTTCACCACAAATATCACCAGCTGATTCTCGTATACTCCACAGAAATTGCCAGCTGATTACATTCTTCACAACAGAAATCACCAGCTGATTCCAGGCTTCACCACAGAAATCATGAGCTGATTCAGGTCTTCACCACAGAAATCACCAGCTGATTCCAGTCTTCACCATAGAAATCATCAGCTGATTCCAGTTTTCACCACAGAAATCACCAGCTAAATTAAGTCTTCACCACAGAAATCTCCAGCTGCTTGAAATCTTCACCACACAAATCACCAGCAGATTCTAGTCTTCACCACACAGATCAGCAGCTGATTCCAAGTTTCACCACAAAAATCACCAGATGATTCCAGGCTTCATCACAGAAATCGTCAGCTGATTCCAGTCTTCAATACAGAAATCACCAATGATTCTAATCAACACAGAAATCAGCAGCTGATTCCAGTCTACGCCACATTAATCACCAGCTGGTTCTATTCTTCACCACAGAAATCACCAGCTGATTCCATTCTTCACCACAGAAGACACCAACGGATTCTAATCTCCCCCACAGAAATCAGCAGCTGATTCCAGTCATCACCACAAAAATCACCAGCTGATTCCAGTCACCCCCACAAAAATCTTCAGCTGATTAAATTCTCCCCAACAGAAATCACCAGCTGATTCCAGTCTTCACCACAGAAATCATCAGCTGATTCCAGTCTACACCACGCAAACCACCAGCTGATTCCAGTTTTCACTACAGAAATCACCAGCTGATTCTCTTATGCTCCACAGAAATTGCCAGCTGATTCCAGACTTCACCACAGAAATCATCAGCTGATTCCAGGCTTCACCAAGAAACCTCAAGCTGATTCCAGTCTTCGCCACAGAAATCACCAGCTGATTCCAGTCTTCACTACAGAAATCACCAGCTGGTTCCAGTCTTCACCACAGAAATCACCAGCTGATTCCAGTCTTCACCAAGAAATCTCCAGCTCATTCCAGTCTTCACCACTGAAAGCATCAGCTGATTCTATTCTTCACCACAGAAACCATCAGCTGATTCTAGTCTCCCCCACAGGAATCAACAGCTGATTCCAGTCTCCCCCACATAAATCACCAGCTGATTCTAATCACCCCACAGAAATCACCAGCTGCTTCCAGTATTCACCAGAGAAATCACCAGCTGATTCCAGTCTTCAATACAGAAATCACCAGTGATTCTAATCAACACAGAAATCAGCAGCTGATTCCAGTCTTCGCCACACTAATCACCAGCTGGTTCTATTCTTCACCACAGAAATCACCAGCTGATTCCATTCTTCACCACAGAAGACACCAACGGATTCTAATCTCCCCCACAGAAAGCAGCAGCTGATTCCAGTCATCAGCACAAAAATCACCAGCTGATTCCAGTCTCCCCCACAAAAAGCATCAGCTGATTCAAGTCTCCCCAACAGAAATCACCAGCTGATTCCAGTCTTCACCACAGAAATCATCAGCTGATTCCAGTCTTCACCACGCAAACCACCAGCTGATTCCTGTTTTCACTACAGAAATCACCAGCTGATTCTCGTATACTCCACAGAAATTGCCAGCTGATTCCAGACTTCACCACAGAAATCATCAGCTGATTCCAGGCTTCACCAAGAAACCTCAAGCTGATTCCAGTCTTCGCCACAGAAATCACCAGCTGATTCCAGTCTTCACTACAGAAATCACCAGCTGATTCCAGTCATCACCACAGAAATCACCAGCTGATTCCAGTCTTCACCATACAAATCAGCAGCTGATTCCCGTCTTCACCACACAAAACACCAGCTGATTCTAGTCTTCATGACACAAATCACCAGCTGATACCAGTCTTCAACAGACAAATCACCAGCTGATTCGAGTCTTCTCCACAGAACTCACCAGCTGATTCTAGTCTTCACAAAAGAAATCACCAGCAGATTCTATTCATCACCGCAGAAATCACCAGTTGATGCTAGTCATCACCACAGAAATCACCAGCTGATTCCAGTCTTCACCACAGAAATCATCAGATGATTCCAGGCTTCACCACATAAATCATCAGCTGCTTCCAGTCTTCACCACACAAATCACCAGCTGATTCCAGTCTTCACTACACAAATCACCAGCCAATGCCAGTCTTCACTACAGAAATCACCAACTGATTCCAGTCCTCACCATTGAAATCATCAGCTGATTCCAGTTTTCACCACAAATATCACCTGCTGATTCTCGTAAACTCCACAGAAATTGCCAGCTGATTACATTCTTCACCACAGAAATCACCAGCTGATTCCAGTCTTCACCAAGAAAAGTCCAGCTGATTCCAGTCTTTGCCACAGAAATCACCAGCTGATTCTAATCTGCCCTACAGAAATCACCAGCTGATTCGAGTCTTCTCCACAGAACTCACCAGCTGATTCTAGTCTTCACAAAAGAAATCACCAGCAGATTCTATTCATCACCGCAGAAATCACCAGTTGATGCTAGTCATCACCACAGAAATCACCAGCTGATTCTAGTCTTCACCACAGAAATCAGCAGCTGATTCCAGGTTTCATCAAAAAAATCACCAGCTAATTCAAGGTTTCACCACAGAAATCATCAGCTGATTCTCATGTTCACCACAGCAATCACCAGCTGATTCTAATCATCACCACAGATATCACCAGCTGTTTCCAGTCTTCACCATAGAAATCATCAGCTGATTCCAATCTTCACCACACAAATCACCAGCTGATTCCAGTCTTCACTACAGAAATCACCAGCTGATTCCAGTCTTCATCACAGAAATCATCAGCTGATTCTAATCTTCACCACAGAAATCACGAGCTGATTCTAATCATCACCACAGAAATCACAAGCTGATTCCAGTCTTCACCACAGAAATCATCAGCTGATTCCAGGCTTCACCACAGAAATCATCAGCTGATTCCAGTCTTCACCACAGAAATGACCAGCTGATTCCAGTCTTCACTACAGATATCACCAGCTGATTCCAGTCTTCACTACAGAAATCACCAACTGATTCCAGTCTTCACCATAGAAATCATCAGCTGATTCCAGTTTTCACCACAAATATCACCAGCTGATTCTCGTATACTCCACAGAAATTGCCAGCTGATTACATTCTTCACAACAGAAATCACCAGCTGATTCCAGGCTTCACCACAGAAATCATGAGCTGATTCAGGTCTTCACCACAGAAATCACCAGCTGATTCCAGTCTTCACCATAGAAATCATCAGCTGATTCCAGTTTTCACCACAGAAATCACCAGCTAAATTAAGTCTTCACCACAGAAATCTCCAGCTGCTTGAAATCTTCACCACACAAATCACCAGCAGATTCTAGTCTTCACCACACAGATCAGCAGCTGATTCCAAGTTTCACCACAAAAATCACCAGATGATTCCAGGCTTCATCACAGAAATCATCAGCTGATTCCAGTCTTCAATACAGAAATCACCAATGATTCTAATCAACACAGAAATCAGCAGCTGATTCCAGTCTACGCCACACTAATCACCAGCTGGTTCTATTCTTCACCACAGAAATCACCAGCTGATTCCATTCTTCACCACAGAAGACACCAACGGATTCTAATCTCCCCCACAGAAATCAGCAGCTGATTCCAGTCATCACCACAAAAATCACCAGCTGATTCCAGTCACCCCCACAAAAATCATCAGCTGATTAAATTCTCCCCAACAGAAATCACCAGCTGATTCCAGTCTTCACCACAGAAATCATCAGCTGATTCCAGTCTACACCACGCAAACCACCAGCTGATTCCAGTTTTCACTACAGAAATCACCAGCTGATTCTCTTATGCTCCACAGAAATTGCCAGCTGATTCCAGACTTCACCACAGAAATCATCAGCTGATTCCAGGCTTCACCAAGAAACCTCAAGCTGATTCCAGTCTTCGCCACAGAAATCACCAGCTGATTCCAGTCTTCACTACAGAAATCACCAGCTGATTCCAGTCTTCACCACAGAAATCACCAGCTGATTCCAGTCTTCACCAAGAAATCTCCAGCTCATTCCAGTCTTCACCACTGAAAGCATCAGCTGATTCTATTCTTCACCACAGAAACCATCAGCTGATTCTAGTCTCCCCCACAGGAATCAACAGCTGATTCCAGTCTCCCCCACATAAATCACCAGCTGATTCTAATCACCCCACAGAAATCACCAGCTGCTTCCAGTATTCACCAGTGAAATCACCAGCTGATTCCAGTCTTCAATACAGAAATCACCAATGATTCTAATCAACACAGAAATCAGCAGCTGATTCCAGTCTTCGCCACACTAATCACCAGCTGGTTCTATTCTTCACCACAGAAATCACCAGCTGATTCCATTCTTCACCACAGAAGACACCAACGGATTCTAATCTCCCCCACAGAAAGCAGCAGCTGATTCCAGTCAACAGCACAAAAATCACCAGCTGATTCCAGTCTCCCCCACAAAAAGCATCAGCTGATTCAAGTCTCCCCAACAGAAATCACCAGCTGATTCCAGTCTTCACCACAGAAATCATCAGCTGATTCCAGTCTTCACTACAGAAATCACCAGCTGATTCCAGTCTTCATCACAGAAATCATCAGCTGATTCTAATCTTCACCACAGAAATCACGAGCTGATTCTAATCATCACCACAGATATCACCAGCTGTTTCCAGTCTTCACCATAGAAATCATCAGCTGATTCCAATCTTCACCACACAAATCACCAGCTGATTCCAGTCTTCACTACAGAAATCACCAGCTGATTCCAGTCTTCATCACAGAAATCATCAGCTGATTCTAATCTTCACCACAGAAATCACGAGCTGATTCTAATCATCACCACAGAAATCACAAGCTGATTCCAGTCTTCACCACAGAAATCATCAGCTGATTCCAGGCTTCACCACAGAAATCATCAGCTGATTCCAGTCTTCACCACAGAAATGACCAGCTGATTCCAGTCTTCACTACAGATATCACCAGCTGATTCCAGTCTTCACTACAGAAATCACCAACTGATTCCAGTCTTCACCATAGAAATCATCAGCTGATTCCAGTTTTCACCACAAATATCACCAGCTGATTCTCGTATACTCCACAGAAATTGCCAGCTGATTACATTCTTCACAACAGAAATCACCAGCTGATTCCAGGCTTCACCACAGAAATCATGAGCTGATTCAGGTCTTCACCACAGAAATCACCAGCTGATTCCAGTCTTCACCATAGAAATCATCAGCTGATTCCAGTTTTCACCACAGAAATCACCAGCTAAATTAAGTCTTCACCACAGAAATCTCCAGCTGCTTGAAATCTTCACCACACAAATCACCAGCAGATTCTAGTCTTCACCACACAGATCAGCAGCTGATTCCAAGTTTCACCACAAAAATCACCAGATGATTCCAGGCTTCATCACAGAAATCATCAGCTGATTCCAGTCTTCAATACAGAAATCACCAATGATTCTAATCAACACAGAAATCAGCAGCTGATTCCAGTCTACGCCACACTAATCACCAGCTGGTTCTATTCTTCACCACAGAAATCACCAGCTGATTCCATTCTTCACCACAGAAGACACCAACGGATTCTAATCTCCCCCACAGAAATCAGCAGCTGATTCCAGTCATCACCACAAAAATCACCAGCTGATTCCAGTCACCCCCACAAAAATCATCAGCTGATTAAATTCTCCCCAACAGAAATCACCAGCTGATTCCAGTCTTCACCACAGAAATCATCAGCTGATTCCAGTCTACACCACGCAAACCACCAGCTGATTCCAGTTTTCACTACAGAAATCACCAGCTGATTCTCTTATGCTCCACAGAAATTGCCAGCTGATTCCAGACTTCACCACAGAAATCATCAGCTGATTCCAGGCTTCACCAAGAAACCTCAAGCTGATTCCAGTCTTCGCCACAGAAATCACCAGCTGATTCCAGTCTTCACTACAGAAATCACCAGCTGATTCCAGTCTTCACCACAGAAATCACCAGCTGATTCCAGTCTTCACCAAGAAATCTCCAGCTCATTCCAGTCTTCACCACTGAAAGCATCAGCTGATTCTATTCTTCACCACAGAAACCATCAGCTGATTCTAGTCTCCCCCACAGGAATCAACAGCTGATTCCAGTCTCCCCCACATAAATCACCAGCTGATTCTAATCACCCCACAGAAATCACCAGCTGCTTCCAGTATTCACCAGTGAAATCACCAGCTGATTCCAGTCTTCAATACAGAAATCACCAATGATTCTAATCAACACAGAAATCAGCAGCTGATTCCAGTCTTCGCCACACTAATCACCAGCTGGTTCTATTCTTCACCACAGAAATCACCAGCTGATTCCATTCTTCACCACAGAAGACACCAACGGATTCTAATCTCCCCCACAGAAAGCAGCAGCTGATTCCAGTCAACAGCACAAAAATCACCAGCTGATTCCAGTCTCCCCCACAAAAAGCATCAGCTGATTCAAGTCTCCCCAACAGAAATCACCAGCTGATTCCAGTCTTCACCACAGAAATCATCAGCTGATTCCAGTCTTCACTACAGAAATCACCAGCTGATTCCAGTCTTCATCACAGAAATCATCAGCTGATTCTAATCTTCACCACAGAAATCACGAGCTGATTCTAATCATCACCACAGATATCACCAGCTGTTTCCAGTCTTCACCATAGAAATCATCAGCTGATTCCAATCTTCACCACACAAATCACCAGCTGATTCCAGTCTTCACTACAGAAATCACCAGCTGATTCCAGTCTTCATCACAGAAATCATCAGCTGATTCTAATCTTCACCACAGAAATCACGAGCTGATTCTAATCATCACCACAGAAATCACAAGCTGATTCCAGTCTTCACCACAGAAATCATCAGCTGATTCCAGGCTTCACCACAGAAATCATCAGCTGATTCCAGTCTTCACCACAGAAATGACCAGCTGATTCCAGTCTTCACTACAGATATCACCAGCTGATTCCAGTCTTCACTACAGAAATCACCAACTGATTCCAGTCTTCACCATAGAAATCATCAGCTGATTCCAGTTTTCACCACAAATATCACCAGCTGATTCTCGTATACTCCACAGAAATTGCCAGCTGATTACATTCTTCACAACAGAAATCACCAGCTGATTCCAGGCTTCACCACAGAAATCATGAGCTGATTCAGGTCTTCACCACAGAAATCACCAGCTGATTCCAGTCTTCACCATAGAAATCATCAGCTGATTCCAGTTTTCACCACAGAAATCACCAGCTAAATTAAGTCTTCACCACAGAAATCTCCAGCTGCTTGAAATCTTCACCACACAAATCACCAGCAGATTCTAGTCTTCACCACACAGATCAGCAGCTGATTCCAAGTTTCACCACAAAAATCACCAGATGATTCCAGGCTTCATCACAGAAATCATCAGCTGATTCCAGTCTTCAATACAGAAATCACCAATGATTCTAATCAACACAGAAATCAGCAGCTGATTCCAGTCTACGCCACACTAATCACCAGCTGGTTCTATTCTTCACCACAGAAATCACCAGCTGATTCCATTCTTCACCACAGAAGACACCAACGGATTCTAATCTCCCCCACAGAAATCAGCAGCTGATTCCAGTCATCACCACAAAAATCACCAGCTGATTCCAGTCACCCCCACAAAAATCATCAGCTGATTAAATTCTCCCCAACAGAAATCACCAGCTGATTCCAGTCTTCACCACAGAAATCATCAGCTGATTCCAGTCTACACCACGCAAACCACCAGCTGATTCCAGTTTTCACTACAGAAATCACCAGCTGATTCTCTTATGCTCCACAGAAATTGCCAGCTGATTCCAGACTTCACCACAGAAATCATCAGCTGATTCCAGGCTTCACCAAGAAACCTCAAGCTGATTCCAGTCTTCGCCACAGAAATCACCAGCTGATTCCAGTCTTCACTACAGAAATCACCAGCTGATTCCAGTCTTCACCACAGAAATCACCAGCTGATTCCAGTCTTCACCAAGAAATCTCCAGCTCATTCCAGTCTTCACCACTGAAAGCATCAGCTGATTCTATTCTTCACCACAGAAACCATCAGCTGATTCTAGTCTCCCCCACAGGAATCAACAGCTGATTCCAGTCTCCCCCACATAAATCACCAGCTGATTCTAATCACCCCACAGAAATCACCAGCTGCTTCCAGTATTCACCAGTGAAATCACCAGCTGATTCCAGTCTTCAATACAGAAATCACCAATGATTCTAATCAACACAGAAATCAGCAGCTGATTCCAGTCTTCGCCACACTAATCACCAGCTGGTTCTATTCTTCACCACAGAAATCACCAGCTGATTCCATTCTTCACCACAGAAGACACCAACGGATTCTAATCTCCCCCACAGAAAGCAGCAGCTGATTCCAGTCAACAGCACAAAAATCACCAGCTGATTCCAGTCTCCCCCACAAAAAGCATCAGCTGATTCAAGTCTCCCCAACAGAAATCACCAGCTGATTCCAGTCTTCACCACAGAAATCATCAGCTGATTCCAATCTTCACCACGCAAACCACCAGCTGATTCCTGTTTTCACTACAGAAATCACCAGCTGATTCTCGTATACTCCACAGAAATTGCCAGCTGATTCCAGACTTCACCACAGAAATCATCAGCTGATTCCAGGCTTCACCAAGAAACCTCAAGCTGATTCCAGTCTTCGCCACAGAAATCACCAGCTGATTCCAGTCTTCACTACAGAAATCACCAGCTGATTCCAGTCATCACCACAGAAATCACCAGCTGATTCCAGTCTTCACCATACAAATCACCAGCTGATTCCCGTCTTCACCACACAAAACACCAGCTGATTCTAGTCTTCATGACACAAATCACCAGCTGATACCAGTCTTCAACAGACAAATCACCAGCAGATTCCAGTCTTCACCACAGAAACCACCAGCTGATTCCAGTCTTAACCACAGAAATCACCAGCTGATTGTAGTCTTCACCAAAGAAATCACCAGCGGATTCTAGTCATCACCACAGAAATCACCAGCTGATGCTAGTCATCACCACAGAAATCACCAGCTGATTCTAATCATCACCATAGAAATCACCAGCTGATTCCAGTCTTCACCACAGAAATCATCAGCTGATTCCAGGCTTCACCACAGAAATCATCAGCTGATTCTAATCTTCACCACAGAAATCACCAGCTGATTCTAATCATCACCACAGAAATCACCAGCTGATTCCAGTCTTCACCACAGAAATCATCAGCTGATTCCAGGCTTCACCACAGAAATCATCAGCTGTTTCTAATCTTCACCACAGAAATCATCTGCTGATTCTAATCATCACCGTAGAAATCACCAGCTGATTCCAGTCTTCACCACAGAAATCATCAGCTGATTCCAGGCTTCACCACAGAAATCATCAGCTGATTCTAATCTTCACCACGGAAATCACCAGCTGATTCTAATCATCACCACAGAAATCACCAGCTGATTCCAGTCTTCACCCCAGAAATCATCAGTGGATTCCAGGCTTCACCACAGAAATCATCAGCTGATTCCAGTCTTCACCACAGGAAACACCAGCTGATTCCAGTCTTCACTACAGAAATCACCAGCTGATTCCAGTCTTCACCATAGAAATCATCAGCTGATTCCTGTCTTCACTACAGAAATCACCAGCTGATTCTAGTCTTCACCACAGAAATCATCAGCTGATTCTAATCTTCACCACAGAAATCACCAGCTCATTCTTTTCATCACCACAGAAATCACCAGCTGATTCCAGTCTTCACCACAGAAATCATCAGATGATTCCAGGCTTCACCACATAAATCATCAGCTGCTTCCAGTCTTCACCACACAAATCACCAGCTGATTCCAGTCTTCACTACACAAATCACCAGCCGATGCCAGTCTTCACTACAAAAATCACCAACTGATTCCAGTCCTCACCATTGAAATCATCAGCTGATTCCAGTTTTCACCACAAATATCACCTGCTGATTCTCGTAAACTCCACAGAAATTGCCAGCTGATTACATTCTTCACCACAGAAATCACCAGCTGATTCCAGTCTTCACCAAGAAAAGTCCAGCTGATTCCAGTCGTTGCCACAGAAATCATCATCTGATTCTAATCTGCCCTACAGAAATCACCAGCTGATTCGAGTCTTCTCCACAGAACTCACCAGCTGATTCTAGTCTTCACAAAAGAAATCACCAGCAGATTCTATTCATCACCGCAGAAATCACCAGTTGATGCTAGTCATCACCACAGAAATCACCAGCTGATTCTAGTCTTCACCACAGAAATCAGCAGCTGATTCCAGGTTTCATCAAAAAAATCACCAGCTAATTCAAGGTTTCACCACAGAAATCATCAGCTGATTCTAATGTTCACCACAGCAATCACCAGCTGATTCTAATCATCACCACAGATATCACCAGCTGTTTCCAGTCTTCACCATAGAAATCATCAGCTGATTCCAATCTTCACCACACAAATCACCAGCTGATTCCAGTCTTCACTACAGAAATCACCAGCTGATTCCAGTCTTCATCACAGAAATCATCAGCTGATTCTAATCTTCACCACAGAAATCACGAGCTGATTCTAATCATCACCACAGAAATCACAAGCTGATTCCAGTCTTCACCACAGAAATCATCAGCTGATTCCAGGCTTCACCACAGAAATCATCAGCTGATTCCAGTCTTCACCACAGAAATGACCAGCTGATTCCAGTCTTCACTACAGATATCACCAGCTGATTCCAGTCTTCACTGCAGAAATCACCAACTGATTCCAGTCTTCACCATAGAAATCATCAGCTGATTCCAGTCTTCACCATACAAATCACCAGCTGATTCCCGTCTTCACCACACAAAACACCAGCTGATTCTAGTCTTCATGACACAAATCACCAGCTGATACCAGTCTTCAACAGACAAATCACCAGCAGATTCCAGTCTTCACCACAGAAACCACCAGCTGATTCCAGTCTTAACCACAGAAATCACCAGCTGATTGTAGTCTTCACCAAAGAAATCACCAGCGGATTCTAGTCATCACCACAGAAATCACCAGCTGATGCTAGTCATCACCACAGAAATCACCAGCTGATTCTAATCATCACCATAGAAATCACCAGCTGATTCCAGTCTTCACCACAGAAATCATCAGCTGATTCCAGGCTTCACCACAGAAATCATCAGCTGATTCTAATCTTCACCACAGAAATCACCAGCTGATTCTAATCATCACCACAGAAATCACCAGCTGATTCCAGTCTTCACCACAGAAATCATCAGCTGATTCCAGGCTTCACCACAGAAATCATCAGCTGTTTCTAATCTTCACCACAGAAATCACCAGCTGATTCTAATCATCACCATAGAAATCACCAGCTGATTCCAGTCTTCACCACAGAAATCATCAGCTGATTCCAGGCCTCACCACAGAAATCATCAGCTGATTCTAATCTTCACCACGGAAATCACCAGCTGATTCTAATCATCACCACAGAAATCACCAGCTGATTCCAGTCTTCACCCCAGAAATCATCAGTGGATTCCAGGCTTCACCACAGAAATCATCAGCTGATTCCAGTCTTCACCACAGGAAACACCAGCTGATTCCAGTCTTCACTACAGAAATCACCAGCTGATTCCAGTCTTCACCATAGAAATCATCAGCTGATTCCTGTCTTCACTACAGAAATCACCAGCTGATTCTAGTCTTCACCACAGAAATCATCAGCTGATTCTAATCTTCACCACAGAAATCACCAGCTCATTCTATTCATCACCACAGAAATCACCAGCTGATTCCAGTCTTCACCACAGAAATCATCAGATGATTCCAGGCTTCACCACATAAATCATCAGCTGCTTCCAGTCTTCACCACACAAATCACCAGCTGATTCCAGTCTTCACTGCACAAATCACCAGCCGATGCCAGTCTTCACTGCAAAAATCACCAACTGATTCCAGTCCTCACCATTGAAATCATCAGCTGATTCCAGTTTTCACCACAAATATCACCTGCTGATTCTCGTAAACTCCACAGAAATTGCCAGCTGATTACATTCTTCACCACAGAAATCACCAGCTGATTCCAGTCTTCACCAAGAAAAGTCCAGCTGATTCCAGTCGTTGCCACAGAAATCATCATCTGATTCTAATCTGCCCTACAGAAATCACCAGCTGATTCGAGTCTTCTCCACAGAACTCACCAGCTGATTCTAGTCTTCACAAAAGAAATCACCAGCAGATTCTATTCATCACCGCAGAAATCACCAGTTGATGCTAGTCATCACCACAGAAATCACCAGCTGATTCTAGTCTTCACCACAGAAATCAGCAGCTGATTCCAGGTTTCATCAAAAAAATCACCAGCTAATTCAAGGTTTCACCACAGAAATCATCAGCTGATTCTAATGTTCACCACAGCAATCACCAGCTGATTCTAATCATCACAACAGATATCACCAGCTGTTTCCAGTCTTCACCATAAAAATCATCAGCTGATTCCAATCTTCACCACACAAATCACCAGCTGATTCCAGTCTTCACTACAGAAATCACCAGCTGATTCCAGTCTTCATCACAGAAATCATCAGCTGATTCTAATCTTCACCACAGAAATCACGAGCTGATTCTAATCATCACCACAGAAATCACAAGCTGATTCCAGTCTTCACCACAGAAATCATCAGCTGATTCCAGGCTTCACCACAGAAATCATCAGCTGATTCCAGTCTTCACCACAGAAATGACCAGCTGATTCCAGTCTTCGCTACAGATATCACCAGCTGATTCCAGTCTTCACTACAGAAATCACCAACTGATTCCAGTCTTCACCATAGAAATCATCAGCTGATTCCAGTTTTCACCACAAATATCACCAGCTGATTCTCGTATACTCCACAGAAATTGCCAGCTGATTACATTCTTCACAACAGAAATCACAAGCTGATTCCAGGCTTCACCACAGAAATCACCAGCTGATTCCAGGCTTCACCACAGAAATCATGAGCTGATTCAAGTCTTCACCACAGAAATCACCAGCTGATTCCAGTCTTCACCATAGAAATCATCAGCTGATTCCAGTTTTCACCACAGAAATCACCAGCTAAATTTAATCTTCACCACAGAAATCTCCAGCTGCTTGAAATCTTCACCACACAAATCACCAGCAGATTCTAGTCTTCACCACACAGATCAGCAGCTGATTCCAAGTTTCACCACAAAAATCACCAGATGATTCCAGGCTTCATCACAGAAATCATCAGCTGATTCCAGTCTTCAATACAGAAATCACCAGTGATTCTAATCAACACAGAAATCAGCAGCTGATTCCAGTCTACGCCACACTAATCACCAGCTGGTTCTATTCTTCACCACAGAAATCACCAGCTGATTCCATTCTTCACCACAGAAGACACCAACGGATTCTAATCTCCCCCACAGAAATCACCAGCTGATTCCAGTCTTCACCATAGAAATCATCAGCTGATTCCAGTTTTCACCACAGAAATCACCAGCTAAATTTAATCTTCACCACAGAAATCTCCAGCTGCTTGAAATCTTCACCACACAAATCACCAGCAGATTCTAGTCTTCACCACACAGATCAGCAGCTGATTCAAAGTTTCACCACAAAAATCACCAGATGATTCCAGGCTTCATCACAGAAATCATCAGCTGATTCCAGTCATCACTACACAAACCACCAGCTGATTCCAGTCTTCACTACAGAAATCACCAGCTGATTCTCATATACTCCACAGAAATTGCCAGCTGATTCCAGTCTTCACCACAGAAATCATCAGCTGATTCCAGGCTTCACTACAGAAATCACCAGCTTATTCCAGTCTTCACCACAGAAATCAGCAGCTGATTCCAGTCTTCACCACACAAATCACCAGCTGATTCCCATCGTCACCACACAAGACACCAGCTGATTCTAGTCTTCACCACACAAATCACCAGCTGATACCAGTCTTCAACACAAAAATCACCAGCAGATTCCAGTCTTCACCACAGAAACCACCAGCTGATTCCAGTCTTCGCCACAGAAATCACCAGCTGATTCTGGAGTTCACCAAAGAAATTACCAGCAGATTCTAGTCATCACCACAGAAATCACCAGCTGATGCTAGTCATCACCACAGAAATCACCAGCTGATTCTAGTCTTCATCACAGAAATCAGCAGCTGATTACAGGTTTCACCAAAGAAATCACCAGCTAATTCCAGGTTTCACCACAGGAATCATCAGCTGATTCCAGTCTTCACCACACAAATCACCAGCTGACTCCAGTCTTCACTACAGAAATCACCAGCTGATTCCAGTCTTCACCATAGAAATCATCTGCTGATTCCTGTCTTCACTACAGAAATCACCAGCTGATTCCAGTCTTCACCACAGAAATCATCAGCTGATTCTAATCTTCACCACAGAAATCACCAGCAGATTCTAATCATCACCACAGAAATCAGCAGCTGATTCCAGTCTTCAGCACAGAAATCATCAGCTGCTTCCAGTCTTCACCACACAAATCACCAGCTGATTCCAGTCTTCACCACATAAATCACCAGCTGATTCTAATCTGCCCCACAGAAATCACCAGCTGATTCCAGTCTTCTCCACAGAAATCATCAGCTGCTTCTAGTCTTCACAAAACTCTTGGGCAGTTTAAACCGGAATTAGAATCCGGGTATAAAAGGGGAGGGGCTAGTGCGGTGCACGGAGTGCTTTGTGCATTGAGTGCTGTTGGAGTTTTGCTAAGTGGGAGAAAAATCATTTAAGTGTATTTTGTGAATTTTAGTGTGTTAAGAAGTCAATTATTTGAAGTAAGTTTAATTTTTTAAGGGTTTTTTAAACTCTTGGGCAGTTTAAACCGGAAGTAGAATCCGGGTATAAAAGGGGAGGGGCTAGTGCGGTGCACGGATTGCTTTGTGCATTGAGTGCTGTTGGAGTTTTGCTAAGTGGGAGAGTTCGGATAAATGGGAGGTGAGGGTGTGTTTTTTGCTCTGTTTTGTTCCCCACTCCCAGGCTTAGACAGCACTGCGGAGGCGGAGCAGCGAGACGAGTCAACCAAACAGGCCCCACAGACAGTATTCAAGGAGGAGGTTGGTGATCAGCTGGTTGGTTGGTTGACTTCCTTCTCTTCTCTTTTATACCCTTAAGTTGGTAAGTCCTATTGAATAGTGGTGTGATATTATCATATATATCCGGGCAGGGTCTTCATAACTAATAATAAGAAATTTAATTAATTATATAGAATGGAGCAGGTGATGTGTTACTGTTGCGAGATGTGGGAGCCGCTGAACCCCATTGAGGCTCACGGTGATTACATCTGCGACAAGTGTTTGCTGCTAGAGGAACTCAAGTTCCATGTTATGCAGCTTGAGACCGAGCTTCAGACACTGCGACACATCAGGGAGGGGGAGAAGTTCCTGGACTCTATGTTTCAGGAGATGGTCACACCTATGAAGTTAATTACTGCAGATGTAGTCCGTGGTCAGGGACAGCACGGTGTGACTACGAGTGAGGAAGGTACAGGGATCCAGGATGTAGTGTTGAAGGAGATGCAGCCCTTGTTCTTGTCCAGCAGGATCGAGGTTCTTACTCCCTGTGAGGGTGGGAGCGGGGACTGCAGGGAGGATGAGCAACCTGGCCACAGCACCGTGGTACAGGGGGCCATTCAAGTGGAGGGAGTAAAAAGAAATGTTGTAGTGGTAGGGGATAGTATCATTAGGGAGATAGATAGGGTTCTCTGCAGTCAAGAGCGGGAGTCCCGAAGGCTGTGTTGCCTGCCTGGTGCGAGGGTTAAGGACATCTCTTCTGGGCTGGAAAGAAACTTGGAGTGGGAGGGGGAGGATCCAGTTGTCGTGGTCCATGTTGGTACAAACGATGTAGATAGGACAAGGAAGACGGTTCTGTTAAAGGAGTATGAGCAGCTAGGGGTCAAATTAAAAAACAGAACCTCGGCCTAGAAATTGAGTTGGCGCCGCGCCAGGGCTTTAGCGCCGGAAATTTAGCGCCGGCGCTAAGTCCCCCTGCGCGCGCCAAAAATTCAGTAGCGCCGCGCCCAGACGGCTGCTGGCGCTACTGGAGGGTGTCAGCGCCTCGCAATGGGCGCGGACTGCCGCATTGCGGCGCTAATCCGCCGCTGCGGCACCCGATGCGGTGCGGCAGGCTGGGGAAGTGCAGGCCTCCTCCTTCCGTTAAGGAGGAGCTGCCTGCACCCGACCGCTGGCCGTTGATCTGTGGAGAAAAATGAGCCCGGCACCTCGGAGAAGTGCCGGGCTCGCGGCCCACACGCATCTGTGCCGTGGGGGGGTGTTGGAGGAGTCCGGGGAGGGAGGTGCGGGCAGGCGGCCGCCGGGAAAGCGGCCGGCCGCCGCGTGACCTTAATGCGCCGGCGCTAAGACCCGTAGCGAACTTTTGAAAAACCGTTGGCTGCGGCTGCCACGGGCGAGGCGGCCGCAACTCCATTTTGGCGTTCGGGCGCGTTGCCACCGCAACCGGGACGCTGTGCACACCGATGACGTCATCGGTGCCGGCGCAGCGCAACCGGCTAACGCCGATGGCAGCGCCCAAGTGAATTTCTCAATCGGCTGTACTTGCGGCGCTAGGCCCTCTAGCGCCTCAAAATGGGCGCTATCCCCACTCAATTTCTAGGCCCTCAAGGGTAATAATCTCTGGGTTATTACCTGAGCCACGAGCGAATTTGGCTAGGATAAATAAAATTAAAGAGTTAAATGCGTGGTTCAAAGACTGGTGTGGGAGAAATGGGTTTTGCTTCTTGGGACACTGGCACCAGTACTGGGACAGGAGGGAGCTGTTCTGTTGGGACGGACTCCACTTGGCCAGTGCTGGGACTAGAGTCCTGGCAAATCATATAACTAGGGCTGTAGAGAGGGCTTTAAACTAATTAGTGGGGGGGAGGTTTCTAGAGAGCAAATAATAGAAATGACAACAGAGAAGGTCATAGACTTAGGTAGCAGTGGGGGAATTAAAGAACAGAATGTGTCAGGAAGGGACAGAAGGTATGGAGTAGAAAGTAAAGTACTAAAAAGGGAAAAAACAGGAACTAAGTGTTACAAAACATATTTGAAAGTTCTTTATCTGAATGCACGTAGCATTCGTAACAAAGTGAATGAGTTAACGGCACAAATAATGACATATGGGTATGATCTTGTGGCCATTACAGAAACATGGCTGTAGGGTGACCATGACTGGGAATTAAACATACCACGTTATTTAACAATCAGGAAGGACAGGCAGGAAGGGAGAGGAGGTGGGGTGGCTATGTTAATAAAGGAAGGAATCACTATAATACAGAGAAATGATATTGGGTCAAAGGAGCAGGATAGTGAAACAGTTTGGGTGGAGATAAGGAATAATAAGGGGAAAAAAACATTAGTGGGTGTAGTCTATAGGCCTCCGAACAGTTGCAACTCTGTTGGACGGAGTATTAATCAGGAAATAGTTGAGGCTTGTAATAAGGGAACAGCTATAATTATGGGGGATTTTAATTATCATATTAACTGGACAAATCAAATTGGGCAGAGCAGCCTTGAGGATGAGTTCATTGAGTGTATTAGGGATGGGTTTCTTGAGCAGTATGTAACTGAACCGACCAGGGGGCAAGCAACCTTAGATTTGGTCCTGTGTAATGAGACAGGATTAATTAAAAATGTCCTAGTAAAAGATCCCCTTGGAATGAGTGACCATAACATGGTTGAGTTCCATATTCAATTAGAGGGTGAGAAGGTTGGATCTCAAACAAGCGTGCTGAGCTTGAATAAAGGAGACTATGAAGGAATGAGAGCAGAATTAATTAGAGTGGACTGGGAAAATAGATTAAAGGGTAAGACGGTACATGATCAGTGGTGTACATTTAAGGAGTTATTTTACAACTTCCAAAAAATATATATTCCACTGAGGAAAAAAGGGTGTAAAAGAAAAGATAGCCATCCGTGGCTAAGTAAAGTAATTAAGGATAGTATCCGACTAAAAACAAGGGCATATAAGGTAGCCAAATCTAGTGGGAGGATGGAAGATTGGGAAGTCTTTAAAAGACAGCAAAAAATAACTAAAAGATTGATTAAGAAAGGGAAGATAGATTATGAAAGTAAATTAGCAAAAAATATAAAAACAGACAGTAAAAGTCTCTATAGTTATATAAAAAGATAAAGGGTGGCTAAAGTAAATGTTGGTCCCTTAGAGGATGAGACCGGGAAACTAATGGTGGGAAACATGGAGATGTCAATAACACTGAACAATTATTTTGTATCAGTCCTTACAGTAGAGGACACTAAGAATATCCCAACACTGGACAAACAGGGGGCTGTAGGGGGGGAGGAACTAAATATGATTAAAATCACTAAGGAAGTGGTACTTGGTAAAATAATGGGACTCAAGGCGGATAAATCCCCTGGACCTGATGGCTTGCATCCTAGGGTCTTGAGGGAAGTAGCGGTAGGGTTTGTGGATGCATTGGTAATAATTTTCCAAAACTCACTGGACTCAGCAAAGGTCCCGGCAGATTGGAAAACTGCTAATGTAACACCCTTATTTAAAAAGGGTAGTAGGCAGAAGGCTGGAAACTATAGACCTGTTAGCCTAACATCTGTGGTTGGTAAAATGTTAGAGTCCATTATTAAGGAGACAGTAACGGGACATTTGGGTAAACATAATTTAATAGGACAAACTCAGCATGGTTTCATGAAGGGGAAGTCATGTTTGACAAATTTGCTTGAGTTCTTTGAGGAAGTAACATACAGGGTGGATAAAGGGGAACCAGTGGACGCAGTGTATTTAGCCTTCCAAAAGGCATTTGACAAGGTGCCACACAAAAGAGTATTGCTCAAGATAAAAAATCACGGGGTTAATATTCTGGCGTGGGTGGAGGATTGGCTCTCTAACAGAAAGCAGAGAGTTGGGATAAATGGTTCGTTCTCAGATTGGCAACCAGTAACTAGTGGTGTTCCGCAGGAGTCAGTGCTGGGTCCCCAACTCTTTACAATCTATATTAACGATTTGGAGGAGGGGACCGAGTGTAACATATCAAAGTTTGCAGATGATACAAAGATGGGACGGAAAGTAATGAGTGAGGAGGACATAAAAAACCTGCAAAGGGACATAGACAGGCTAAGTAAGTGGGCAGAGATTTGGCAGATGGAATACAATACTGGAAAGTGTGAGGTTATGCACTTTGGCAGGAAAAATCATAGAGCAAGTTATTATCTTAATGGCAAGAAACTGGAAAGTACTGTAGTACAAAGGGATCTGGGGGTCCTGTTGCACGAAACTCAATAAGTTAGTATGCAGGTGCAGCAAGTGATTAAGAAGGCCAATGGAATGTTGGCTTTTATTGCTAGGGGGATGGAATATAAAAACAGGGAGGTATTGCTGCAGTTGTACAAGGTATTGGTGAGACCGCACCTGGAATACTGCATACAGTTTTGGTGTCCATACTTAAGAAAAGACATACTTGCTCTCGAGTCAGTACAAAGAAGGTTCACTCAGTTAATCCCGGGGATGAGGGGGTGGTCATATGAGGAGAGGTTGAGTAGATTGGGACTCTACTCATTGGAGTTCAGAAGAATGAGAGGCGATCTTATTGAAACATATAAGATTGTGAAGGGGCTTGTTCGGGTGGATGCGGTGAGGATGTTCCCAATGATGGGTGAAACTAGAACTAGGGGGCATAATCTTAAAATAAGGGGCTGCTCATTCAAAACTGAGATGAGGAGAAACTTCTTCACTCAGAGGGTGGTAGGTTTGTGGAATTTGCTGCCCCAGAAGGCTGTGGACGCTACATCATTAAATAAATTTAAAACAGAAATAGATAGTTTCCTAGAAGTAAAGGGAATTAAGGGTTACGGGGAGCAGGCAGGAAATTGGACATGAGTCTAGGTTCAGAATGGTCATGGCCTTGTGGGTAGTGGAGTGGGCCCAGGGGCCATGTAGCCTTGTTCTGCTCCTACTGTGTTCTAATTCTGTGTTAGATTTCAGGAGATGGTTTTATTCCTGTTCCTGGCTGGGGTGGAGATTGCCTTTACAGAAGGTAAGTACTGTAGAAAATATAGGGACAGAGTGATCTCCTGGAAGAATTTCGATCGCCTAGATGGGTCGGAGAGGAATTTCCCAGATTTTTTTCTCCCAAATTGGCCATTGGGTCTTTATCTGGTTTTTCGCCTCTCCCGGGAGATCACATGGGTTCAGGTGGATGCAGAGTGATAGAAGATTTGAGGTTAGGATCAGATCAGCCATGATCTTATTGAATGGTGGAGCAGGCTCGAGGGGCCGATTGGCCGACTCCTGCTCCTATTTCTTATGCTCTTATGTTAAATCACCAGCAGATTCTATTCATCACTGCAGAAATCACCAGCTGATGCTAGTCATCACCACAGAAATCACCAGCTGATTCTAGTCTTCACCACAGAAATCAGCAGCTGATTCCAGGTTTCACCAAAAAAATCACCAGCTAATTCCAGGTTTCACCACAGAAATCACCAGCTGATTCCATTCTTCACCACAGAAGACACCAACGGATTCTAATCTCCCCCACAGAAATCAGCAGCTGATTCCAGTCATCACCACAAAAATCACCAGCTGATTCCAGTCTCCCCCACAAAATACATCAGCTGATACAAGTCTCCCCAACAGAAATCACCAGCTGATTCCAGTCTTCACCACAGAATTCATCAGCTGATTCCAGCCTTCACCACACAAATCACCAGATGAATCCAGTTTTCACTACAGAAATCACCAGCTGATTCTCGTATACTCCACAGAAATTGCCAGCTGATTCCAGACTTCACCACAGAAATCATCAGCTGATTCCAGGCTTCACCAAAAAACCTCAAGCTGATTCCAGTCTTCGCCACAGAAATCACCAGCTGATTCCAGTCTTCAATGCAGAAATCACCAGCTGATTCCAGTCTTCACCACAGAAATCACCAGCTGATTCCAGTCTTCACCATACAAATCACCAGCTGATTCCCGTCTTCACCACACAAAACACCAGCTGATTCTAGTCTTCATGACACAAATCACCAGCTGATACCAGTCTTCAACAGACAAATCACCAGCAGATTCCAGTCTTCACCACAGAAACCACCAGCTGATTCCAGTCTTAACCACAGAAATCACCAGCTGATTGTAGTCTTCACCAAAGAAATCACCAGCAGATTCTAGTCATCACCACAGAAATCACCAGCTGATGCTAGTCATCACCACAGAAATCACCAGCTGATTCTAGTCTTCACCACAGAAATCAGCAGCTGACTACAGGTTTCTCCGAAGAAACCACCAGCTAATTCCAGGTTTCTCCACAGAAATCATCAGCTGATTCTAATCTTCACCACAGAAATCACCAGCTGATTCTAATCATCACGATAGAAATCACCAGCTGATTCCAGTCTTCACCACAGAAATCATCAGCTGATTCCAGGCTTAACCACAGAAATCATCAGCTGATTCGAATCTTCACCACAGAAATCACCAGCTGAATCTGATCATCACCACAGAAATCACCAGCTGATTCCAGTCTTCACCCCAGAAATCATCAGCGGATTCCAGGCTTCCCCACAGAAATCATCAGCTGATTCCAGTCTTCACCACAGAAATCACCAGCTGATTCCAGTCTTCACTACAGAAATCACCAGCTGATTCCAGTCTTCACCATAGAAATCATCAGCTGATTCCTGTCTTCACTACAGAAATCACCAGCTGATTCTAGTCTTCACCACAGAAATCATCAGCTGATTCTAATCTTCACCACAGAAATCACCAGCTGATTCTATTCATCACCACAGAAATCACCAGCTGATTCCAGTCTTCACCACAGAAATCATCAGCTGATTCCAGGCTACACCACAGAAATCACCAGCTGATTCTAGTCTTCACCACAGAAATCAGCAGCTGATTACAGGTTTCTCCGAAGAAATCACCAGCTAATTCCAGGTTTCGCCACAGAAATCATCAGCTGATTCTAATCTTCACCACAGAAATCACCAGCTGATTCTAATCATCACGATAGAAATCACCAGCTGATTCCAGTCTTCACCACAGTAATCATCAGCTGATTCCAGGCTTAACCACAGAAATGATCAGCTGATTCGAATCTTCACCACAGAAATCACCAGCTGAATCTAATCATCACCACAGAAATCACCAGCTGATTCTATTCATCACCACAGAAATCGCCAGCTGATTCCAGTCTTCACCACAGAAATCATCAGCTGATTCCAGGCTTCACCACATAAATCATCAGCTGCTTCCAGTCTTCACCACACAAATCACCAGCTGATTCCAGTCTTCACTACACAAATGACCAGCTGATGCCAGTCTTCACTACAGAAATCACCAACTGATTCCAGTCCTCACCATTGAAATCATCAGCTGATTCCAGTTTTCACCACAAATATCACCAGCTGATTCTCATAAACTCCACAGAAATTGCCAGCTGATTACATTCTTCACCACAGAAATCACCAGCTTATTCCAGTCGTCACCAAGAAACGTCCAGCTGATTCCAGTCTTTGCCACAGAAATCACCAGCTGATTCTAATCTGCCCCACAGAAATCACCAGCTGATTCCAGTCTGCTCCACAGAAATCACCAGCTGATTCTAGTCTTCACAAAAGAAAGCACCAGCAGATTCTATTCATCACCGCAGAAATCACAAGCTGATGCAAGTCATCACCACAGAAATCACCAGCTGATTCTAGTATTCACCACAGAAATCAGCAGCTGATTCCAGGTTTCACCAAAAAAATCACCAGCTAATTCCAGGTTTCACCACAGAAATCATCAGCTGATTCTAATGTTCACCACAGAAATTACCAGCTGATTCTAATCATCACCACAGAAATCACCAGCTGTTTCCAGTCTTCACCATAGAAATCATCAGCTGATTCCAGTCTTCACCACACAAATCACCAGCTGATTCCAGTCTTCACTACAGAAATCACCAGCTGATTCCAGTCTTCACCACAGAAATCATCAGCTGATTCTAATCTTCACCACAGAAATCACGAGCTGATTCTAATCATCACCACAGAAATCACAAGCTGATTCCAGTCTCCACCACAGAAATCATCAGCTGATTCCAGGCTTCACCACAGAAATCATCAGCTGATTCCAGTCTTCACCACAGAAATGACCAGCTGATTCCAGTCTTCACTACAGATATCACCAGCTGATTCCAGTCTTCACTACAGAAATCACCAACTGATTCCAGTCTTCACCATAGAAATCATCAGCTGATTCCAGTTTACACCACAAATATCACCAGCTGATTCTCATATACTCCACAGAAATTGCCAGCTGATTACATTCTTCACAACAGAAATCACAAGCTGATTCCAGGCTTCACCACAGAAATCATCAGCTGATTCCAGTCTTCACCACAAAAATCTCTAGCTGATTCAAGTCATCACCACAGAAATCAAAAATTGATTCTAGTCTTCACCACAGAAATCAGCAGCTGATTCCAGGTTTCACCAAAAAAATCACCAGCTAATTCCAGGTTTCACCACAGAAATCATCAGCTGATTCTAATCTTCACCACAGAAATCACCAGCTGATTCTAATCATCACCACAGAAATCAACAGCTGATTCCAGTCTTCACTACAGAAATCATCAGCTGAATCCAGGCTTCACCACAGAAATCACCATCTGATTCCAGTCTTCACCATACAAATCACCAGCTGATTCCCGTCTTCACCACACAAAACACCAGCTGATTCTAGTCTTCATGACACAAATCACCAGCTGATACCAGTCTTCAACAGACAAATTACCAGCAGATTCCAGTCTTCACCACAGAAACCACCAGCTGATGCCAGTCTTAACCACAGAAATCACCAGATGATTGTAGTCTTGACCAAAGAAATCACCAGCAGATTCTAGTCATCACCACAGAAATCACCAGCTGATGCTAGTCATCACCACAGAAATCACCAGCTGATTCTAGTCTTCACCACAGAAATCAGCAGCTGATTACAGGTTTCTCCGAAGAAATCACCAGCTAATTCCATGTTTCGCCACAGAAATCATCAGCTGATTCTAATCTTCAGCACAGAAATCACCAGCTGATTCTAATCATCATGATAGAAATCACCAGCTGATTCCAGTCTTCACCACAGAAATCATCAGCTGATTCCAGGCTTAACCACAGAAATCATCAGCTGATTCGAATCTTCACCACAGAAATCACCAGCTGAATCTAATCATCACCACAGAAATCACCAGCTGATTCCAGTCTTCACCCCAGAAATCATCAGCGGATTCCAGGCTTCCCCACAGAAATCATCAGCTGATTCCAGTCTTCACAACAGAAATCACCAGCTGATTCCAGTCTTCACTACAGAAATCACCAGCTGATTCCAGTCTTCACCATAGAAATCATCAGCTGATTCCTGTCTTCACTACAGAAATCACCAGCTGATTCTAGTCTTCACCACAGAAATCATCAGCTGATTCTAATCTTCACCACAGAAATCACCAGCTGATTCTATTCATCACCACAGAAATCAGCAGCTGATTCCAGTCTTCACCACAGAAATCATCAGCTGATTCCAGGCTTCACCACAGAAATCACCAGCTGATTCTCGTCTTTACCACAGAAATCAGCAGCTGATTACAGGTTTCTCCGAAGAAATCACCAGCTAATTCCAGGTTTCGCCACAGAAATCATCAGCTGATTCTAATCTTCACCACAGAAATCACCAGCTGATTCTAATCATCACGATAGAAATCACCAGCTGATTCCAGTCTTCACCACAGAAATCATCAGCTGATTCCAGGCTTAACCACAGAAATCATCAGCTGATTCGAATCTTCACCACAGAAATCACCAGCTGAATCTAATCATCACCACAGAAGTCACCAGCTGATTCCAGTCTTCACCCCAGAAATCATCAGCGGATTCCAGGCTTCCCCACAGAAATCATCAGCTGATTCCAGTCTTCACCACAGAAATCACCAGCTGATTCCAGTCTTCACTACAGAAATCACCAGCTGATTCCAGTCTTCACCATAGAAATCATCAGCTGATTCCTGTCTTCACTACAGAAATCACCAGCTGATTCTAGTCTTCACCACAGAAATCATCAGCTGTTTCTAATGTTCACCACAGAAATCACCAGCTGATTCTAATCATCACCACAGAAATCACCTGCTGATTCCTGTCTTCACCACAGAAATCATCAGCTGATTCCAGGCTTCACCACAGAAACCATCAGATGATTCCAGTCTTCACCACACAAATGACCAGCTGATTCCAGTCTTCACTACAGATATCACCAGCTGATTCCAGTCTTCACTACAGAAATCACCAACTGATTCCAGTCTTCACCACAGAAATCATCAGCTGATTCCAGATTTCACCACAAATATCACCAGCTGATTCTCATATACTCCACAGAAATTGCCAGCTGATTACATTCTTCACAACAGAAATCACAAGCTGATTCCAGGCTTCACCACAGAAATCACCAGCTGATTCCAGGCTTCACCACAGAAATCATCAGCTGATTCCAGTCTTATCCACAAATATCACCAGCTGATTCTAGTCTTCACCACAGAAATCACCACCTGATTCCAGGCTTCACCACAGAATTCATGAGCTGATTCAAGTCTTCACCAGAGAAATCACCAGCTGATTCCAGTCTTCACCACAGAAATCATCAGCTGATCCCAGTTTTCACCACAGAAATCACCAGCTAAATTTAATCTTCACCACAGGAATCTCCAGCTGATTGAAATCTTCACCACACAAATCACCAGCAGATTCTAGTCTTCACCACACAAATCAGCAGCTGATTCCAAGTTTCACCACAAGAATCACCAGATGATTCCAGGCTCCATCACAGAAATCATCAGCTGATTCCAGTCATCACTACACAAACCACCAGCTGATTCCAGTCTTCAGTACAGAAATCACCAGCTGATTCCAGTCTTCACCACAGAAATCATCAGCTGATTCCAGGCTTCACTACAGAAATCACCAGCTGATTCCAGTCTTCACCACAGAAATCACCAGCTGATTCCAGTCTTCACCACAGAAATCATCAGCTGCTTCCAGTCTTCACCACACAAATCACCAGCTGATTCCAGTCTTCACTACACAAATCACCAGATGATGCCAGTCTTCACTACAGAAATCACCAAATGAATCCAGTCTTCACCATAGAAATCATCAGCTGATTCCAGTTTTCACAACAAATATCACCAGCTGATTCTCGTATACTCCACAGAAATTGCCAGCTAATTACATACTTCACCACAGAAATCACCAGCTGATTCCAGTCTTCACTAAGAAACATCCAGCTGATTCCAGTCATCGCCACAGAAATCACGAGCTGATTCTAGTCTGCCCCACAGAAATCACCAGCTGATTCCAGTCTTCTCCACAGAATTCACCAGCTGATTCTAGTCTTCACCAAAGAAATCACCAGCAGATTCTAGTCATCACCGCAAAATCACCAGCTGATTCTAGTCATCACCACAGAAATCACCAACTGATTCTAGTCTTCACCACAGAAATCAGCAGCTGATTCCAGGTTTCACCAAAAAAATCACCAGCTAATTCCAGGTTTCACCACAGAAATCATCAGCTGATTCTAATCTTCACCACAGAAATCACCAGCTGATTCTAATCATCAGCACAGAAATCAACAGCTGATTCCAGTCTTCACCACAGAAATCATCAGCTGAATCCAGGCTTCACCACAGAAATCATCATTTGATTCCAGTCTTCACCACACAAATCACCAGCTGATTCCAGTCTTCACTGCAGAAATCACCAGCTGTTTCCAGTCTTCACCATAGAAATGATCAGCTGATTCTAATGTTCACCACAGAAACCACCAGCTGATTCTAATCATCACCACAGAAATCACCTGCTGATTCCTGTCTTCACCACAGAAATCATCAGCTGATTCCAAGCTACACCACAGAAACCATCAGCTGATTCCAGTCATCACCACTCAAATGACCAGCTGATTCCAGTCTTCACTACAGATATCACCAGCTGATTCCAGTCTTCACTACAGAAATCACCAACTGATTCCAGTCTTCACCATAGAAATCATCAGCTGATTCCAGGTTTCACCACAAATATCACCAGCTGATTCTCGTATACTCCACAGAAATTGCCAGCTGATTACATTCTTCACAACAGAAATCACCAGCTGATTCCAATCTTCACCAAGAAACCTCAAGCTGATTCCAGTCTTCACCACAGAAATCACCAGCTGACTCTAGTCTGCCCCACAGAAATCACCAACTGATACCAATCTTCACCACAGAAATCACCAGCTGATTCCAGTCTTCACCACACAAATCACCAGCTGATTACCATCTTCACCACACAAAACACCAGCTGATTCTAGTCTTCATGACACAAATCACCAGCTGATACCAGTCTTCAACACACAAATCACCAGCAGGTTCCAGTCTTCACCACAGAAACCACCAGCTGATTCCAGCCTTCTCCAAAGAAATTACCAGCAGATTCTAGTCATCACCACAGAAATCACCAGCTGATGCTAGTCATCACCACACTAATCACCAGCTGATTCTAGTCTTCACCACAGAAATCAGCAGCTGATTACAGGTTTCACCAAAGAAATCACCAGCTAATTCCAGGTTTCACCACAGAAATCATCAGCTGATTCTAATCTTCACTACAGAAATCACCAGCTGATTCAAATCATCACCACAGAAATCACCAGCTGATTCCAGTCTTCACTACAGAAATCACCAGCTTTTTCCAGTCTTCACCATAGAAATCATCAGCAGATTCCAGTCTTCACCACACAAATCACCAGCTGATTCCAGTCTTCACCACAGAAATCATCAGCTGATTCTAATCTTCACCACAGAAATCACCAGCTGATTCTAATCATCACCACAGAAATCACCTGCTGATTCCTGTCTTCACCACAGAAATCATCAGCTGATTCTAATCTTCACCACAGAAATCATCAGCTGATTCTAATCATCACCACAGAAATCACCTGCTGATTCCAGTCTTCACTACAGATATCACCAGCTGATTCCAGTCTTCACTAAAGAAATCACCAACTGATTCCAGTCTTCACCATAGAAATCATCAGCTGATTCCAGGTTTCACCACAAATATCACCAGCTGATTCTCATATACTCCACAGAAATTGCAGCTGATTACATTCTTCACAACAGAAATCACCAGCTGATTCCAATCTTCACCAAGAAACCTCCAGCTGATTCCAGTCTTCGCCACAGAAATCACCAGCTGACTCTAGTCTACCCCACAGAAATCACCAACTGATTCCAATCTTCACCACAGAAATCACCAGCTGATTCCAGTCTTCACCACAGAAACCACCAGCTGATTCCAGCCTTCTCCAAAGAAATTACCAGCAGATTCTAGTCATCACCACAGAAATCACCAGCTGATGCTAGTCATCACCACACTAATCACCAGCTGATTCTAGTCTTCACCACAGAAATCAGCAGCTGATTACAGGTTTCACCAAAGAAATCACCAGCTAATTCCAGGTTTCACCACAGAAATCATCAGCTGATTCTAATCTTCACTACAGAAATCACCAGCTGATTCAAATCATCACCACAGAAATCACCAGCTGATTCCAGTCTTCACTACAGAAATCACCAGCTTTTTCCAGTCTTCACCATAGAAATCATCAGCAGATTCCAGTCTTCACCACACAAATCACCAGCTGATTCCAGTCTTCACCACAGAAATCATCAGCTGATTCTAATCTTCACCACAGAAATCACCAGCTGATTCTAATCATCACCACAGAAATCACCTGCTGATTCCTGTCTTCACCACAGAAATCATCAGCTGATTCTAATCTTCACCACAGAAATCATCAGCTGATTCTAATCATCACCACAGAAATCACCTGCTGATTCCAGTCTTCACTACAGATATCACCAGCTGATTCCAGTCTTCACTAAAGAAATCACCAACTGATTCCAGTCTTCACCATAGAAATCATCAGCTGATTCCAGGTTTCACCACAAATATCACCAGCTGATTCTCATATACTCCACAGAAATTGCAGCTGATTACATTCTTCACAACAGAAATCACCAGCTGATTCCAATCTTCACCAAGAAACCTCCAGCTGATTCCAGTCTTCGCCACAGAAATCACCAGCTGACTCTAGTCTACCCCACAGAAATCACCAACTGATTCCAATCTTCACCACAGAAATCACCAGCTGATTCCAGTCTTCACCACAGATATCATCAGCTGATTCCACGTTTCACCACAAAAATCACCAGATGATTCCAGGCTTCACCAAAGAAATCATCAGCTGATTCCTGGCTTCACCAAGAAACCTCATGTTGATTCCAGTCTTCGCCACAGAAATCACCAGCTGATTCCAGTCTTCACTACAGAAATCACCAGCTGATTCCAGTCTTCACCACAGAAAGCACCAGCTGATTCCAGTCTTCACCACACAAATCACCAGCTGATTACCATCTTCACCACACAAAACACCAGCTGATTCTAGTCTTCACGACACAAATCACCAGCTGATACCAGTCTTCAACACACAAATCACCATCATGTTCCTGTCTTCACCACAGAAACCACCAGCTGATTCCAGCCTCCTCCAAAGAAATTACCAGCAGATTCTAGTCATCAACACAGAAATCACCAGCGGATGCTAGTCATCACCACACAAATCACCAGCTGATTCTAGTCTTCACTACAGAAATCAGCAGCCGATTACAGGTTTCAGCAAAGAAATCACCGGCTAATTCCAGGTTTCACCACAGAAGTCATCAGCTGATTCTAATCTTCACCACAGAAATCACCAGCTGATTCAAATCATCACCACAGAAATCACCATCTCATTCCAGTCTTCACCAGAGAAATCATCAGCTGATTCCAGGCCTCACCACAGAAATCATCAGCTGATTCAAGTCTTCACCACACAAATCACCAGCTGATTCCAGTCTTCACTACAGAAATCACCAGCTGATTCCAGTCTTCGCCATAGAAATCAAATGCTGATTCATGTCTTCACGACAGAAATCATCAGCTGCTTCCAGTCTTCACCACACAAATCACCAGCTGATTCCAGTCTTCACTACACAAATCACCAGCTGATGCCAGTCTTCACTACAGAAATCACCAACTGATTCCAGTCTTCACCATAGAAATCTCCAGCTGATTCCAGTCTTCCCCACAGAAATCACCAGCTGATTCAAGTCTTCACCATAGAAATCACGAGTTGATTCCAGTTTTCACCTCAAAAATCACCAGCTGATTCTAATCTTCACCACTCAAATCACCAGCTGGTGCCTGTCTTCACCACAGAAATCACCAGCTGATTCTAGTCTTCACCAAATAAATCACCAGCTGATTCCAGTTTTCACCTCAAAAATCACCAGCTGATTCCAGTCTTCACCACAGAAATCACCAGCTGATTTCAGGCTTCACCAATGAAATCACCAGCTGACTCTAGTCTCCACCACAGAAATCACAAGCTGATTCCAGGCTTCACCACAGAAATCACCAGCTGATTCCAGTCTTCACCACAGAAATCATCAGCTGATTCCAGTCTTCACCTCAAAAATCACCAGCTGATTCTAGTCCTCACCACAGAAATCACCAGCTGATTCTAGTCATCACCACAGAAATCACCAACTGATTCTAGTCTTCACCACAGAAATCAGCAGCTGATTCCAGGTTTCACCAAAAAAATCACCAGCTAATTCCAGGTTTCACCACAGAAATCATCAGCTGATTCTAATCTTCACCACAGAAATCACCAGCTGATTCTAATCATCAGCACAGAAATCAACAGCTGAATCCAGGCTTCACCACAGAAATCATCATTTGATTCCAGTCTTCACCACACAAATCACCAGCTGATTCCAGTCTTCACTGCAGAAATCACCAGCTGTTTCCAGTCTTCACCATAGAAATCATCAGCAGATTCCAGTCTTCACCACACAAATCACCAGCTGATTCCAGTCTTCAGTACAGAAATAACCAGCTGATTCCAGTCTTCACCACAGAAATGATCAGCTGATTCTAATGTTCACCACAGAAACCACCAGCTGATTCTAATCATCACCACAGAAATCACCTGCTGATTCCTGTCTTCACCACAGAAATCATCAGCTGATTCCAAGCTACACCACAGAAACCATCAGCTGATTCCAGTCATCACCACTCAAATGACCAGCTGATTCCAGTCTTCACTACAGATATCACCAGCTGATTCCAGTCTTCACTACAGAAATCACCAACTGATTCCAGTCTTCACCATAGAAATCATCAGCTGATTCCAGGTTTCAGCACAAATATCACCAGCTGATTCTCGTATACTCCACAGAAATTGCCAGCTGATTACATTCTTCACAACAGAAATCACCAGCTGATTCCAATCTTCACCAAGAAACCTCAAGCTGATTCCAGTCTTCACCACAGAAATCACCAGCTGACTCTAGTCTGCCCCACAGAAATCACCAACTGATACCAATCTTCACCACAGAAATCACCAGCTGATTCCAGTCTTCACCACAGAAATCATCAGCTAATTCCACGTTTCACCACAAAAATCACCACATGATTCCAGTTTCACCAGAGAAATCATCAGCTGATTCCTGGCTTCACCAAGAAACCTCATGTTGATTCCAGTCTTCGCCACAGAAATCACCAGCTGATTCCAGTCTTCACTACAGCAATCACCGGCTGATTCCAGTCTTCACCACAGAAATCACCAGCTGATTCCAGTCTTCACCACACAAATCACCAGCTGATTACCATCTTCACCACACAAAACACCAGCTGATTCTAGTCTTCATGACACAAATCACCAGCTGATACCAGTCTTCAACACACAAATCACCAGCAGGTTCCAGTCTTCACCACAGAAACCACCAGCTGATTCCAGCCTTCTCCAAAGAAATTACCAGCAGATTCTAGTCATCACCACAGAAATCACCAGCTGATGCTAGTCATCACCACACAAATCACCAGCTGATTCTAGTCTTCACCACAGAAATCAGCAGCTGATTACACGTTTCACCAAAGAAATCACCAGCTAATTCCAGGTTTCACCACAGAAATCATCAGCTGATTCTAATCTTCACTACAGAAATCACCAGCTGATTCAAATCATCACCACATAAATCACCAGCTGATTCCAGTCTTCACTACAGAAATCACCAGCTTTTTCCAGTCTTCACCATAGAAATCATCAGCAGATTCCAGTCTTCACCACACAAATCACCAGCTGATTCCAGTCTTCACCACAGAAATCATCAGCTGATTCTAATCTTCACCACAGAAATCACCAGCTGATTCTAATCATCACCACAGAAATCACCTGCTGATTCCTGTCTTCACCACAGAAATCATCAGCTGATTCCAGGCTTCACCACAGAAACCATCAGCTAATTCCAGTCATCACCACACAAATGACCAGCTGATTCCAGTCTTCACTACAGATATCACCAGCTGATTCCAGTCTTCACTAAAGAAATCACCAACTGATTCCAGTCTTCACCATAGAAATCATCAGCTGATTCCAGGTTTCACCACAAATATCACCAGCTGATTCTCATATACTCCACAGAAATTGCAGCTGATTACATTCTTCACAACAGAAATCACCAGCTGATTCCAATCTTCACCAAGAAACCTCCAGCTGATTCCAGTCTTCGCCACAGAAATCACCAGCTGACTCTAGTCTGCCCCACAGAAATCACCAACTGATTCCAATCTTCACCACAGAAATCACCAGCTGATTCCAGTCTTCACCACAGATATCATCAGCTGATTCCACGTTTCACCACAAAAATCACCAGATGATTCCAGGCTTCACCAAAGAAATCATCAGCTGATTCCTGGCTTCACCAAGAAACCTCATGTTGATTCCAGTCTTCGCCACAGAAATCACCAGCTGATTCCAGTCTTCACTACAGAAATCACCAGCTGATTCCAGTCTTCACCACAGAAAGCACCAGCTGATTCCAGTCTTCACCACACAAATCACCAGCTGATTACCATCTTCACCACACAAAACACCAGCTGATTCTAGTCTTCACGACACAAATCACCAGCTGATACCAGTCTTCAACACACAAATCACCATCATGTTCCTGTCTTCACCACAGAAACCACCAGCTGATTCCAGCCTTCTCCAAAGAAATTACCAGCAGATTCTAGTCATCAACACAGAAATCACCAGCGGATGCTAGTCATCACCACACAAATCACCAGCTGATTCTAGTCTTCACTACAGAAATCAGCAGCCGATTACAGGTTTCAGCAAAGAAATCACCAGCTAATTCCAGGTTTCACCACAGAAGTCATCAGCTGATTCTAATCTTCACCACAGAAATCACCAGCTGATTCAAATCATCACCACAGAAATCACCATCTCATTCCAGTCTTCACCAGAGAAATCATCAGCTGATTCCAGGCCTCACCACAGAAATCATCAGCTGATTCAAGTCTTCACCACACAAATCACCAGCTGATTCCAGTCTTCACTACAGCAATCACCGGCTGATTCCAGTCTTCACCACAGAAATCACCAGCTGATTCCAGTCTTCACCACACAAATCACCAGCTGATTACCATCTTCACCACACAAAACACCAGCTGATTCTAGTCTTCATGACACAAATCACCAGCTGATACCAGTCTTCAACACACAAATCACCAGCAGGTTCCAGTCTTCACCACAGAAACCACCAGCTGATTCCAGCCTTCTCCAAAGAAATTACCAGCAGATTCTAGTCATCACCACAGAAATCACCAGCTGATGCTAGTCATCACCACACAAATCACCAGCTGATTCTAGTCTTCACCACAGAAATCAGCAGCTGATTACACGTTTCACCAAAGAAATCACCAGCTAATTCCAGGTTTCACCACAGAAATCATCAGCTGATTCTAATCTTCACTACAGAAATCACCAGCTGATTCAAATCATCACCACATAAATCACCAGCTGATTCCAGTCTTCACTACAGAAATCACCAGCTTTTTCCAGTCTTCACCATAGAAATCATCAGCAGATTCCAGTCTTCACCACACAAATCACCAGCTGATTCCAGTCTTCACCACAGAAATCATCAGCTGATTCTAATCTTCACCACAGAAATCACCAGCTGATTCTAATCATCACCACAGAAATCACCTGCTGATTCCTGTCTTCACCACAGAAATCATCAGCTGATTCCAGGCTTCACCACAGAAACCATCAGCTAATTCCAGTCATCACCACACAAATGACCAGCTGATTCCAGTCTTCACTACAGATATCACCAGCTGATTCCAGTCTTCACTAAAGAAATCACCAACTGATTCCAGTCTTCACCATAGAAATCATCAGCTGATTCCAGGTTTCACCACAAATATCACCAGCTGATTCTCATATACTCCACAGAAATTGCAGCTGATTACATTCTTCACAACAGAAATCACCAGCTGATTCCAATCTTCACCAAGAAACCTCCAGCTGATTCCAGTCTTCGCCACAGAAATCACCAGCTGACTCTAGTCTGCCCCACAGAAATCACCAACTGATTCCAATCTTCACCACAGAAATCACCAGCTGATTCCAGTCTTCACCACAGATATCATCAGCTGATTCCACGTTTCACCACAAAAATCACCAGATGATTCCAGGCTTCACCAAAGAAATCATCAGCTGATTCCTGGCTTCACCAAGAAACCTCATGTTGATTCCAGTCTTCGCCACAGAAATCACCAGCTGATTCCAGTCTTCACTACAGAAATCACCAGCTGATTCCAGTCTTCACCACAGAAAGCACCAGCTGATTCCAGTCTTCACCACACAAATCACCAGCTGATTACCATCTTCACCACACAAAACACCAGCTGATTCTAGTCTTCACGACACAAATCACCAGCTGATACCAGTCTTCAACACACAAATCACCATCATGTTCCTGTCTTCACCACAGAAACCACCAGCTGATTCCAGCCTTCTCCAAAGAAATTACCAGCAGATTCTAGTCATCAACACAGAAATCACCAGCGGATGCTAGTCATCACCACACAAATCACCAGCTGATTCTAGTCTTCACTACAGAAATCAGCAGCCGATTACAGGTTTCAGCAAAGAAATCACCAGCTAATTCCAGGTTTCACCACAGAAGTCATCAGCTGATTCTAATCTTCACCACAGAAATCACCAGCTGATTCAAATCATCACCACAGAAATCACCATCTCATTCCAGTCTTCACCAGAGAAATCATCAGCTGATTCCAGGCCTCACCACAGAAATCATCAGCTGATTCAAGTCTTCACCACACAAATCACCAGCTGATTCCAGTCTTCACTACAGAAATCACCAGCTGATTCCAGTCTTCGCCATAGAAATCAAATGCTGATTCATGTCTTCACGACAGAAATCATCAGCTGCTTCCAGTCTTCACCACACAAATCACCAGCTGATTTCAGTCTTCACTACACAAATCACCAGCTGATGCCAGTCTTCACTACAGAAATCACCAACTGATTCCAGTCTTCACCATAGAAATCTCCAGCTGATTCCAGTCTTCCCCACAGAAATCACCAGCTGATTCAAGTCTTCACCATAGAAATCACGAGTTGATTCCAGTTTTCACCTCAAAAATCACCAGCTGATTCTAATCTTCACCACTCAAATCACCAGCTGGTGCCTGTCTTCACCACAGAAATCACCAGCTGATTCTAGTCTTCACCAAATAAATCACCAGCTGATTCCAGTTTTCACCTCAAAAATCACCAGCTGATTCCAGTCTTCACCACAGAAATCACCAGCTGATTTCAGGCTTCACCAATGAAATCACCAGCTGACTCTAGTCTCCACCACAGAAATCACAAGCTGATTCCAGGCTTCACCACAGAAATCACCAGCTGATTCCAGTCTTCACCACAGAAATCATCAGCTGATTCCAGTCTTCACCTCAAAAATCACCAGCTGATTCTAGTCCTCACCACAGAAATCACCAGCTGATTCTAGTCATCACCACAGAAATCACCAACTGATTCTAGTCTTCACCACAGAAATCAGCAGCTGATTCCAGGTTTCACCAAAAAAATCACCAGCTAATTCCAGGTTTCACCACAGAAATCATCAGCTGATTCTAATCTTCACCACAGAAATCACCAGCTGATTCTAATCATCAGCACAGAAATCAACAGCTGATTCCAGTTTTCACCACAGAAATCATCAGCTGAATCCAGGCTTCACCACAGAAATCATCATTTCATTCCAGTCTTCACCACACAAATCACCAGCTGATTCCAGTCTTCACTGCAGAAATCACCAGCTGTTTCCAGTCTTCACTACAGAAATCACCAGCTGATTCCAGTCTTCACCATAGAAATCATCAGCTGATTCCTGTCTTCACTACAGAAATCACCAGCTGATTCTAGTCTTCACCACAGAAATCATCAGCTGTTTCTAATGTTCACCACAGAAATCACCAGCTGATTCTAATCATCACCACAGAAATCACCTGCTGATTCCTGTGTTCACCACAGAAATCATCAGCTGATTCCAGGCTTCACCACAGAAACCATCAGATGATTCCAGTCTTCACCACACAAATGACCAGCTGATTCCAGTCTTCACTACAGATATCACCAGCTGATTCCAGTCTTCACTACAGAAATCACCAACTGATTCCAGTCTTCACCACAGAAATCATCAGCTGATTCCAGATTTCACCACAAATATCACCAGCTGATTCTCATATACTCCACAGAAATTGCCAGCTGATTACATTCTTCACAACAGAAATCACAAGCTGATTCCAGGCTTCACCACAGAAATCACAAGCTGATTCTAGTCTTCACCACAGAAATCACCACCTGATTCCAGTCTTATCCACAGAAATCATGAGCTGATTCAAGTCTTCACCAGAGAAATCACCAGCTGATTCCAGTCTTCACCACAGAAATCATCAGCTGATCCCAGTTTTCACCACAGAAATCACCAGCTAAATTTAATCTTCACCACAGGAATCTCCAGCTGATTGAAATCTTCACCACACAAATCACCAGCAGATTCTAGTCTTCACCACACAAATCAGCAGCTGATTCCAAGTTTCACCACAAGAATCACCAGATGATTCCAGGCTCCATCACAGAAATCATCAGCTGATTCCAGTCATCACTACACAAACCACCAGCTGATTCCAGTCTTCAGTACAGAAATCACCAGCTGATTCCAGTCTTCACCACGGAAATCATCAGCTGATTCCAGGCTTCACTACAGAAATCACCAGCTGATTCCAGTCTTCACCACAGAAATCACCAGCTGATTCCAGTCTTCACCACAGAAATCATCAGCTGCTTCCAGTCTTCACCACACAAATCACCAGCTGATTCCAGTCTTCACTACACAAATCACCAGATGATGCCAGTCTTCACTACAGAAATCACCAAATGAATCCAGTCTTCACCATAGAAATCATCAGCTGATTCCAGTTTTCACAACAAATATCACCAGCTGATTCTCGTATACTCCACAGAAATTGCCAGCTAATTACATACTTCACCACAGAAATCACCAGCTGATTCCAGTCTTCACTAAGAAACATCCAGCTGATTCCAGTCATCGCCACAGAAATCACGAGCTGATTCTAGTCTGCCCCACAGAAATCACCAGCTGATTCCAGTCTTCTCCACAGAATTCACCAGCTGATTCTAGTCTTCACCAAAGAAATCACCAGCAGATTCTAGTCATCACCGCAAAATCACCAGCTGATTCTAGTCATCACCACAGAAATCACCAACTGATTCTAGTCTTCACCACAGAAATCAGCAGCTGATTCCAGGTTTCACCAAAAAAATCACCAGCTAATTCCAGGTTTCACCACAGAAATCATCAGCTGATTCTAATCTTCACCACAGAAATCACCAGCTGATTCTAATCATCAGCACAGAAATCAACAGCTGATTCCAGTCTTCACCACAGAAATCATCAGCTGAATCCAGGCTTCACCACAGAAATCATCATTTGATTCCAGTCTTCACCACACAAATCACCAGCTGATTCCAGTCTTCACTGCAGAAATCACCAGCTGTTTCCAGTCTTCACCATAGAAATGATCAGCTGATTCTAATGTTCACCACAGAAACCACCAGCTGATTCTAATCATCACCACAGAAATCACCTGCTGATTCCTGTCTTCACCACAGAAATCATCAGCTGATTCCAAGCTACACCACAGAAACCATCAGCTGATTCCAGTCATCACCACTCAAATGACCAGCTGATTCCAGTCTTCACTACAGATATCACCAGCTGATTCCAGTCTTCACTACAGAAATCACCAACTGATTCCAGTCTTCACCATAGAAATCATCAGCTGATTCCAGGTTTCACCACAAATATCACCAGCTGATTCTCGTATACTCCACAGAAATTGCCAGCTGATTACATTCTTCACAACAGAAATCACCAGCTGATTCCAATCTTCACCAAGAAACCTCAAGCTGATTCCAGTCTTCACCACAGAAATCACCAGCTGACTCTAGTCTGCCCCACAGAAATCACCAACTGATACCAATCTTCACCACAGAAATCACCAGCTGATTCCAGTCTTCACCACAGAAATCACCAGCTGATTACCATCTTCACCACACAAAACACCAGCTGATTCTAGTCTTCATGACACAAATCACCAGCTGATACCAGTCTTCAACACACAAATCACCAGCAGGTTCCAGTCTTCACCACAGAAACCACCAGCTGATTCCAGCCCTCTCCAAAGAAATTACCAGCAGATTCTAGTCATCACCACAGAAATCACCAGCTGATGCTAGTCATCACCACACAAATCACCAGCTGATTCTAGTCTTCACCACAGAAATCAGCAGCTGATTACAGGTTTCACCAAAGAAATCACCAGCTAATTCCAGGTTTCACCACAGAAATCATCAGCTGATTCTAATCTTCACTACAGAAATCACCAGCTGATTCAAATCATCACCACCGAAATCACCAGCTGATTCCAGTCTTCGCTACAGAAATCACCAGCTTTTTCCAGTCTTCACCATAGAAATCATCAGCAGATTCCAGTCTTCACCACACAAATCACCAGCTGATTCCAGTCTTCACCACAGAAATCATCAGCTGATTCTAATCTTCACCACAGAAATCACCAGCTGATTCTAATCATCACCACAGAAATCACCTGCTGATTCCTGTCTTCACCACAGAAATCATCAGCTGATTCCAGGCTTCACCACAGAAACCATCAGCTAATTCCAGTCATCACCACACAAATGACCAGCTGATTCCAGTCTTCACTACAGATATCACCAGCTGATTCCAGTCTTCACTAAAGAAATCACCAACTGATTCCAGTCTTCACCATAGAAATCATCAGCTGATTCCAGGTTTCACCACAAATATCACCAGCTGATTCTCATATACTCCACAGAAATTGCAGCTGATTACATTCTTCACAACAGAAATCACCAGCTGATTCCAATCTTCACCAAGAAACCTCCAGCTGATTCCAGTCTTCGCCACAGAAATCACCAGCTGACTCTAGTCTGCCCCACAGAAATCACCAACTGATTCCAATCTTCACCACAGAAATCACCAGCTGATTCCAGTCTTCACCACAGATATCATCAGCTGATTCCACGTTTCACCACAAAAATCACCAGATGATTCCAGGCTTCACCAAAGAAATCATCAGCTGATTCCTGGCTTCACCAAGAAACCTCATGTTGATTCCAGTCTTCGCCACAGAAATCACCAGCTGATTCCAGTCTTCACTACAGAAATCACCAGCTGATTCCAGTCTTCACCACAGAAAGCACCAGCTGATTCCAGTCTTCACCACACAAATCACCAGCTGATTACCATCTTCACCACACAAAACACCAGCTGATTCTAGTCTTCACGACACAAATCACCAGCTGATACCAGTCTTCAACACACAAATCACCATCATGTTCCTGTCTTCACCACAGAAACCACCAGCTGATTCCAGCCTTCTCCAAAGAAATTACCAGCAGATTCTAGTCATCAACACAGAAATCACCAGCGGATGCTAGTCATCACCACACAAATCACCAGCTGATTCTAGTCTTCACTACAGAAATCAGCAGCCGATTACAGGTTTCAGCAAAGAAATCACCGGCTAATTCCAGGTTTCACCACAGAAGTCATCAGCTGATTCTAATCTTCACCACAGAAATCACCAGCTGATTCAAATCATCACCACAGAAATCACCATCTCATTCCAGTCTTCACCAGAGAAATCCTCAGCTGATTCCAGGCCTCACCACAGAAATCATCAGCTGATTCAAGTCTTCACCACACAAATCACCAGCTGATTCCAGTCTTCACTACAGAAATCACCAGCTGATTCCAGTCTTCGCCATAGAAATCAAATGCTGATTCATGTCTTCACGACAGAAATCATCAGCTGCTTCCAGTCTTCACCACACAAATCACCAGCTGATTCCAGTCTTCACTACACAAATCACCAGCTGATGCCAGTCTTCACTACAGAAATCACCAACTGATTCCAGTCTTCACCATAGAAATCTCCAGCTGATTCCAGTCTTCCCCACAGAAATCACCAGCTGATTCAAGTCTTCACCATAGAAATCACGAGTTGATTCCAGTTTTCACCTCAAAAATCACCAGCTGATTCTAATCTTCACCACTCAAATCACCAGCTGGTGCCTGTCTTCACCACGGAAATCACCAGCTGATTCTAGTCTTCACCAAATAAATCACCAGCTGATTCCAGTTTTCACCTCAAAAATCACCAGCTGATTCCAGTCTTCACCACAGAAATCACCAGCTGATTTCAGGCTTCACCAATGAAATCACCAGCTGACTCTAGTCTCCACCACAGAAATCACAAGCTGATTCCAGGCTTCACCACAGAAATCACCAGCTGATTCCAGTCTTCACCACAGAAATCATCAGCTGATTCCAGTCTTCACCTCAAAAATCACCAGCTGATTCTAGTCCTCACCACAGAAATCACCAGCTGATTCTAGTCATCACCACAGAAATCACCAACTGATTCTAGTCTTCACCACAGAAATCAGCAGCTGATTCCAGGTTTCACCAAAAAAATCACCAGCTAATTCCAGGTTTCACCACAGAAATCATCAGCTGATTCTAATCTTCACCACAGAAATCACCAGCTGATTCTAATCATCAGCACAGAAATCAACAGCTGATTCCAGTTTTCACCACAGAAATCATCAGCTGAATCCAGGCTTCACCACAGAAATCATCATTTGATTCCAGTCTTCACCACACAAATCACCAGCTGATTCCAGTCTTCACTGCAGAAATCACCAGCTGTTTCCAGTCTTCACCATAGAAATCATCAGCAGATTCCAGTCTTCACCACACAAATCACCAGCTGATTCCAGTCTTCAGTACAGAAATAACCAGCTGATTCCAGTCTTCACCACAGAAATGATCAGCTGATTCTAATGTTCACCACAGAAACCACCAGCTGATTCTAATCATCACCACAGAAATCACCTGCTGATTCCTGTCTTCACCACAGAAATCATCAGCTGATTCCAAGCTACACCACAGAAACCATCAGCTGATTCCAGTCATCACCACTCAAATGACCAGCTGATTCCAGTCTTCACTACAGATATCACCAGCTGATTCCAGTCTTCACTACAGAAATCACCAACTGATTCCAGTCTTCACCATAGAAATCATCAGCTGATTCCAGGTTTCACCACAAATATCACCAGCTGATTCTCGTATACTCCACAGAAATTGCCAGCTGATTACATTCTTCACAACAGAAATCACCAGCTGATTCCAATCTTCACCAAGAAACCTCAAGCTGATTCCAGTCTTCACCACAGAAATCACCAGCTGACTCTAGTCTGCCCCACAGAAATCACCAACTGATACCAATCTTCACCACAGAAATCACCAGCTGATTCCAGTCTTCACCACAGAAATCATCAGCTAATTCCACGTTTCACCACAAAAATCACCACATGATTCCAGGCTTCACCACAGAAATCATCAGCTGATTCAAGTCTTCACCACACAAACTACCAGCTGATTCCAGTCTTCACTACAGAAATCACCAGCTGATTCTCGTATACTCCACAGAAATTGCCAGCTGATTCCAGTTTCACCAGAGAAATCATCAGCTGATTCCTGGCTTCACCAAGAAACCTCATGTTGATTCCAGTCTTCGCCACAGAAATCACCAGCTGATTCCAGTCTTCACTACAGCAATCACCGGCTGATTCCAGTCTTCACCACAGAAATCACCAGCTGATTCCAGTCTTCACAACACAAATCACCAGCTGATTACCATCTTCACCACACAAAACACCAGCTGATTCTAGTCTTCATGACACAAATCACCAGCTGATACCAGTCTTCAACACACAAATCACCAGCAGGTTCCAGTCTTCACCACAGAAACCACCAGCTGATTCCAGCCTTCTCCAAAGAAATTACCAGCAGATTCTAGTCATCACCACAGAAATCACCAGCTGATGCTAGTCATCACCACACAAATCAGCAGCTGATTCTAGTCTTCACCACAGAAATCAGCAGCTGATTACACGTTTCACCAAAGAAATCACCAGCTAATTCCAGGTTTCACCACAGAAATCATCAGCTGATTCTAATCTTCACTACAGAAATCACCAGCTGATTCAAATCATCACCACAGAAATCACCAGCTGATTCCAGTCTTCACTACAGAAATCATCAGCTTTTTCCAGTCTTCACCATAGAAATCATCAGCAGATTCCAGTCTTCACCACACAAATCACCAGCTGATTCCAGTCTTCACCACAGAAATCATCAGCTGATTCTAATCTTCACCACAGAAATCACCAGCTGATTCTAATCATCACCACAGAAATCACCTGCTGATTCCTGTCTTCACCACAGAAATCATCAGCTGATTCCAGGCTTCACCACAGAAACCATCAGCTAATTCCAGTCATCACCACACAAATGACCAGCTGATTCCAGTCTTCACTACAGATATCACCAGCTGATTCCAGTCTTCACTAAAGAAATCACCAACTGATTCCAGTCTTCACCATAGAAATCATCAGCTGATTCCAGGTTTCACCACAAATATCACCAGCTGATTCTCATATACTCCACAGAAATTGCAGCTGATTACATTCTTCACAACAGAAATCACCAGCTGATTCCAATCTTCACCAAGAAACCTCCAGCTGATTCCAGTCTTCGCCACAGAAATCACCAGCTGACTCTAGTCTGCCCCACAGAAATCACCAACTGATTCCAATCTTCACCACAGAAATCACCAGCTGATTCCAGTCTTCACCACAGATATCATCAGCTGATTCCACGTTTCACCACAAAAATCACCAGATGATTCCAGGCTTCACCAAAGAAATCATCAGCTGATTCCTGGCTTCACCAAGAAACCTCATGTTGATTCCAGTCTTCGCCACAGAAATCACCAGCTGATTCCAGTCTTCACTACAGAAATCACCAGCTGATTCCAGTCTTCACCACAGAAAGCACCAGCTGATTCCAGTCTTCACCACACAAATCACCAGCTGATTACCATCTTCACCACACAAAACACCAGCTGATTCTAGTCTTCACGACACAAATCACCAGCTGATACCAGTCTTCAACACACAAATCACCATCATGTTCCTGTCTTCACCACAGAAACCACCAGCTGATTCCAGCCTTCTCCAAAGAAATTACCAGCAGATTCTAGTCATCAACACAGAAATCACCAGCGGATGCTAGTCATCACCACACAAATCACCAGCTGATTCTAGTCTTCACTACAGAAATCAGCAGCCGATTACAGGTTTCAGCAAAGAAATCACCAGCTAATTCCAGGTTTCACCACAGAAGTCATCAGCTGATTCTAATCTTCACCACAGAAATCACCAGCTGATTCAAATCATCACCACAGAAATCACCATCTCATTCCAGTCTTCACCAGAGAAATCATCAGCTGATTCCAGGCCTCACCACAGAAATCATCAGCTGATTCAAGTCTTCACCACACAAATCACCAGCTGATTCCAGTCTTCACTACAGAAATCACCAGCTGATGCCAGTCTTCGCCATAGAAATCAAATGCTGATTCATGTCTTCACGACAGAAATCATCAGCTGCTTCCAGTCTTCACCACACAAATCACCAGCTGATTCCAGTCTTCACTACACAAATCACCAGCTGATGCCAGTCTTCACTACAGAAATCACCAACTGATTCCAGTCTTCACCATAGAAATCTCCAGCTGATTCCAGTCTTCCCCACAGAAATCACCAGCTGATTCAAGTCTTCACCATAGAAATCACGAGTTGATTCCAGTTTTCACCTCAAAAATCACCAGCTGATTCTAATCTTCACCACTCAAATCACCAGCTGGTGCCTGTCTTCACCACAGAAATCACCAGCTGATTCTAGTCTTCACCAAATAAATCACCAGCTGATTCCAGTTTTACCTCAAAAATCACCAGCTGATTCCAGTCTTCACCACAGAAATCACCAGCTGATTTCAGGCTTCACCAATGAAATCACCAGCTGACTCTAGTCTCCACCACAGAAATCACAAGCTGATTCCAGGCTTCACCACAGAAATCACCAGCTGATTCCAGTCTTCACCACAGAAATCATCAGCTGATTCCAGTCTTCACCTCAAAAATCACCAGCTGATTCTAGTCCTCACCACAGAAATCACCAGCTGATTCTAGTCATCACCACAGAAATCACCAACTGATTCTAGTCTTCACCACAGAAATCAGCAGCTGATTCCAGGTTTCACCAAAAAAATCACCAGCTAATTCCAGGTTTCACCACAGAAATCATCAGCTGATTCTAATCTTCACCGCAGAAATCACCAGCTGATTCTAATCATCAGCACAGAAATCAACAGCTGATTCCAGTTTTCACCACAGAAATCATCAGCTGAATCCAGGCTTCACCACAGAAATCATCATTTGATTCCAGTCTTCACCACACAAATCACCAGCTGATTCCAGTCTTCACTGCAGAAATCACCAGCTGTTTCCAGTCTTCACCATAGAAATCATCAGCAGATTCCAGTCTTCACCACACAAATCACCAGCTGATTCCAGTCTTCAGTACAGAAATAACCAGCTGATTCCAGTCTTCACCACAGAAATGATCAGCTGATTCTAATGTTCACCACAGAAACCACCAGCTGATTCTAATCATCACCACAGAAATCATCAGCTGATTCCAAGCTACACCACAGAAACCATCAGCTGATTCCAGTCATCACCACTCAAATGACCAGCTGATTCCAGTCTTCACTACAGATATCACCAGCTGATTCCAGTCTTCACTACAGAAATCACCAACTGATTCCAGTCTTCACCATAGAAATCATCAGCTGATTCCAGGTTTCACCACAAATATCACCAGCTGATTCTCGTATACTCCACAGAAATTGCCAGCTGATTACATTCTTCACAACAGAAATCACCAGCTGATTCCAATCTTCACCAAGAAACCTCAAGCTGATTCCAGTCTTCACCACAGAAATCACCAGCTGACTCTAGTCTGCCCCACAGAAATCACCAACTGATACCAATCTTCACCACAGAAATCACCAGCTGATTCCAGTCTTCACCACAGAAATCATCAGCTAATTCCACGTTTCACCACAAAAATCACCACATGATTCCAGGCTTCACCACAGAAATCATCAGCTGATTCAAGTCTTCACCACACAAACTACCAGCTGATTCCAGTCTTCACTACAGAAATCACCAGCTGATTCTCGTATACTCCACAGAAATTGCCAGCTGATTCCCGTTTCACCAGAGAAATCATCAGCTGATTCCTGGCTTCACCAAGAAACCTCATGTTGATTCCAGTCTTCGCCACAGAAATCACCAGCTGATTCCAGTCTTCACTACAGCAATCACCGGCTGATTCCAGTCTTCACCACAGAAATCACCAGCTGATTCCAGTCTTCACCACACAAATCACCAGCTGATTACCATCTTCACCACACAAAACACCAGCTGATTCTAGTCTTCATGACACAAATCACCAGCTGATACCAGTCTTCAACACACAAATCACCAGCAGGTTCCAGTCTTCACCACAGAAACCACCAGCTGATTCCAGCCTTCTCCAAAGAAATTACCAGCAGATTCTAGTCATCACCACAGAAATCACCAGCTGATGCTAGTCATCACCACACAAAACACCAGCTGATTCTAGTCTTCACCACAGAAATCAGCAGCTGATTACAGGTTTCACCAAAGAAATCACCAGCTAATTCCAGGTTTCACCACAGAAATCATCAGCTGATTCTAATCTTCACTACAGAAATCACCAGCTGATTCAAATCATCACCACATAAATCACCAGCTGATTCCAGTCTTCACTACAGAAATCACCAGCTTTTTCCAGTCTTCACCATAGAAATCATCAGCAGATTCCAGTCTTCACCACACAAATCACCAGCTGATTCCAGTCTTCACCACAGAAATCATCAGCTGATTCTAATCTTCACCACAGAAATCACCAGCTGATTCTAATCATCACCACAGAAATCACCTGCTGATTCCTGTCTTCAACACAGAAATCATCAGCTGATTCCAGGCTTCACCACAGAAACCATCAGCTAATTCCAGTCATCACCACACAAATGACCAGCTGATTCCAGTCTTCACTACAGATATCACCAGCTGATTCCAGTCTTCACTAAAGAAATCACCAACTGATTCCAGTCTTCACCATAGAAATCATCAGCTGATTCCAGGTTTCACCACAAATATCACCAGCTGATTCTCATATACTCCACAGAAATTGCAGCTGATTACATTCTTCACAACAGAAATCACCAGCTGATTCCAATCTTCACCAAGAAACCTCCAGCTGATTCCAGTCTTCACCACAGAAATCACCAGCTGACTCTAGTCTGCCCCACAGAAATCACCAACTGATTCCAATCTTCACCACAGAAATCACCAGCTGATTCCAGTCTTCACCACAGATATCATCAGCTGATTCCACGTTTCACCACAAAAATCACCAGATGATTCCAGGCTTCACCAAAGAAATCATCAGCTGATTCCTGGCTTCACCAAGAAACCTCATGTTGATTCCAGTCTTCACCACAGAAATCACCAGCTGATTCCAGTCTTCACTACAGAAATCACCAGCTGATTCCAGTCTTCACCACAGAAAGCACCAGCTGATTCCAGTCTTCACCACACAAATCACCAGCTGATTACCATCTTCACCACACAAAACACCAGCTGATTCTAGTCTTCACGACACAAATCACCAGCTGATACCAGTCTTCAACACACAAATCACCATCATGTTCCTGTCTTCACCACAGAAACCACCAGCTGATTCCAGCCTTCTCCAAAGAAATTACCAGCAGATTCTAGTCATCAACACAGAAATCACCAGCGGATGCTAGTCATCACCACACAAATCACCAGCTGATTCTAGTCTTCACGACAGAAATCAGCAGCCGATTACAGGTTTCAGCAAAGAAATCACCAGCTAATTCCAGGTTTCACCACAGAAGTCATCAGCTGATTCTAATCTTCACCACAGAAATCACCAGCTGATTCAAATCATCACCACAGAAATCACCATCTCATTCCAGTCTTCACCAGAGAAATCATCAGCTGATTCCAGGCCTCACCACAGAAATCATCAGCTGATTCAAGTCTTCACCACACAAATCACCAGCTGATTCCAGTCTTCACTACAGAAATCACCAGCTGATTCCAGTCTTCGCCATAGAAATCAAATGCTGATTCATGTCTTCACGACAGAAATCATCAGCTGCTTCCAGTCTTCACCACACAAATCACCAGCTGATTCCAGTCTTCACTACACAAATCACCAGCTGATGCCAGTCTTCACTACAGAAATCACCAACTGATTCCAGTCTTCACCATAGAAATCTCCAGCTGATTCCAGTCTTCCCCACAGAAATCACCAGCTGATTCAAGTCTTCACCATAGAAATCACGAGCTGATTCCAGTTTTCACCTCAAAAATCACCAGCTGATTCTAATCTTCACCACTCAAATCACCAGCTGGTGCCTGTCTTCACCACAGAAATCACCAGCTGATTCTAGTCTTCACCAAATAAATCACCAGCTGATTCCAGTTTTCACCTCAAAAATCAGCAGCTGATTCCAGTCTTCACCACAGAAATCACCAGCTGATTTCAGGCTTCACCACTGAAATCACCAGCTGACTCTTGTCTCCACCACAGAAATCACAAGCTGATTCCAGGCTTCACCACAGAAATCAACAGCTGATTCCAGTCTTCACCACAGAAATCATCAGCTGATTCAAGTCTTCACCTCAAAAATCACCAGCTGATTCTAGTCCTCACCACAGAAATCACCAGCTGATTCCAGGCTTCACCACAGAAATCTTGAGCTGATTCCAGTCTTCACCACACAAATCACCAGCTGATTCCAGTCTTCACTACACAAATCACCAGCTGATGCCAGTCTTCACTACTGAAATCACCAACTGATTCCAGTCTTCACCATAGAAATCATCAGCTGATTCTAATCTTCACCACAGAAATCTCCAGCTGATTCCAGTCTTCACCACAGAAATCACCAGCTGATTCAAGTCTTCACCAAAGAAATCACCAGCTGATTCCAGTTTTCACCTCAAAAATCACCAGCTGATTCTAATCTTCACCACCCAAATCACCAGCTGGTGCCTGTCTTCACCACAGAAATCACCAGCTGATTCTAGTCTTCACCAAATAAATCACCAGCTGATTCCAGTTTTCACCTCAAAAATCACCAGCTTATTCCAGTCTTCACCACAGAAATCACCAGCTGATTTCAGGCTTCACCACTGAAATCACCAGCTGATTCTAGTCTCCACCACAGAAATCACAAGCTGATTCCAGGCTTCACCACAGAAATCACCAGCTGACTCTTGTCTCCACCACAGAAATCACAAGCTGATTCCAGGCTTCACCACAGAAATCAACAGCTGATTCCAGTCTTCACCACAGAAATCATCAGCTGATTCAAGTCTTCACCTCAAAAATCACCAGCTGATTCTAGTCCTCACCACAGAAATCACCAGCTGATTCCAGGCTTCACCACAGAAATCTTGAGCTGATTCCAGTCTTCACCACACAAATCACCAGCTGATTCCAGTCTTCACTACACAAATCACCAGCTGATGCCAGTCTTCACTACTGAAATCACCAACTGATTCCAGTCTTCACCATAGAAATCATCAGCTGATTATAATCTTCACCACAGAAATCTCCAGCTGATTCCAGTCTTCACCACAGAAATCACCAGCTGATTCAAGTCTTCACCAAAGAAATCACCAGCTGATTCCAGTTTTCACCTCAAAAATCACCAGCTGATTCTAATCTTCACCACCCAAATCACCAGCTGGTGCCTGTCTTCACCACAGAAATCACCAGCTGATTCTAGTCTTCACCAAATAAATCACCAGCTGATTCCAGTTTTCACCTCAAAAATCACCAGCTTATTCCAGTCTTCACCACAGAAATCACCAGCTGATTTCAGGCTTCACCACTGAAATCACCAGCTGATTCTAGTCTCCACCACAGAAATCACAAGCTGATTCCAGGCTTCACCACAGAAATCACCAGCTGATTCCAGTCATCACCACAGAAATCATCAGCTGATTCCAGTCTTCACCACAAAAATCACCAGCTGATTCTAGACTTCACCACAGAAATCACCAGCTAATTCCAGGCTTCACCACAGAAATCTTGTGCTGATTCCAGTCTTCACCACACAAATCACCAGCTGATTCCAGTCTTCACTACAGAAATCACCAACTGATTCCAGTCTTCACCATCGAAATCATCAGCTGATTCCAGTTTTCACCACAAATATCACCAGCTGATTCTCATATACTCCACAGAAATTGCCAGCTGATTACATTCTTCACCACAGAAATCACCAGCTGATTCAAATCACCACCACAGAAATCACCATCTGATTCCAGTCTTCGCCAGAGAAATCATCAGCTGATTCCAGGCTTCACCACAGAAATCATCAGCTGATTCCAGTCTTCACCACACAAATCACCAGCTGATTCTAGTCTTCACTACAGAAATCACCAGCTGATTCCAGTCTTCACCATAGAAATCAAATGCTGATTCATGTCTTCACGACAGATATCATCAGCTGCTTCCAGTCTTCACCACACAAATCACCAGCTGATTCCAGTCTTCACTACACAAATCACCAGCTGATGCCAGTCTTCACTACAGAAATCACCAACTGATTCCAGTCTTCACCATAGAAATCATCAGCTGATTCTAATCTTCACCACAGAAATCTCCAGCTGATCCCAGTCTTCACCACAGAAATCACCAGCTGATTCAAGTCTTCACCAAAGAAATCACCAGCTGATTCCAGTTTTCACCTCAAAAAATACCAGCTGATTCTAATCTTCACCACTCAAATCACCAGCTGGTGCCTGTCTTCACCACAGAAATCACCAGCTGATTCTAGTCTTCACCAAATAAATCACCAACTGATTCCAGTTTTCACCTCAAAAATCACCAGCTGATTCCAGTCTTCACCACAGAAATCACCAGCTGATTTCAGGCTTCACCACTGAAATCACCAGCTGATTCTAGTCTCCACCACAGAAATCACAAGCTGATTCCAGGCTTCACCACAGAAATCACCAGCTGATTCCAGTCTTCACCACAGAAATCATCAGCTGATTCCAGTCTTCACCACAAAAATCATCAGCTGATTCTAGTCTTCACCACAGAAATCACCAGCTGATTCCAGGCTTCACCACAGAAATCTTGAGCTGATTCCAGTCTTCACCACACAAATCATCAGCTGATTCCAGTCTTCACTACACAAATCACCAGCTGATGCCAGTCTTCACTACAGAAATCACCAACTGATTCCAGTCTTCACCATAGAAATCATCAGCTGATTCCAGTTTTCACCACAAATATCACCAGCTGATTCTCATATACTCCACAGAAATTGCCAGCTGATTACATTCTTCACCACAGAAATCACCAGCTGATTCCAGTCTTACCAAGAAACCTCCAGCTGATTCCACTCTTCGCACAGAAATCACGAGCTGATTCTAGTCTGCCCCACAAAAATCACCAGCTGATTCCAGTCTTCTCCACAGAAATCAACAGCTCATTCTAGTCTTCACCAAAGAAATCACCAGCAGATTCCAGTCATAACCATAGAAATCACCAGCTGATGCTAGTCATCACCACAGAAATCACCAACTGATTCTAGTCTTCACCACAGAAATCAGCAGCTGATTCCATGGTTTCACCAAAAAAATCACCAGCTAATTCCAGGTTTCACCACAGAAACCATCAGCTGATTCTAATCTTCACCACAGAAATCACCAGCTGATTCTAATCATCACCACAGAAATCAACAGCTGATTCCAGTCTTCACCACAGAAATCATCAGCTGAATCCAGGCTTCACCACAGAAATCACCATCTGGTTCCAGTCTTCACCACACAAATCACCAGCTGATTCCAATCTTCACTACAGAAATCACCAGCTGTTTCCAGTCTTCACCATAGAAATCATCAGCAGATTCCAGTCTTCACCACACAAATCACCAGCTGATTCCAGTCTTCAGTACAGAAATCACCAGCTGATTCCAGTCTTCACCACAGAAATCACCAGCTGAATTCAGGCTTCACCACTGAAATCACCAGCTGATTCTAGTCTCCACCACAGAAATCACAAGCTGATTCCAGGCTTCACCACAGAAATCACCAGCTGATTCCACTCTTCACCACAGAAATCATCAGCTGATTCCAGTCTTCATCACAAAAATCATCAGCTGATTCTAGTCTTCACCACAGAAATCACCAGCTGATTCCAGGCTTCACCACAGAAATCTTGAGCTGATTCCAGTCTTCACCACACAAATCATCAGCTGATTCCAGTCTTCACTACACAAATCACCAGCTGATGCCAGTCTTCACTACAGAAATCACCAACTGATTCCAGTCTTCACCATAGAAATCATCAGCTGATTCCAGTTTTCACCACAAATATCACCAGCTGATTCTCATATACTCCACAGAAATTGCCAGCTGATTACATTCTTCACCACAGAAATCACCAGCTGATTCCAGTCTTACCAAGAAACCTCCAGCTGATTCCACTCTTCGCACAGAAATCACGAGCTGATTCTAGTCTGCCCCACAGAAATCACCAGCTGATTCCAGTCTTCTCCACAGAAATCAACAGCTCATTCTAGTCTTCACCAAAGAAATCACCAGCAGATTCCAGTCATAACCATAGAAATCACCAGCTGATGCTAGTCATCACCACAGAAATCACCAACTGATTCTAGTCTTCACCACAGAAATCAGCAGCTGATTCCATGGTTTCACCAAAAAAATCACCAGCTAATTCCAGGTTTCACCACAGAAATCATCAGCTGATTCTAATCTTCACCACAGAAATCACCAGCTGATTCTAATCATCACCACAGAAATCAACAGCTGATTCCAGTCTTCACCACAGAAATCATCAGCTGAATCCAGGCTTCACCACAGAAATCACCATCTGGTTCCAGTCTTCAACACACAAATCACCAGCTGATTCCAATCTTCACTACAGAAATCACCAGCTGTTTCCAGTCTTCACCATAGAAATCATCAGCAGATTCCAGTCTTCACCACACAAATCACCAGCTGATTCCAGTCTTCAGTACAGAAATCACCAGCTGATTCCAGTCTTCACCACAGAAATGATCAGCTGATTCTAATGTTCACCACAGAAATCACCAGCTGATTCTAATCATCACCACAGAAATCACCAACTGATTCCAGTCTTCACCACAGAAATCATCAGCTGATTCCAGTCTTCACCACACAAATGACCAGCTGATTCCAGTCTTCACTACAGATATCACCAGCTGATTCCGTCTTCACTACAGAAATCACCAACTGATTCCAGTCTTCACCATAGAAATCATCAGCTGATTCCAGGTTTCACCACAAATATCACCAGCTGATTCTCGTATACTCCACAGAAATAGCCAGCTGATTGCATTCTTCACAACAGAAATCACCAGCTGATTCCAGTCTTCACCAAGAAACCTCCAGCTGATTCCAGTCTTCACCACAGATATCACCAGCTGACTCTAGTCTGCCCCACAGAAATCACCAACTGATTCCAATCTTCACCACAGAAATCACCAGCTGATTCCAGTCTTCACCACAGAAATCATCAGCTGATTCTAATTTTCACCACAGAAATCTCCAGCTGATTCCAGTCTTCACCACAGAAATCTCCAGCTGAGTCAAGTCTTCACGAAATAACTCACCAGCTGATTCCAGCTTTCGCCTCAAAAATCACCAGCTGATTCTAATCATCACCACTCAAATCACCAGCTGATTCATGTCTTCACCACAGAAATCACCAGCTGATTCCAGTCTTCACCATAGAAAACATCAGCTGATTCCAGTTTTCACCACAAATATCACCAGCTGATTCTCGTATACTCCATAGAAATAGCCAGCTGATTACATTCTTCACAATAGAAATCAACAGCTGATTCCAGTCTTCACCAAGAAACCTCCAGCTGATTCCAGTCATCGCCACAGAAATCACCAGCTGACTCTAGTCTGCCCCACAGAAATCACCAAATGATTCCATTCTTCACCACAGAAATCACCAGCTGATTCCAGTCTTCACCACAGAAATCATCAGCTGATTCCACGTTTCACCACAAAAATCACCAGATGATTCCAGGCTTCACCACAGAAATCATCAGCTGATTTCAGTCTTCACCACACAAACCACCAGCTGATTCCAGTCTTCACTACAGAAAGCACCAGCTGATTCTCGTATACTCCACAGAAGTTGCCAGCTGATTCTAATCTTCACCAGAGAAATCATCAGCTGATTCCTGGCTTCACCAAGAAACCTCATGTTGATTCCAGTCTTTGCCACAGAAATCACCAGCTGATTCCAGTCTTCACTACAGAAATCACCAGCTGATTCCAGTTTTCACCACAGGAATCACCAGCTGATTCCAGTCTTCACCACACAAATCACCAGCTGATTACCATCTTCACCACACAAAACACCAGCTGATTCTAGTTTTCATGACACAAATCACCAGCTGATACCAGTCTTCAGTACAGAAATCACCATCAGATTCCAGTCTTCACCACAGAAACCATCAGCTGATTCCAGCCTTCTCCAAAGAAATTACCAGCAGATTCTAGTCATCACAACAGAAATCACCAGCTGATGCTAGTCATCACCACACAAATCACCAGCTGATTCTAGTCTTCACCACGGAAATCAGCAGCTGATTACAGGTATCACCAAAGAAATCACCAGCTTATTCCAGGTTTCACCACAGAAATCATCAGCTGATTCTAATCTTCACCACAGAAATCACCAGCTGATTCAAATCATCACCACAGAAATCACCAGCTGATTCCAGGCTTCACCACAGAAATCATCAGCTGATTCCAGGCTTCACCACAGAAATCATCAGCTGATTCCAGTCTTCACCACAGCTGATTCTAGTCTTCACCAAATTAATCACCAGCTGATTCCAGTTTTCACCTCAAAAATCACCAGCTGATTCCAGTCTTCACCACAGAAATCACCAGCTGATTTCAGGCTTCACCACTGAAATCACCAGCTGATTCTAGTCTCCACCACAGAAATCACAAGCTGATTCCAGGCTTCACCACAGAAATCACCAGCTGATTCCAGTCTTCACCACAGCAATCATCAGCTGATTCCAGTCTTCACCACAAAAATCACCTGCTGATTCTAGTCTTCACCACAGAAATCACCAGCTGATTCCAGGCTTCACCACAGAAATCTTGAGCTGATTCCAGTCTTCACAACACAAATCACCAGCTGATTCCAGTCTTCACTACGCAAATCACCAGCTGATGCCAGTCTTCACTACGGAAATCACCAACTGATTCCAGTCTTCACCATAGAAATCATCAGCTGATTCCAGTATTCACCACAAATATCCCCAGCTGATTCTCATATACTCCACAGAAATTGCCAGCTGATTACATTCTTCACCACAGAAATCACCAGCTGATTCCAGTCTTCACCAAGAAACCTCCAGCTGATTCCACTCTTCACCACAGAAATCACGAGCTGATTCTAGCCTGCCCCACAGAAATCACCAGCTGATTCCAGTCGTCTCCACAGAAATCACCAGCTGATTCTAGTCATCACCACAGAAATCACCAACTGATTATAGTCTTCACCACAGAAATCAGCAGCTGTTTCCAGGTATCACCAAAAAAATCACCAGCTAATTCCAGGTTTCACCACAGAAATCATCAGCTGATTCTAATCTTCACCACAGAAATCACCAGCTGATTCTAATCATCACCACAGAAATCAACAGCTGATTCCAGTCTTCACCACAGAAATCATCAGCTGAATCCAGGCTTCACCACAGAAATCACCATCTGATTCCAGTCTTCACCACACAAATCACCAGCAGATTCCAGTCTTCACTACAGAAATCACCAGCTGTTTCCAGTCTTCACCATAGAAATCATCAGCAGATTCCAGTCTTCACCACACAAATCACCAGCTGATTCCAGTCTTCAGTACAGAAATCACCAGCTGATTCCAGTCTTCACCACAGAAATGATCAGCTGATTCTAATGTTCACCACAGAAATCACCAGCTGATTCTAATCATCACCACAGAAATCACCTGCTGATTCCTGTATTCACCACAGAAATCATCCGCTGATTCCAGGCTTCACCACAGAAACCATCAGCTGATTCCAGTCTTCACCACACAAATGACCAGCTGATTCGAGCCTTCACTACAGATATCACCAGCTGATTCCAGTCTTCACTACAGAAATCACCAACTGATTCCAGTCTTCACCATAGAAATCATCAGCTGATTCCAGGTTTCACCACAAATATCACCAGCTGATTCTCGTATACTCCACAGAAATTGCCAGCTGATTACATTCTTCACAACAGAAATCACAAGCTGATTCCAGGCTTCACCACAGAAATCATCAGCTGATTCCAGGCTTCACCACAGAAATCATCAGCTGATTCCAGTTTTCACCACAGAAATGATCAGCTGATTCTAATCTTCACCACAGAAATCACCAGCTGAATCTAATCATCACCACAGAAATCAACAGCTGATTCCAGTCTTCACCAAGAAACCTCCAGCTGATTCCAGTCTTCGCCACAGAAATCAACAGCTGACTCTAGTCTGCCCCACAGAAATCACCAACTGATTCCATTCTTCACCACAGAAATCACCAGCTGATTCCAGGCTTCACCACAGAAATCATCAGCTGATTCCACGTTACACCACAAAAATCACCAGATGATTCCAGGCTTCACCACAGAAATCATCAGCTGATTCCAGTCTTCACCACACAAACCACCAGCTGATTCCAGTCTTCACCACCGAAATCACCAGCTGATTCTCGTATACTCCACAGAAATTGCCAGCTGATTCCAGTCGTCACCAGAGAAATCATCAGCTGATTCCTGGCTTCACCAAGAAACCGCATGTTGATTCCAGTCTTCGCCACAGAAATCACCAGCTGATTCCAGTCTTCACTACAGAAATCACCAGCTGATTCCAGTCTTCACCACAGAAATCACCAGCTGATTCCAGTCTTCACCACACAAATCACCAGCTGATTACCATCTTCACCACACAAAACTCCAGCTGATTCTAGTCTTCACGACACAAATCACCAGCTGATACCAGTCTTCAACACACAAATCACCAGCAGATTCCAGTCTTCGCCACAGAAACCACCAGCTGATTCCAGCCTTCTCCAAAGAAATTACCAGCAGATTCTAGTCATCACCACAGAAACCATCAGCTGATTCCAGTCATCACCACTCAAATGACCAGCTGATTCCAGTCTTCACTACAGATATCACCAGCTGATTCCAGTCTTCACTACAGAAATCACCAACTGATTCCAGTCTTCACCATAGAAATCATCAGCTGATTCCAGGTTTCACCACAAATATCACCAGCTGATTCTCGTATACTCCACAGAAATTGCCAGCTGATTACATTCTTCACAACAGAAATCACAAGCTGATTCCAGGCTTCACCACAGAAATCATCAGCTGATTCCAGGCTTCACCACAGAAATCATCAGCTGATTCCAGTTTTCACCACAGAAATGATCAGCTGATTCTAATCTTCACCACAGAAATCACCAGCTGAATCTAATCATCACCACAGAAATCAACAGCTGATTCCAGTCTTCACCAAGAAACCTCCAGCTGATTCCAGTCTTCGCCACAGAAATCAACAGCTGACTCTAGTCTGCCCCACAGAAATCACCAACTGATTCCATTCTTCACCACAGAAATCACGAGCTGATTCCAGTCTTCACCACAGAAATCATCAGCTGTTTCCAGTCTTCACCATAGAAATCATCAGCTGATTCCAGTCTTCAACACACAAATCACCAGCAGATTCCAGTCTTCGCCACAGAAACCACCAGCTGATTCCAGCCTTCTCCAAAGAAATTACCAGCAGATTCTAGTCATCACCACAGAAGTCACCAGCTGATGCTAGTCATCACCACACAAATCACCAGCTGATGCTAGTCTTCACCACAGAAATCAGTAGCTGATTACAGGTTTCACCACAGAAATCACCATCTAATTCCAGGTTTCACCACAGCAATCATCAGCTGATTCTAATCTTCACCACAGAAATCGCCAGCTGATTCAAATCATCACCACAGAAATCACCAGCTGATTCCAGTCTTCACCACAGAAATCATCAGCTGATTCCAGGCTTCACCACAGAAATCATCAGCTGATTCCAGTCTTCACCACACAAATCACCAGCTGATTCCAGTCTTCACTACAGAAATCACCAGCTGATTCCAGTCTTCACCTAGAAATCAAATGCTGATTCATGTCTTCACCACAGCAATCATCAGCTGATTCCAGTCTTCACCACAAATATCACCAGCTGATTCTAGTCTTCACCACAGAAATCACCAGCTGATTCCAGGCTTCACCACAGAAATCATGAGCTGATTCAAGTCTTCACCACAGAAATCACGAGCTGATTCCAGTCTTCACCACAGAAATCATCAGCTGTTTCCAGTCTTCACCATAGAAATCATCAGCTGATTCCAGTCTTCACGACACAAATCACCAGCTGATTCCAGTCTTCACTACAGAAATCACCAGCTGATTCCAGTCTTCACCACAGAAATCATCAGCTGATTCTAATCTTCACCACAGAAATCACGAGCTGATTCTAATCATCACCACAGAAATCATCAGCTGATTCCAGTCTTCACCACAGAAATCATCAGCTGATTCCTGGCTTCACCACAGAAATGACCAGCTGATTCCAGTCTTCACTACAGATATCACCAGCTGATTCCAGGCTTCACCACAGAAATCACCAGCTGATTCCAGGCTTCACCACAGAAATCATCAGCTAATTCCAGTCTTCACCACAAATATCACCAGCTGATTCTAGTCTTCACCACAGAAATCACCAGTTGATTCCAGGCTTCACCACAGAAATCATGAGCTGATTCAAGTCTTCACCACAGAAATCACCAGCTGATTCCAGTCTTCACCACAGAAATCATCAGCTGATTCCAGTTTTCACCACAGAAATCACCAGCTAAATTTAATCTTCACCACAGAAATCTCCAGCTGATTGAAATCTTCACCACACAAATCACCAGCAGATTCTAGTCTTCACCACAAAAATCAGCAGCTGATTCCAAGATTCACCACAAAAATCACCAGATGATTCCAGGCTTCATCACAGAAATCATCAGCTGATTCCAGTCATCACTACACAAACCACCAGCTGATTCCAGTCTTCACTACAGAAATAACCAGCTGATTCTCATATACGCCACAGAAATTGCCAGCTGATTCCAGTCTTCACCACAGAAATCATCAGCTGATTCCAGGCTTCACTACAAAAATCACCAGCTGATTCCAGTCTTCACCACAGAATTCACCAGCTGATTCCAGTCTTCACCACAGAAATCATCAGCTGCTTCCAGTCGTCACCACACAAATCACCAGCTGATTCCAGTCTTCACTACACAAACCACCAGATGATGCAGTCTTCACTACAGAAATCACCAAATGAATCCAGTCTTCACCATAGAAATCATCAGCTGATTCCAGTTTTCACAACAAATATCACTAGCTGATTCTCGTGTACTCCACAGAAATTGCCAGCTGATTACATTCTTCACCATGGAAATCACCAGCTGATTCCAGTCTTCACTAAGAAACATCCAGCTGATTCCTGTCATCACCACAGAAATCACGAGCTGATTCTAGTCTGCCCCACAGAAATCACCAGCTGATTCCAGTCTTCTCCACAGAAATCACCAGCTGATTCTAGTCTTCACCAAAGAAATCACCAGCAGATTCTAGTCATCACCGCAAAAATGACCAGCTGATTCTAGTCATCACCACAGAAATCACCAACTGATTCTAGCCTTCACCACAGAAATCAGCAGCTGATTCCAGGTTTCTCCAAAAAAATCACCAGCTAATTCCAGGTTTCACCACAGAAATCATCAGCTGATTCTAATCTTCACCACAGAAATCACCAGCTGATTCTAATCGTCACCACAGAAATCAACAGCTGATTCCAGTCTTCACCACAGAAATCATCAGCTGAATCCAGGCTTCACCACAGAAATCACCATCTGATTCCAGTCTTCACCACACAAATCACCAGCTGATTCCAGTCTTCACTACACAAATCACCCGCTGATGCCAGTCTTCACTACAGAAATCACCAACTGATTCCAGTCTTCACCATAGAAATCATCAGCTGATTCTAATATTCACCACAGAAATCCCCAGCTGATTCCAGTCTTCACCACAGAAATCATCAGCTGATTCCAGGCTTCACCACAGAAATCATCAGCTGATTCCAGTCTTCACCACACAAATCACCAGCTGATTCCAGTCTTCACTACAGAAATCACCAGCTGATTCCAGTCTTCACCATAGAAATCAAATGCTGATTCATGTCTTCACCACAGAGATCATCAGCTGCTTCCAGCCTTCACCACACAAATCACCAGCTGATTCCAGTCTTCACTACACAAATCACCAGCTGATGCCAGTCTTCACTACAGAAATCACCAACTAATTCCAGTCTTCACCATAGAAATCATCAGCTGATTCTAATCTTCACCACAGAAATCTCCAGCTGATTCCAGTCTTCACCACAGAAATCACCAGCTGATTCAAGTCTTCACCAAAGAAATCACCAGCAGATTCCAGTCTTCACCACACAAATCATCAGCTGATTCCAGGCTTCACCACAGGAATCATCAGCTGATTCCAGTCTTCACTACACAAATCACCAGCTGACTCCAGTCTTCACTACAGAAATCACCAGCTGATTCCTGTCTTCACCATAGAAATCATCTGCTGATTCCTGTCTTCACTACAGAAATCACCAGCTGATTCCAGTCTACACCACAGAAATCATCAGCTGATTCTAATCCTCACCACAGACATCACCAGCAGATTCTAATCATCAGCACAGAAATCACCAGCAGATTCCAGTCTTCACCACAGAAATCATCAGCTGCTTCCAGTCTTCACCACACAAATCACCAGCTGATTCCAGTCTTCACCACAGAAATCACCAGCTGATTCTAATCTGTCCCACAGAAATCACCAGCTGATTCCAGTCTTCTCCACAGAAATCACCAGCTGATTCTAGTCTTCACAAAAGAAATCACCAGCAGATTCTATTCATCACTGCAGAAATCACCAGCTGATTCCAATCTTCACCAAGAAACCTCCAGCTGATTCCAGTCTTCGCCACAGAAATCACCAGCTGACTCTAGTCTGCCCCACAGAAATCACCAACTGATTCCAATCTTCACCACAGAAATCACCAGCTGATTCCAGTCTTCACCACAGATATCATCAGCTGATTCCACGTTTCACCACAAAAATCACCAGATGATTCCAGGCTTCACCAAAGAAATCATCAGCTGATTCCTGGCTTCACCAAGAAACCTCATGTTGATTCCAGTCTTCGCCACAGAAATCACCAGCTGATTCCAGTCTTCACTACAGAAATCACCAGCTGATTCCAGTCTTCACCACAGAAAGCACCAGCTGATTCCAGTCTTCACCACACAAATCACCAGCTGATTACCATCTTCACCACACAAAACACCAGCTGATTCTAGTCTTCACGACACAAATCACCAGCTGATACCAGTCTTCAACACACAAATCACCATCATGTTCCTGTCTTCACCACAGAAACCACCAGCTGATTCCAGCCTTCTCCAAAGAAATTACCAGCAGATTCTAGTCATCAACACAGAAATCACCAGCGGATGCTAGTCATCACCACACAAATCACCAGCTGATTCTAGTCTTCACTACAGAAATCAGCAGCCGATTACAGGTTTCAGCAAAGAAATCACCGGCTAATTCCAGGTTTCACCACAGAAGTCATCAGCTGATTCTAATCTTCACCACAGAAATCACCAGCTGATTCAAATCATCACCACAGAAATCACCATCTCATTCCAGTCTTCACCAGAGAAATCCTCAGCTGATTCCAGGCCTCACCACAGAAATCATCAGCTGATTCAAGTCTTCACCACACAAATCACCAGCTGATTCCAGTCTTCACTACAGAAATCACCAGCTGATTCCAGTCTTCACCATAGAAATCAAATGCTGATTCATGTCTTCACGACAGAAATCATCAGCTGCTTCCAGTCTTCACCACACAAATCACCAGCTGATTCCAGTCTTCACTACACAAATCACCAGCTGATGCCAGTCTTCACTACAGAAATCACCAACTGATTCCAGTCTTCACCATAGAAATCTCCAGCTTATTCCAGTCTTCCCCACAGAAATCACCAGCTGATTCAAGTCTTCACCATAGAAATCACGAGTTGATTCCAGTTTTCACCTCAAAAATCACCAGCTGATTCTAATCTTCACCACTCAAATCACCAGCTGGTGCCTGTCTTCACCACGGAAATCACCAGCTGATTCTAGTCTTCACCAAATAAATCACCAGCTGATTCCAGTTTTCACCTCAAAAATCACCAGCTGATTCCAGTCTTCACCACAGAAATCACCAGCTGATTTCAGGCTTCACCAATGAAATCACCAGCTGACTCTAGTCTCCACCACAGAAATCACAAGCTGATTCCAGGCTTCACCACAGAAATCACCAGCTGATTCCAGTCTTCACCACAGAAATCATCAGCTGATTCCAGTCTTCACCTCAAAAATCACCAGCTGATTCTAGTCCTCACCACAGAAATCACCAGCTGATTCTAGTCATCACCACAGAAATCACCAACTGATTCTAGTCTTCACCACAGAAATCAGCAGCTGATTCCAGGTTTCACCAAAAAAATCACCAGCTAATTCCAGGTTTCACCACAGAAATCATCAGCTGATTCTAATCTTCACCACAGAAATCACCAGCTGATTCTAATCATCAGCACAGAAATCAACAGCTGATTCCAGTTTTCACCACAGAAATCATCAGCTGAATCCAGGCTTCACCACAGAAATCATCATTTGATTCCAGTCTTCACCACACAAATCACCAGCTGATTCCAGTCTTCACTGCAGAAATCACCAGCTGTTTCCAGTCTTCACCATAGAAATCATCAGCAGATTCCAGTCTTCACCACACAAATCACCAGCTGATTCCAGTCTTCAGTACAGAAATAACCAGCTGATTCCAGTCTTCACCACAGAAATGATCAGCTGATTCTAATGTTCACCACAGAAACCACCAGCTGATTCTAATCATCACCACAGAAATCACCTGCTGATTCCTGTCTTCACCACAGAAATCATCAGCTGATTCCAAGCTACACCACAGAAACCATCAGCTGATTCCAGTCATCACCACTCAAATGACCAGCTGATTCCAGTCTTCACTACAGATATCACCAGCTGATTCCAGTCTTCACTACAGAAATCACCAACTGATTCCAGTCTTCACCATAGAAATCATCAGCTGATTCCAGGTTTCACCACAAATATCACCAGCTGATTCTCGTATACTCCACAGAAATTGCCAGCTGATTACATTCTTCACAACAGAAATCACCAGCTGATTCCAATCTTCACCAAGAAACCTCAAGCTGATTCCAGTCTTCACCACAGAAATCACCAGCTGACTCTAGTCTGCCCCACAGAAATCACCAACTGATACCAATCTTCACCACAGAAATCACCAGCTGATTCCAGTCTTCACCACAGAAATCATCAGCTAATTCCACGTTTCACCACAAAAATCACCACATGATTCCAGGCTTCACCACAGAAATCATCAGCTGATTCAAGTCTTCACCACACAAACTACCAGCTGATTCCAGTCTTCACTACAGAAATCACCAGCTGATTCTCGTATACTCCACAGAAATTGCCAGCTGATTCCAGTTTCACCAGAGAAATCATCAGCTGATTCCTGGCTTCACCAAGAAACCTCATGTTGATTCCAGTCTTCGCCACAGAAATCACCAGCTGATTCCAGTCTTCACTACAGCAATCACCGGCTGATTCCAGTCTTCACCACAGAAATCACCAGCTGATTCCAGTCTTCACAACACAAATCACCAGCTGATTACCATCTTCACCACACAAAACACCAGCTGATTCTAGTCTTCATGACACAAATCACCAGCTGATACCAGTCTTCAACACACAAATCACCAGCAGGTTCCAGTCTTCACCACAGAAACCACCAGCTGATTCCAGCCTTCTCCAAAGAAATTACCAGCAGATTCTAGTCATCACCACAGAAATCACCAGCTGATGCTAGTCATCACCACACAAATCACCAGCTGATTCTAGTCTTCACCACAGAAATCAGCAGCTGATTACACGTTTCACCAAAGAAATCACCAGCTAATTCCAGGTTTCACCACAGAAATCATCAGCTGATTCTAATCTTCACTACAGAAATCACCAGCTGATTCAAATCATCACCACAGAAATCACCAGCTGATTCCAGTCTTCACTACAGAAATCATCAGCTTTTTCCAGTCTTCACCATAGAAATCATCAGCAGATTCCAGTCTTCACCACACAAATCACCAGCTGATTCCAGTCTTCACCACAGAAATCATCAGCTGATTCTAATCTTCACCACAGAAATCACCAGCTGATTCTAATCATCACCACAGAAATCACCTGCTGATTCCTGTCTTCACCACAGAAATCATCAGCTGATTCCAGGCTTCACCACAGAAACCATCAGCTAATTCCAGTCATCACCACACAAATGACCAGCTGATTCCAGTCTTCACTACAGATATCACCAGCTGATTCCAGTCTTCACTAAAGAAATCACCAACTGATTCCAGTCTTCACCATAGAAATCATCAGCTGATTCCAGGTTTCACCACAAATATCACCAGCTGATTCTCATATACTCCACAGAAATTGCAGCTGATTACATTCTTCACAACAGAAATCACCAGCTGATTCCAATCTTCACCAAGAAACCTCCAGCTGATTCCAGTCTTCGCCACAGAAATCACCAGCTGACTCTAGTCTGCCCCACAGAAATCACCAACTGATTCCAATCTTCACCACAGAAATCACCAGCTGATTCCAGTCTTCACCACAGATATCATCAGCTGATTCCACGTTTCACCACAAAAATCACCAGATGATTCCAGGCTTCACCAAAGAAATCATCAGCTGATTCCTGGCTTCACCAAGAAACCTCATGTTGATTCCAGTCTTCGCCACAGAAATCACCAGCTGATTCCAGTCTTCACTACAGAAATCACCAGCTGATTCCAGTCTTCACCACAGAAAGCACCAGCTGATTCCAGTCTTCACCACACAAATCACCAGCTGATTACCATCTTCACCACACAAAACACCAGCTGATTCTAGTCTTCACGACACAAATCACCAGCTGATACCAGTCTTCAACACACAAATCACCATCATGTTCCTGTCTTCACCACAGAAACCACCAGCTGATTCCAGCCTTCTCCAAAGAAATTACCAGCAGATTCTAGTCATCAACACAGAAATCACCAGCGGATGCTAGTCATCACCACACAAATCACCAGCTGATTCTAGTCTTCACTACAGAAATCAGCAGCCGATTACAGGTTTCAGCAAAGAAATCACCAGCTAATTCCAGGTTTCACCACAGAAGTCATCAGCTGATTCTAATCTTCACCACAGAAATCACCAGCTGATTCAAATCATCACCACAGAAATCACCATCTCATTCCAGTCTTCACCAGAGAAATCATCAGCTGATTCCAGGCCTCACCACAGAAATCATCAGCTGATTCAAGTCTTCACCACACAAATCACCAGCTGATTCCAGTCTTCACTACAGAAATCACCAGCTGATGCCAGTCTTCGCCATAGAAATCAAATGCTGATTCATGTCTTCACGACAGAAATCATCAGCTGCTTCCAGTCTTCACCACACAAATCACCAGCTGATTCCAGTCTTCACTACACAAATCACCAGCTGATGCCAGTCTTCACTACAGAAATCACCAACTGATTCCAGTCTTCACCATAGAAATCTCCAGCTGATTCCAGTCTTCCCCACAGAAATCACCAGCTGATTCAAGTCTTCACCATAGAAATCACGAGTTGATTCCAGTTTTCACCTCAAAAATCACCAGCTGATTCTAATCTTCACCACTCAAATCACCAGCTGGTGCCTGTCTTCACCACAGAAATCACCAGCTGATTCTAGTCTTCACCAAATAAATCACCAGCTGATTCCAGTTTTACCTCAAAAATCACCAGCTGATTCCAGTCTTCACCACAGAAATCACCAGCTGATTTCAGGCTTCACCAATGAAATCACCAGCTGACTCTAGTCTCCACCACAGAAATCACAAGCTGATTCCAGGCTTCACCACAGAAATCACCAGCTGATTCCAGTCTTCACCACAGAAATCATCAGCTGATTCCAGTCTTCACCTCAAAAATCACCAGCTGATTCTAGTCCTCACCACAGAAATCACCAGCTGATTCTAGTCATCACCACAGAAATCACCAACTGATTCTAGTCTTCACCACAGAAATCAGCAGCTGATTCCAGGTTTCACCAAAAAAATCACCAGCTAATTCCAGGTTTCACCACAGAAATCATCAGCTGATTCTAATCTTCACCGCAGAAATCACCAGCTGATTCTAATCATCAGCACAGAAATCAACAGCTGATTCCAGTTTTCACCACAGAAATCATCAGCTGAATCCAGGCTTCACCACAGAAATCATCATTTGATTCCAGTCTTCACCACACAAATCACCAGCTGATTCCAGTCTTCACTGCAGAAATCACCAGCTGTTTCCAGTCTTCACCATAGAAATCATCAGCAGATTCCAGTCTTCACCACACAAATCACCAGCTGATTCCAGTCTTCAGTACAGAAATAACCAGCTGATTCCAGTCTTCACCACAGAAATGATCAGCTGATTCTAATGTTCACCACAGAAACCACCAGCTGATTCTAATCATCACCACAGAAATCATCAGCTGATTCCAAGCTACACCACAGAAACCATCAGCTGATTCCAGTCATCACCACTCAAATGACCAGCTGATTCCAGTCTTCACTACAGATATCACCAGCTGATTCCAGTCTTCACTACAGAAATCACCAACTGATTCCAGTCTTCACCATAGAAATCATCAGCTGATTCCAGGTTTCACCACAAATATCACCAGCTGATTCTCGTATACTCCACAGAAATTGCCAGCTGATTACATTCTTCACAACAGAAATCACCAGCTGATTCCAATCTTCACCAAGAAACCTCAAGCTGATTCCAGTCTTCACCACAGAAATCACCAGCTGACTCTAGTCTGCCCCACAGAAATCACCAACTGATACCAATCTTCACCACAGAAATCACCAGCTGATTCCAGTCTTCACCACAGAAATCATCAGCTAATTCCACGTTTCACCACAAAAATCACCACATGATTCCAGGCTTCACCACAGAAATCATCAGCTGATTCAAGTCTTCACCACACAAACTACCAGCTGATTCCAGTCTTCACTACAGAAATCACCAGCTGATTCTCGTATACTCCACAGAAATTGCCAGCTGATTCCCGTTTCACCAGAGAAATCATCAGCTGATTCCTGGCTTCACCAAGAAACCTCATGTTGATTCCAGTCTTCGCCACAGAAATCACCAGCTGATTCCAGTCTTCACTACAGCAATCACCGGCTGATTCCAGTCTTCACCACAGAAATCACCAGCTGATTCCAGTCTTCACCACACAAATCACCAGCTGATTACCATCTTCACCACACAAAACACCAGCTGATTCTAGTCTTCATGACACAAATCACCAGCTGATACCAGTCTTCAACACACAAATCACCAGCAGGTTCCAGTCTTCACCACAGAAACCACCAGCTGATTCCAGCCTTCTCCAAAGAAATTACCAGCAGATTCTAGTCATCACCACAGAAATCACCAGCTGATGCTAGTCATCACCACACAAAACACCAGCTGATTCTAGTCTTCACCACAGAAATCAGCAGCTGATTACAGGTTTCACCAAAGAAATCACCAGCTAATTCCAGGTTTCACCACAGAAATCATCAGCTGATTCTAATCTTCACTACAGAAATCACCAGCTGATTCAAATCATCACCACATAAATCACCAGCTGATTCCAGTCTTCACTACAGAAATCACCAGCTTTTTCCAGTCTTCACCATAGAAATCATCAGCAGATTCCAGTCTTCACCACACAAATCACCAGCTGATTCCAGTCTTCACCACAGAAATCATCAGCTGATTCTAATCTTCACCACAGAAATCACCAGCTGATTCTAATCATCACCACAGAAATCACCTGCTGATTCCTGTCTTCAACACAGAAATCATCAGCTGATTCCAGGCTTCACCACAGAAACCATCAGCTAATTCCAGTCATCACCACACAAATGACCAGCTGATTCCAGTCTTCACTACAGATATCACCAGCTGATTCCAGTCTTCACTAAAGAAATCACCAACTGATTCCAGTCTTCACCATAGAAATCATCAGCTGATTCCAGGTTTCACCACAAATATCACCAGCTGATTCTCATATACTCCACAGAAATTGCAGCTGATTACATTCTTCACAACAGAAATCACCAGCTGATTCCAATCTTCACCAAGAAACCTCCAGCTGATTCCAGTCTTCACCACAGAAATCACCAGCTGACTCTAGTCTGCCCCACAGAAATCACCAACTGATTCCAATCTTCACCACAGAAATCACCAGCTGATTCCAGTCTTCACCACAGATATCATCAGCTGATTCCACGTTTCACCACAAAAATCACCAGATGATTCCAGGCTTCACCAAAGAAATCATCAGCTGATTCCTGGCTTCACCAAGAAACCTCATGTTGATTCCAGTCTTCACCACAGAAATCATCAGCTGATTCCAGTCTTCACTACAGAAATCACCAGCTGATTCCAGTCTTCACCACAGAAAGCACCAGCTGATTCCAGTCTTCACCACACAAATCACCAGCTGATTACCATCTTCACCACACAAAACACCAGCTGATTCTAGTCTTCACGACACAAATCACCAGCTGATACCAGTCTTCAACACACAAATCACCATCATGTTCCTGTCTTCACCACAGAAACCACCAGCTGATTCCAGCCTTCTCCAAAGAAATTACCAGCAGATTCTAGTCATCAACACAGAAATCACCAGCGGATGCTAGTCATCACCACACAAATCACCAGCTGATTCTAGTCTTCACGACAGAAATCAGCAGCCGATTACAGGTTTCAGCAAAGAAATCACCAGCTAATTCCAGGTTTCACCACAGAAGTCATCAGCTGATTCTAATCTTCACCACAGAAATCACCAGCTGATTCAAATCATCACCACAGAAATCACCATCTCATTCCAGTCTTCACCAGAGAAATCATCAGCTGATTCCAGGCCTCACCACAGAAATCATCAGCTGATTCAAGTCTTCACCACACAAATCACCAGCTGATTCCAGTCTTCACTACAGAAATCACCAGCTGATTCCAGTCTTCGCCATAGAAATCAAATGCTGATTCATGTCTTCACGACAGAAATCATCAGCTGCTTCCAGTCTTCACCACACAAATCACCAGCTGATTCCAGTCTTCACTACACAAATCACCAGCTGATGCCAGTCTTCACTACAGAAATCACCAACTGATTCCAGTCTTCACCATAGAAATCTCCAGCTGATTCCAGTCTTCCCCACAGAAATCACCAGCTGATTCAAGTCTTCACCATAGAAATCACGAGCTGATTCCAGTTTTCACCTCAAAAATCACCAGCTGATTCTAATCTTCACCACTCAAATCACCAGCTGGTGCCTGTCTTCACCACAGAAATCACCAGCTGATTCTAGTCTTCACCAAATAAATCACCAGCTGATTCCAGTTTTCACCTCAAAAATCAGCAGCTGATTCCAGTCTTCACCACAGAAATCACCAGCTGATTTCAGGCTTCACCACTGAAATCACCAGCTGACTCTTGTCTCCACCACAGAAATCACAAGCTGATTCCAGGCTTCACCACAGAAATCAACAGCTGATTCCAGTCTTCACCACAGAAATCATCAGCTGATTCAAGTCTTCACCTCAAAAATCACCAGCTGATTCTAGTCCTCACCACAGAAATCACCAGCTGATTCCAGGCTTCACCACAGAAATCTTGAGCTGATTCCAGTCTTCACCACACAAATCACCAGCTGATTCCAGTCTTCACTACACAAATCACCAGCTGATGCCAGTCTTCACTACTGAAATCACCAACTGATTCCAGTCTTCACCATAGAAATCATCAGCTGATTCTAATCTTCACCACAGAAATCTCCAGCTGATTCCAGTCTTCACCACAGAAATCACCAGCTGATTCAAGTCTTCACCAAAGAAATCACCAGCTGATTCCAGTTTTCACCTCAAAAATCACCAGCTGATTCTAATCTTCACCACCCAAATCACCAGCTGGTGCCTGTCTTCACCACAGAAATCACCAGCTGATTCTAGTCTTCACCAAATAAATCACCAGCTGATTCCAGTTTTCACCTCAAAAATCACCAGCTTATTCCAGTCTTCACCACAGAAATCACCAGCTGATTTCAGGCTTCACCACTGAAATCACCAGCTGATTCTAGTCTCCACCACAGAAATCACAAGCTGATTCCAGGCTTCACCACAGAAATCACCAGCTGACTCTTGTCTCCACCACAGAAATCACAAGCTGATTCCAGGCTTCACCACAGAAATCAACAGCTGATTCCAGTCTTCACCACAGAAATCATCAGCTGATTCAAGTCTTCACCTCAAAAATCACCAGCTGATTCTAGTCCTCACCACAGAAATCACCAGCTGATTCCAGGCTTCACCACAGAAATCTTGAGCTGATTCCAGTCTTCACCACACAAATCACCAGCTGATTCCAGTCTTCACTACACAAATCACCAGCTGATGCCAGTCTTCACTACTGAAATCACCAACTGATTCCAGTCTTCACCATAGAAATCATCAGCTGATTATAATCTTCACCACAGAAATCTCCAGCTGATTCCAGTCTTCACCACAGAAATCACCAGCTGATTCAAGTCTTCACCAAAGAAATCACCAGCTGATTCCAGTTTTCACCTCAAAAATCACCAGCTGATTCTAATCTTCACCACCCAAATCACCAGCTGGTGCCTGTCTTCACCACAGAAATCACCAGCTGATTCTAGTCTTCACCAAATAAATCACCAGCTGATTCCAGTTTTCACCTCAAAAATCACCAGCTTATTCCAGTCTTCACCACAGAAATCACCAGCTGATTTCAGGCTTCACCACTGAAATCACCAGCTGATTCTAGTCTCCACCACAGAAATCACAAGCTGATTCCAGGCTTCACCACAGAAATCACCAGCTGATTCCAGTCATCACCACAGAAATCATCAGCTGATTCCAGTCTTCACCACAAAAATCACCAGCTGATTCTAGACTTCACCACAGAAATCACCAGCTAATTCCAGGCTTCACCACAGAAATCTTGTGCTGATTCCAGTCTTCACCACACAAATCACCAGCTGATTCCAGTCTTCACTACAGAAATCACCAACTGATTCCAGTCTTCACCATCGAAATCATCAGCTGATTCCAGTTTTCACCACAAATATCACCAGCTGATTCTCATATACTCCACAGAAATTGCCAGCTGATTACATTCTTCACCACAGAAATCACCAGCTGATTCAAATCACCACCACAGAAATCACCATCTGATTCCAGTCTTCGCCAGAGAAATCATCAGCTGATTCCAGGCTTCACCACAGAAATCATCAGCTGATTCCAGTCTTCACCACACAAATCACCAGCTGATTCTAGTCTTCACTACAGAAATCACCAGCTGATTCCAGTCTTCACCATAGAAATCAAATGCTGATTCATGTCTTCACGACAGATATCATCAGCTGCTTCCAGTCTTCACCACACAAATCACCAGCTGATTCCAGTCTTCACTACACAAATCACCAGCTGATGCCAGTCTTCACTACAGAAATCACCAACTGATTCCAGTCTTCACCATAGAAATCATCAGCTGATTCTAATCTTCACCACAGAAATCTCCAGCTGATCCCAGTCTTCACCACAGAAATCACCAGCTGATTCAAGTCTTCACCAAAGAAATCACCAGCTGATTCCAGTTTTCACCTCAAAAAATACCAGCTGATTCTAATCTTCACCACTCAAATCACCAGCTGGTGCCTGTCTTCACCACAGAAATCACCAGCTGATTCTAGTCTTCACCAAATAAATCACCAACTGATTCCAGTTTTCACCTCAAAAATCACCAGCTGATTCCAGTCTTCACCACAGAAATCACCAGCTGATTTCAGGCTTCACCACTGAAATCACCAGCTGATTCTAGTCTCCACCACAGAAATCACAAGCTGATTCCAGGCTTCACCACAGAAATCACCAGCTGATTCCAGTCTTCACCACAGAAATCATCAGCTGATTCCAGTCTTCACCACAAAAATCATCAGCTGATTCTAGTCTTCACCACAGAAATCACCAGCTGATTCCAGGCTTCACCACAGAAATCTTGAGCTGATTCCAGTCTTCACCACACAAATCATCAGCTGATTCCAGTCTTCACTACACAAATCACCAGCTGATGCCAGTCTTCACTACAGAAATCACCAACTGATTCCAGTCTTCACCATAGAAATCATCAGCTGATTCCAGTTTTCACCACAAATATCACCAGCTGATTCTCATATACTCCACAGAAATTGCCAGCTGATTACATTCTTCACCACAGAAATCACCAGCTGATTCCAGTCTTACCAAGAAACCTCCAGCTGATTCCACTCTTCGCACAGAAATCACGAGCTGATTCTAGTCTGCCCCACAAAAATCACCAGCTGATTCCAGTCTTCTCCACAGAAATCAACAGCTCATTCTAGTCTTCACCAAAGAAATCACCAGCAGATTCCAGTCATAACCATAGAAATCACCAGCTGATGCTAGTCATCACCACAGAAATCACCAACTGATTCTAGTCTTCACCACAGAAATCAGCAGCTGATTCCATGGTTTCACCAAAAAAATCACCAGCTAATTCCAGGTTTCACCACAGAAACCATCAGCTGATTCTAATCTTCACCACAGAAATCACCAGCTGATTCTAATCATCACCACAGAAATCAACAGCTGATTCCAGTCTTCACCACAGAAATCATCAGCTGAATCCAGGCTTCACCACAGAAATCACCATCTGGTTCCAGTCTTCACCACACAAATCACCAGCTGATTCCAATCTTCACTACAGAAATCACCAGCTGTTTCCAGTCTTCACCATAGAAATCATCAGCAGATTCCAGTCTTCACCACACAAATCACCAGCTGATTCCAGTCTTCAGTACAGAAATCACCAGCTGATTCCAGTCTTCACCACAGAAATCACCAGCTGAATTCAGGCTTCACCACTGAAATCACCAGCTGATTCTAGTCTCCACCACAGAAATCACAAGCTGATTCCAGGCTTCACCACAGAAATCACCAGCTGATTCCACTCTTCACCACAGAAATCATCAGCTGATTCCAGTCTTCATCACAAAAATCATCAGCTGATTCTAGTCTTCACCACAGAAATCACCAGCTGATTCCAGGCTTCACCACAGAAATCTTGAGCTGATTCCAGTCTTCACCACACAAATCATCAGCTGATTCCAGTCTTCACTACACAAATCACCAGCTGATGCCAGTCTTCACTACAGAAATCACCAACTGATTCCAGTCTTCACCATAGAAATCATCAGCTGATTCCAGTTTTCACCACAAATATCACCAGCTGATTCTCATATACTCCACAGAAATTGCCAGCTGATTACATTCTTCACCACAGAAATCACCAGCTGATTCCAGTCTTACCAAGAAACCTCCAGCTGATTCCACTCTTCGCACAGAAATCACGAGCTGATTCTAGTCTGCCCCACAGAAATCACCAGCTGATTCCAGTCTTCTCCACAGAAATCAACAGCTCATTCTAGTCTTCACCAAAGAAATCACCAGCAGATTCCAGTCATAACCATAGAAATCACCAGCTGATGCTAGTCATCACCACAGAAATCACCAACTGATTCTAGTCTTCACCACAGAAATCAGCAGCTGATTCCATGGTTTCACCAAAAAAATCACCAGCTAATTCCAGGTTTCACCACAGAAATCATCAGCTGATTCTAATCTTCACCACAGAAATCACCAGCTGATTCTAATCATCACCACAGAAATCAACAGCTGATTCCAGTCTTCACCACAGAAATCATCAGCTGAATCCAGGCTTCACCACAGAAATCACCATCTGGTTCCAGTCTTCACCACACAAATCACCAGCTGATTCCAATCTTCACTACAGAAATCACCAGCTGTTTCCAGTCTTCACCATAGAAATCATCAGCAGATTCCAGTCTTCACCACACAAATCACCAGCTGATTCCAGTCTTCAGTACAGAAATCACCAGCTGATTCCAGTCTTCACCACAGAAATGATCAGCTGATTCTAATGTTCACCACAGAAATCACCAGCTGATTCTAATCATCACCACAGAAATCACCAACTGATTCCAGTCTTCACCACAGAAATCATCAGCTGATTCCAGTCTTCACCACACAAATGACCAGCTGATTCCAGTCTTCACTACAGATATCACCAGCTGATTCCGTCTTCACTACAGAAATCACCAACTGATTCCAGTCTTCACCATAGAAATCATCAGCTGATTCCAGGTTTCACCACAAATATCACCAGCTGATTCTCGTATACTCCACAGAAATAGCCAGCTGATTGCATTCTTCACAACAGAAATCACCAGCTGATTCCAGTCTTCACCAAGAAACCTCCAGCTGATTCCAGTCTTCACCACAGATATCACCAGCTGACTCTAGTCTGCCCCACAGAAATCACCAACTGATTCCAATCTTCACCACAGAAATCACCAGCTGATTCCAGTCTTCACCACAGAAATCATCAGCTGATTCTAATTTTCACCACAGAAATCTCCAGCTGATTCCAGTCTTCACCACAGAAATCTCCAGCTGAGTCAAGTCTTCACGAAATAACTCACCAGCTGATTCCAGCTTTCGCCTCAAAAATCACCAGCTGATTCTAATCATCACCACTCAAATCACCAGCTGATTCATGTCTTCACCACAGAAATCACCAGCTGATTCCAGTCTTCACCATAGAAAACATCAGCTGATTCCAGTTTTCACCACAAATATCACCAGCTGATTCTCGTATACTCCATAGAAATAGCCAGCTGATTACATTCTTCACAATAGAAATCAACAGCTGATTCCAGTCTTCACCAAGAAACCTCCAGCTGATTCCAGTCATCGCCACAGAAATCACCAGCTGACTCTAGTCTGCCCCACAGAAATCACCAAATGATTCCATTCTTCACCACAGAAATCACCAGCTGATTCCAGTCTTCACCACAGAAATCATCAGCTGATTCCACGTTTCACCACAAAAATCACCAGATGATTCCAGGCTTCACCACAGAAATCATCAGCTGATTTCAGTCTTCACCACACAAACCACCAGCTGATTCCAGTCTTCACTACAGAAAGCACCAGCTGATTCTCGTATACTCCACAGAAGTTGCCAGCTGATTCTAATCTTCACCAGAGAAATCATCAGCTGATTCCTGGCTTCACCAAGAAACCTCATGTTGATTCCAGTCTTTGCCACAGAAATCACCAGCTGATTCCAGTCTTCACTACAGAAATCACCAGCTGATTCCAGTTTTCACCACAGGAATCACCAGCTGATTCCAGTCTTCACCACACAAATCACCAGCTGATTACCATCTTCACCACACAAAACACCAGCTGATTCTAGTTTTCATGACACAAATCACCAGCTGATACCAGTCTTCAGTACAGAAATCACCATCAGATTCCAGTCTTCACCACAGAAACCATCAGCTGATTCCAGCCTTCTCCAAAGAAATTACCAGCAGATTCTAGTCATCACAACAGAAATCACCAGCTGATGCTAGTCATCACCACACAAATCACCAGCTGATTCTAGTCTTCACCACGGAAATCAGCAGCTGATTACAGGTATCACCAAAGAAATCACCAGCTTATTCCAGGTTTCACCACAGAAATCATCAGCTGATTCTAATCTTCACCACAGAAATCACCAGCTGATTCAAATCATCACCACAGAAATCACCAGCTGATTCCAGGCTTCACCACAGAAATCATCAGCTGATTCCAGGCTTCACCACAGAAATCATCAGCTGATTCCAGTCTTCACCACAGCTGATTCTAGTCTTCACCAAATTAATCACCAGCTGATTCCAGTTTTCACCTCAAAAATCACCAGCTGATTCCAGTCTTCACCACAGAAATCACCAGCTGATTTCAGGCTTCACCACTGAAATCACCAGCTGATTCTAGTCTCCACCACAGAAATCACAAGCTGATTCCAGGCTTCACCACAGAAATCACCAGCTGATTCCAGTCTTCACCACAGCAATCATCAGCTGATTCCAGTCTTCACCACAAAAATCACCTGCTGATTCTAGTCTTCACCACAGAAATCACCAGCTGATTCCAGGCTTCACCACAGAAATCTTGAGCTGATTCCAGTCTTCACAACACAAATCACCAGCTGATTCCAGTCTTCACTACGCAAATCACCAGCTGATGCCAGTCTTCACTACGGAAATCACCAACTGATTCCAGTCTTCACCATAGAAATCATCAGCTGATTCCAGTATTCACTACAAATATCCCCAGCTGATTCTCATATACTCCACAGAAATTGCCAGCTGATTACATTCTTCACCACAGAAATCACCAGCTGATTCCAGTCTTCACCAAGAAACCTCCAGCTGATTCCACTCTTCACCACAGAAATCACGAGCTGATTCTAGCCTGCCCCACAGAAATCACCAGCTGATTCCAGTCGTCTCCACAGAAATCACCAGCTGATTCTAGTCATCACCACAGAAATCACCAACTGATTATAGTCTTCACCACAGAAATCAGCAGCTGTTTCCAGGTATCACCAAAAAAATCACCAGCTAATTCCAGGTTTCACCACAGAAATCATCAGCTGATTCTAATCTTCACCACAGAAATCACCAGCTGATTCTAATCATCACCACAGAAATCAACAGCTGATTCCAGTCTTCACCACAGAAATCATCAGCTGAATCCAGGCTTCACCACAGAAATCACCATCTGATTCCAGTCTTCACCACACAAATCACCAGCAGATTCCAGTCTTCACTACAGAAATCACCAGCTGTTTCCAGTCTTCACCATAGAAATCATCAGCAGATTCCAGTCTTCACCACACAAATCACCAGCTGATTCCAGTCTTCAGTACAGAAATCACCAGCTGATTCCAGTCTTCACCACAGAAATGATCAGCTGATTCTAATGTTCACCACAGAAATCACCAGCTGATTCTAATCATCACCACAGAAATCACCTGCTGATTCCTGTATTCACCACAGAAATCATCCGCTGATTCCAGGCTTCACCACAGAAACCATCAGCTGATTCCAGTCTTCACCACACAAATGACCAGCTGATTCGAGCCTTCACTACAGATATCACCAGCTGATTCCAGTCTTCACTACAGAAATCACCAACTGATTCCAGTCTTCACCATAGAAATCATCAGCTGATTCCAGGTTTCACCACAAATATCACCAGCTGATTCTCGTATACTCCACAGAAATTGCCAGCTGATTACATTCTTCACAACAGAAATCACAAGCTGATTCCAGGCTTCACCACAGAAATCATCAGCTGATTCCAGGCTTCACCACAGAAATCATCAGCTGATTCCAGTTTTCACCACAGAAATGATCAGCTGATTCTAATCTTCACCACAGAAATCACCAGCTGAATCTAATCATCACCACAGAAATCAACAGCTGATTCCAGTCTTCACCAAGAAACCTCCAGCTGATTCCAGTCTTCGCCACAGAAATCAACAGCTGACTCTAGTCTGCCCCACAGAAATCACCAACTGATTCCATTCTTCACCACAGAAATCACCAGCTGATTCCAGGCTTCACCACAGAAATCATCAGCTGATTCCACGTTACACCACAAAAATCACCAGATGATTCCAGGCTTCACCACAGAAATCATCAGCTGATTCCAGTCTTCACCACACAAACCACCAGCTGATTCCAGTCTTCACCACCGAAATCACCAGCTGATTCTCGTATACTCCACAGAAATTGCCAGCTGATTCCAGTCGTCACCAGAGAAATCATCAGCTGATTCCTGGCTTCACCAAGAAACCGCATGTTGATTCCAGTCTTCGCCACAGAAATCACCAGCTGATTCCAGTCTTCACTACAGAAATCACCAGCTGATTCCAGTCTTCACCACAGAAATCACCAGCTGATTCCAGTCTTCACCACACAAATCACCAGCTGATTACCATCTTCACCACACAAAACTCCAGCTGATTCTAGTCTTCACGACACAAATCACCAGCTGATACCAGTCTTCAACACACAAATCACCAGCAGATTCCAGTCTTCGCCACAGAAACCACCAGCTGATTCCAGCCTTCTCCAAAGAAATTACCAGCAGATTCTAGTCATCACCACAGAAACCATCAGCTGATTCCAGTCATCACCACTCAAATGACCAGCTGATTCCAGTCTTCACTACAGATATCACCAGCTGATTCCAGTCTTCACTACAGAAATCACCAACTGATTCCAGTCTTCACCATAGAAATCATCAGCTGATTCCAGGTTTCACCACAAATATCACCAGCTGATTCTCGTATACTCCACAGAAATTGCCAGCTGATTACATTCTTCACAACAGAAATCACAAGCTGATTCCAGGCTTCACCACAGAAATCATCAGCTGATTCCAGGCTTCACCACAGAAATCATCAGCTGATTCCAGTTTTCACCACAGAAATGATCAGCTGATTCTAATCTTCACCACAGAAATCACCAGCTGAATCTAATCATCACCACAGAAATCAACAGCTGATTCCAGTCTTCACCAAGAAACCTCCAGCTGATTCCAGTCTTCGCCACAGAAATCAACAGCTGACTCTAGTCTGCCCCACAGAAATCACCAACTGATTCCATTCTTCACCACAGAAATCACGAGCTGATTCCAGTCTTCACCACAGAAATCATCAGCTGTTTCCAGTCTTCACCATAGAAATCATCAGCTGATTCCAGTCTTCAACACACAAATCACCAGCAGATTCCAGTCTTCGCCACAGAAACCACCAGCTGATTCCAGCCTTCTCCAAAGAAATTACCAGCAGATTCTAGTCATCACCACAGAAGTCACCAGCTGATGCTAGTCATCACCACACAAATCACCAGCTGATGCTAGTCTTCACCACAGAAATCAGTAGCTGATTACAGGTTTCACCACAGAAATCACCATCTAATTCCAGGTTTCACCACAGCAATCATCAGCTGATTCTAATCTTCACCACAGAAATCGCCAGCTGATTCAAATCATCACCACAGAAATCACCAGCTGATTCCAGTCTTCACCACAGAAATCATCAGCTGATTCCAGGCTTCACCACAGAAATCATCAGCTGATTCCAGTCTTCACCACACAAATCACCAGCTGATTCCAGTCTTCACTACAGAAATCACCAGCTGATTCCAGTCTTCACCTAGAAATCAAATGCTGATTCATGTCTTCACCACAGCAATCATCAGCTGATTCCAGTCTTCACCACAAATATCACCAGCTGATTCTAGTCTTCACCACAGAAATCACCAGCTGATTCCAGGCTTCACCACAGAAATCATGAGCTGATTCAAGTCTTCACCACAGAAATCACGAGCTGATTCCAGTCTTCACCACAGAAATCATCAGCTGTTTCCAGTCTTCACCATAGAAATCATCAGCTGATTCCAGTCTTCACGACACAAATCACCAGCTGATTCCAGTCTTCACTACAGAAATCACCAGCTGATTCCAGTCTTCACCACAGAAATCATCAGCTGATTCTAATCTTCACCACAGAAATCACGAGCTGATTCTAATCATCACCACAGAAATCATCAGCTGATTCCAGTCTTCACCACAGAAATCATCAGCTGATTCCTGGCTTCACCACAGAAATGACCAGCTGATTCCAGTCTTCACTACAGATATCACCAGCTGATTCCAGGCTTCACCACAGAAATCACCAGCTGATTCCAGGCTTCACCACAGAAATCATCAGCTAATTCCAGTCTTCACCACAAATATCACCAGCTGATTCTAGTCTTCACCACAGAAATCACCAGTTGATTCCAGGCTTCACCACAGAAATCATGAGCTGATTCAAGTCTTCACCACAGAAATCACCAGCTGATTCCAGTCTTCACCACAGAAATCATCAGCTGATTCCAGTTTTCACCACAGAAATCACCAGCTAAATTTAATCTTCACCACAGAAATCTCCAGCTGATTGAAATCTTCACCACACAAATCACCAGCAGATTCTAGTCTTCACCACAAAAATCAGCAGCTGATTCCAAGATTCACCACAAAAATCACCAGATGATTCCAGGCTTCATCACAGAAATCATCAGCTGATTCCAGTCATCACTACACAAACCACCAGCTGATTCCAGTCTTCACTACAGAAATAACCAGCTGATTCTCATATACGCCACAGAAATTGCCAGCTGATTCCAGTCTTCACCACAGAAATCATCAGCTGATTCCAGGCTTCACTACAAAAATCACCAGCTGATTCCAGTCTTCACCACAGAATTCACCAGCTGATTCCAGTCTTCACCACAGAAATCATCAGCTGCTTCCAGTCGTCACCACACAAATCACCAGCTGATTCCAGTCTTCACTACACAAACCACCAGATGATGCAGTCTTCACTACAGAAATCACCAAATGAATCCAGTCTTCACCATAGAAATCATCAGCTGATTCCAGTTTTCACAACAAATATCACTAGCTGATTCTCGTGTACTCCACAGAAATTGCCAGCTGATTACATTCTTCACCATGGAAATCACCAGCTGATTCCAGTCTTCACTAAGAAACATCCAGCTGATTCCTGTCATCACCACAGAAATCACGAGCTGATTCTAGTCTGCCCCACAGAAATCACCAGCTGATTCCAGTCTTCTCCACAGAAATCACCAGCTGATTCTAGTCTTCACCAAAGAAATCACCAGCAGATTCTAGTCATCACCGCAAAAATGACCAGCTGATTCTAGTCATCACCACAGAAATCACCAACTGATTCTAGCCTTCACCACAGAAATCAGCAGCTGATTCCAGGTTTCTCCAAAAAAATCACCAGCTAATTCCAGGTTTCACCACAGAAATCATCAGCTGATTCTAATCTTCACCACAGAAATCACCAGCTGATTCTAATCGTCACCACAGAAATCAACAGCTGATTCCAGTCTTCACCACAGAAATCATCAGCTGAATCCAGGCTTCACCACAGAAATCACCATCTGATTCCAGTCTTCACCACACAAATCACCAGCTGATTCCAGTCTTCACTACACAAATCACCCGCTGATGCCAGTCTTCACTACAGAAATCACCAACTGATTCCAGTCTTCACCATAGAAATCATCAGCTGATTCTAATATTCACCACAGAAATCCCCAGCTGATTCCAGTCTTCACCACAGAAATCATCAGCTGATTCCAGGCTTCACCACAGAAATCATCAGCTGATTCCAGTCTTCACCACACAAATCACCAGCTGATTCCAGTCTTCACTACAGAAATCACCAGCTGATTCCAGTCTTCACCATAGAAATCAAATGCTGATTCATGTCTTCACCACAGAGATCATCAGCTGCTTCCAGCCTTCACCACACAAATCACCAGCTGATTCCAGTCTTCACTACACAAATCACCAGCTGATGCCAGTCTTCACTACAGAAATCACCAACTAATTCCAGTCTTCACCATAGAAATCATCAGCTGATTCTAATCTTCACCACAGAAATCTCCAGCTGATTCCAGTCTTCACCACAGAAATCACCAGCTGATTCAAGTCTTCACCAAAGAAATCACCAGCAGATTCCAGTCTTCACCACACAAATCATCAGCTGATTCCAGGCTTCACCACAGGAATCATCAGCTGATTCCAGTCTTCACTACACAAATCACCAGCTGACTCCAGTCTTCACTACAGAAATCACCAGCTGATTCCTGTCTTCACCATAGAAATCATCTGCTGATTCCTGTCTTCACTACAGAAATCACCAGCTGATTCCAGTCTACACCACAGAAATCATCAGCTGATTCTAATCCTCACCACAGACATCACCAGCAGATTCTAATCATCAGCACAGAAATCACCAGCAGATTCCAGTCTTCACCACAGAAATCATCAGCTGCTTCCAGTCTTCACCACACAAATCACCAGCTGATTCCAGTCTTCACCACAGAAATCACCAGCTGATTCTAATCTGTCCCACAGAAATCACCAGCTGATTCCAGTCTTCTCCACAGAAATCACCAGCTGATTCTAGTCTTCACAAAAGAAATCACCAGCAGATTCTATTCATCACTGCAGAAATCACCAGCTGATGCTAGTCATCACCACAGAAATCACCAGCTGATTCTAGTCTTCACCACAGAAAGCAGCAGCTGATTCCAGGTTTCACCAAAAAAATCACCAGCTAATTCCAGGTTTAACAACAGAAATCATCAGCTGATTCTAATGTTCACCACAGAAATCACCAGCTGATTCTAATCATCACCACAGAAATCACCAGCTGTTTCCAGTCTTCACCATAGAAATCATCAGCTGATTCCAGTCTTCACCACAGAAATCATCAGCTGATTCTAATCTTCACCACAGAAATCACGCGCTGATTCTGATCATCACCACAGAAATCACCAGCTGATTCCAGTCTTCACCACAGAAATCATCAGCTGATTCCAGGCTTCACCACAGAAATCATCAGCTGATTCCAGTCTTCACCACAGAAATCACCAGCTGATTCCAGGCTTCACCACAGAAATCATCAGCTGATTCCAGTCTTCACCACAAATATCACCAGCTGATTCTAGTCTTCACCACAGAAATCACCAGCTGATTCCAAGCTTCACCACAGAAATCATGAGCTGGTTCAAGTCTTCACCACAGAAATCACCAGCTGATTCCAGTCTTCACCACAGAAATCATCAGCTGATTCCAGTTTTCACCACAGAAATCACCAGCTAAATTTAATCTTCACCACAGAAATCTCCAGCTGATTGAAATCTTCTCCACACAAATCAACAGCAGGTTCTAGTCTTCACCACACAAATCAGCAGCTGATTCCAAGTTTCACCACAAAAATCTCCAGATGATTCCAGGCTTCATCACAGAAATCATCAGCTGATTCCAGTCATCACTACACAAACCACCAGCTGATTCCAGTCTTCACTACAGAAATCACCAGCTGATTCTCATATACGCCACAGAAATTGCCAGCTGATTCCAGTCTTCACCACAGAAATCATCAGCTGATTCCAGGCTTCACTACAGAAATCACCAGCTGATTCCAGTCTTCACCACAGAAATCACCAGCTGATTCCAGTCTTCACCACAGAAATCATCAGCTGCTTCCATTCTTCACCACACAAATCACCAGCTGATTCCAGTCTTCACGACACAAATCACCAAATGAATCCAGTCTTCACCATAGAAATCATCAGCTGACTCCAGTTTTCACAACAAATATCACCAGCTGATTCTCGTATACTCCACAGAAATTGCCAGCTGATTACATTCTTCACCACAGAAATCACCAGCTGATTCCAGTCTTCACTAAGAAACATCCAGCTGATTCCAGTCATCGCCACAGAAATCACGAGCTGATTCTAGTCTGCCCCACAGAAATCACCAGCTGATTCCAATCTTCTCCACAGAAATCACCAGCTGATTCTAGTCTTCACCAAAGAAATCACCAGCAGATTCTAGTCATCACCACAAAAATCACCAGCTGATTCTAGTCATCACCACAGGAATCACCAACTGATTCTAGCCTTCACCACAGAAATCAGCAGCTGATTCCAGGTTTCACCAAAAAAATCACCAGCTAATTCCAGGTTTCACCACAGAAATCATCAGCTGATTCTAATCTTCACCACAGAAATCACCAGCTGATTCTAATCATCACCACAGAAATCAACAGCTGATTCCAGTCTTCACCACAGAAATCATCAGCTGAATCCAGGCTTCACCACAGAAATCACCGTCTGATTCCAGTCTTCACCAAACAAATCACCAGCTGATTCCAGTCTTCACTACAGAAATCACCAGCTGTTTCCAGTCTTCACCATAGAAATCATCAGCAGATTCTAGTCTTCACCACACAAACCACCAGCTGATTCCATTCTTCACTACAGAAATCACCAGCTGATTCCAGTCTTCACCACAGAAATGATCAGCTGATTCTAATGTTCACCACAGAAATCACCAGCTGATTCTAATCATCACCACAGAAATCACCTGCTGATTCCTGTCTTCACCACAGAAACCATCAGCTGATTCCAGTCTTCACCACACAAATGACCAGCTGATTCCAGTCTTCACTACAGATATCACCAGCTGATTCCAGTCTTCTCTAAAGAAACCACCAACTGATTCCAGTCTTCAACATAGAAATCATCAGCTGATTCCAGGTTTCACCACAAATATCACCAGCTGATTCTCGTATACTCCACAGAAATTGCCAGCTGATTACATTCTTCACAACAGAAATCACCAGCTGATTCCAATCTTCACCAAGAAACCTCCAGCTGATTCCAGTCTTTGCCACAGAAATCACCAGCTGACTCTCGTCTGCCCCACAGAAATCACCAACTGATTCCAATCTTCACCACAGAAATCACCAGCTGATTCCAGCCTTCACCACAGAAATCATCAGCTGATTCCAGTCTTCACCACAGAAATCACCAGCTGAGTCAAGTCTTCACGAAATAACTCACCAGCTGATTCCAGTTTTCACCTCAAAAATCACCAGCTGATTCTAATCATCACCACACAAACCACCAGCTGATTCCAGTCTTCAGTACAGAAATCACCAGCTGATTCCAGTCTTCACCATAGAAATCATCAGCTGATTCCAGTTTTCACCACAAATATCACCAGCTGATTCTCGTATACTCCATAGAAATAGCCAGCTGATTACATTCTTCACAACAGAAATCAACAGCTGATTCCAGTCTTCACCAAGAAACTTCCTGCTGATTCCTGTCTTTGCCACAGAAATCACCAGCTGACTCTAGTCTGCCCCACAGAAATCACCAACTGATTCCATTCTTCACCACAGAAATCACCAGCTGATTCCAGTCATCACCACAGAAATCATCAGCTGATTCCACGTTTCACCACAAAAATCACCAGATGATTCCAGGCTTCACCACAGAAATCATCAGCTGATTCCAGTCTTCACCACACAAACCACCAGCTGATTCCAGTCTTCACTACAGAAATCACCAGCTGATTCTCGTATACTCCACAGAAATTGCCAGCTGATTCCAGTCTTCACCAGAGAAATCATCAGCTGATTCCTGGCTTCACCAAGAAACCTCATGTTGATTCCAGTCTTTGCCACAGAAATCACCAGCTGATTCCAGCCTTCAATACAGAAATCACCAGCTGATCCCAGTCTTCACCACAGAAATCACCAGCTGATTCCAGTCTTCAACACACAAATCACCAGCTGACTACCATCTTCACCACACAAAACACCAGCTGATTCTAGTCTTCATGACACAAATCACCAGCTGATACCAATCTTCAACACACAAATCACCAGCAGATTCCAGTCTACACCACAGAAACCACCAGCTGATTCCATCCTTCTCCAAAGAAATTACCAGCAGATTCTAGTCATCACCACAGAAATCACCAGCTGATGCTAGTCATCACCACACAAATCACCAGCTGATTCTAGTCTTCACCACAGAAATCAGCAGCTGATTACAGGTTTCACCAAAGAAATCACCAGCTAATTCCAGGTTTCACCACAGAAATCATCAGCGGATTCTAATCTTCACCACAGAAATCACCAGCTGATTCAAATCATCACCACAGAAATCACCAGCTGATTCCAGTCTTCACCACAGAAATCATCAGGTGACTCCAGGCTTCACCACAGAAATCATCAGCTGATTCCGGTCTTCACCACACAAATCACCAGCTGGTTCCAGTCTTCACTACAGAAATCACCAGCTGATTCCAGTCTTCACCATAGAAATCAAATGCTGATTCATGTCTTCACCACAGAGATCATCAGCTGCTTCCAGTCTTCACCACACAAATCACCAGCTGATTCCAGTCTTCACTACACAAATCACCAGCTGATGCCAGTCTTCACTACAGAAATCACCAACTGATTCCAGTCTTCACCATAGAAATCATCAGCTGATTCTAATCTTCACCACAGAAATCTCCAGCTGATTCCAGTCTTCACCACAGAAATCATCAGCTGATTCCAGGCTTCACCACAGAAATCATCAGCTGATTCCAGTCTTCACCACACAAATCACCAGCTGATTCCAGTCTTCACTACAGAAATCACCAGCTGATTCCAGTCTTCACCATAGAAATCAAATGCTGATTCATGTCTTCACCACAGAGATCATCAGCTGCTTCCAGTCTTCACCACACAAATCACCAGCTGATTCCAGTCTTCACTACACAAGTCACCAGCTGATGCCAGTCTTCACTACAGAAATCACCAACTGATTCCAGTCTTCACCATAGAAATCATCAGCTGATTCTAATCTTCACCACAGAAATCTCCAGCTGATTCCAGTCTTCACCACAGAAATCACCAGCTGATTCCAGTTTTCACCTCAAAAATCACCAGCTGATTCTAATCTTCACCACTCAAATCACCAGCTGATTCCAGTCTTCACCACAGAAATCACCAGCTGATTCTAGTCTCCACCACAGAAATCACAAGCTGATTCCAGGCTTCACCACAGAAATCACCAGCTGATTCCAGTCTTCACCACAGAAATCATCAGCTGATTCCAGTCTTCACCACAAAAATCACCAGCTGATTCTAGTCTTCACCACAGAAATCACCAGCTGATTCCAGGCTTCACTACAGAAATCATAAACTGTTTCCAGTCTTCACCACACAAATCACCAGCTGATTCCAGTCTTCACTACACAAATCACCAGCTGATGCCATTCTTCACCACAGAAATCATCAGCGGATTCCAGTTTTCACCACAAACATCACCAGCTGATTCTCATATACTCCACAGAAATTGCCAGCTGATTACATTCTTCACCACAGAAATCACCAGCTGATTCCAGTCTTCACCAAGATACCTCCAGCTGATTCCACTCTTCACCACAGAAATCACGAGCTGATTCTAGTCTGCCCCATAGAAATCACCAGCTGATTCCAGTCTTCTCCACAGAAATCACCAGCTGATTCTAGTCTTCACCACAGAAATCACCAGCTGATTCCAGTCTTCACCAAGATACCTCCAGCTGATTCCACTCTTCACCACAGAAATCACCAACTGATTCTAGTCTTCACCACAGAAATCAGCAGCTGATTCCAGGTTTCACCAAAAAAAACACCAGCTAATTCCAGGTTTCACCACAGAAATCATCAGCTGATTCTAATCTTCACCACAGAAATCACCAGCAGATTCTAATCATCACCACAGAAATCAACAGCTGATTCCAATCTTCACCACAGAAATCACCAGCTGATTCCAGTCTTCACCACACAAATCACCAGCTGATTCCAGTCATCACTACAGAAATCACCAGCTGATTCCAGTCTTCACCATAGAAATCATCAGCAGATTCCAGTCTTCACCACACAAATCACCAGCTGATTCCAGTCTTCACTACAGAAATCACCAGCTGATTCCAGACTTCACCACAGAAATGATCAGCTGATTCTAATCTTTACCGCAGAAATCACCAGCTGATTCTAATCAACACCACAGAAATCATCAGCTGATTCCAGTCTTCACCACAGAAATCATCAGCTGGTTCAGGCTTCACCACAGAAATCATCAGCTGATTCCAGTCTTCACCACACAATTGACCAGCTGATTCCAGTCTTCACTACAGATATCACCAGCTGATTCCAGTCTTCACTACAGAAATCACCAACTGATTCCATTCTTCACCATAGAAATCATCAGCTGATTCCAGGTTTCACCACAAATATCACCAGCTGATTCTCGTATACTCCACAGAAATTGCCAGCTGATTACTTGCTTCACAACAGAAATCACCAGCTGATTCCAGTCTTCACCAAGAAACCTCCAGCTGATTCCAGTCTTCACCACAGAAATCACCAGCTGACTCTAATCTGCCACACAGAAATCACCAACTGATTCCAATCTTCACTACAGAAATCACCAGCTGATTCCAGTCTTCACCACAGAAATCATCAGCTGTTTTTAAGCTTCACCACAGAAATCTCCAGCTGATTCCAGTCTTCACCACAGAAATCACCAGCTGATTCAAGTCTTCACCAAAGAAATCACCAGCTGATTCCAGTTTTCACCCTCAAGAATCACCAGCTGAATCTAATCTTCACCACTCAAATCACCAGCTGATGCCTGTCTTCACCACAGAAATCACCAGCTGATTCTAGTCTTCACCAAATAAATCACCAGCTGATTCCAGTTTTCACCTCAAAAATCACCAGCTGATTCCAGTCTTCACCACCGAAATCACCAGCTGATTTCAGGCTTCACCACTGAAATCACCAGCTGATTCTAGTCTCCACCACAGAAATCATAAGCTGATTCCAGGCTTCACCACAGAAATCACCAGCTGATTCCAGGCTTCACCACAGAAATCATCAGCTGATTCCAGTCTTCACCACAAATATCACCAGCTGATTCTAGTCTTCACCACAGAAATCACCAGCTGATTCCAGGCTTCACCACAAGAAATCATGAGCTGATTCCTGTCTTCACCACAGAAATCACCAGCTAATTCCAGTCTTCACCACAGAAATCATCAGCTGATTCCAGTTTTTACCACAGAAATCACCAGCTAATTTTAATCTTCACCACAGAAATCACCAGCTGATTCCAGTCTTCACCACAGAAATCATGAGCTGATTCCAGTTTTCACCACAGAAATCACCAGCTAAATTTAATCTTCACCACAGAAATCTCCAGCTGATTGAAATCTTCTCCACACAAATCAAAGCAGATTCTAGTCTTCACCACACAAATCAGCAGCTGATTCCAAGTTTCACCACAAAAATCTCCAGATGATTCCAGGCTTCATCACAGAATCAACAGCTGATTCCT